>NW_020824848.1:632500-1112500 GCF_003285875.2 Drosophila novamexicana
GGCCCTCAATTTACTCTGGCATCAGCTCTACGGGGATCTTGTTATTGTTGATCTGTCCAAGCTGTTGCTCACGCAACGACCCCTGGATGCGGACCTCGTGCAGAATTTTGTTAGGGACAGCTGTGCCCAAGTCAAAGACGTAAGTTAATTCTAGCTTTTGGTTCAATCCTTTTAAAATTTCGAATTTGCATGGCAGCTTTTGGTGAACGATTGGCTGCCACGCTGTGCAGACCTGATGGATCTGATGCGCAACAGCTGGAAGGATTTGGTGCCCATGACGGGCAAGTATGCTGGCCGCGCGGACACGCTCTTCAAGTGCGTGCACGCCCTGATGTCGCGCCATTTGGAGAGTCTGATCAATAAAAGTCTGGCGTATCTGTTCAAGGTGCTGTGCGGCTACAAGAATGGAAATCAAATCGAAGAGTATTCCATGTTCGATAATAAGCTGCGTCGCCGGCCGCTGATGACGCTCACCGTGTCCGTGGTGGGTGCCCATTTCGACAACGAGCCAATTGACTTTGGACCCGGCGTGCGGGATGATGAGAATATATATCAGTTCGATGCCGACGATGCGGATCCGTTTCAGGCACCGGGACAGCCACAGTTTGTAGAGCTTGTAAGGTTTTTCCAATGGGATATATATCGGGGAATTTTTTATAGATCTTATTTTGATTAATTAGGGACCTGATATGGACGAAGTGGCCGTGTTTGAAATGGATCACGCCAGCAAGCTCTATATATATCCCTATATGATGGAGTTGCCGGCGATAATAAGGGATCTCTTTAAGAGTATTTTGACTGTGGGTTACGATATACCGCGCCTTGAATATATCATGTCTGGACAGGGTAAGTGAACTGCCTGGCCTTTTGGCTAAATGTGTTAAATACTTTCGGATATATTTATTCACAGTGCCTGATACCTATGGCACGCTGAACTTTATCGATGAGGATCATGTGGACTTTCTCTCGCTGTGCACCAAAGTCGAGGAAATAGTCAAGATCAATTGGCGTGGTGTAAGCGTTTACTTGAAGCCCATCTATAAGTATTACTACGGCTTGTTTAAGAAGTTGATAATGCCCATGGTTGAGAAGATATGGACGGATAATACGTTGCCGGAGTTAGTGGTGCGTATGAAATTTGAGTGGCTATTTAAGTGTGCGTGTGTATATATATATATAAATATAGTATATATATATACTCCTTTCAAAGCCAGTTTTGCATCCCTGACAATGCCTTTGGGCGCTTGGCTGCGTCTCGCCTTCAAATGAATTTAATTATTTATTTCGATTTGATTATACGCAATGATGCGTAGAATTAACATAAAATTTCATTATGCAATATTAATAAACTGCTGACAGACAGCTCGACTGACTGACTGACTGTCGGAGCGACTGGCAATTTGTGTAATTGAACAAGTTGCACGAGTGCAGCTATCTGTGTGTATTTGCATCTGTGTCTAGGCTGTTATACACTGTATGCTATCAAAAGAAAGGGTATATTGCATGCTTCTTTTACTCGAGCAATATAAGAGCAGGATACTGTAACCTTGGTATGTTGGTTCTCGTTAATTATATGCAGCTTATGGGACTTTCAATTCTTGGATACCTCCCCCAAAATTGAAGAAAAATGGAACTGGGACTAAATATTTCAAATTTCAAGCATTAGTAAGTTCTCCTATAGCTAGAAGTACCAAATGGCAGATGAATGTCAAGGTTTATTTCATTTTGAATACCTCTTCCCAAAACTCATCAAACAACACAAAAAGGTTCAGCCCTGCTTTTTGGTATAGACACATTTTGATATCCTCTTTAAGTCCCCCTGCTGATTATGATTATGATTATAATTATCCAAGAAAAAACTCATATGTTATTGATACAGTGAACTCTGCTAGTCGTGAACTTTTGGCTAGTTTAATGTCAACTGTTTCTCTCTTTTGGGTTCGTAGGCTCCGACCTTTGCATTGTTGATGGCAGCTGTTGGAAAGGGGGTTCAATGCGTTTGGCATTGTTAATTAAACTTTGTTCGATTGCTAATTCAAAGATTCTCTCGACTGCACAAAACTTGCCATGTCATTGGCTGTGCATAAAATATTTGGTTAGACAGCTGCATTTACAGCATATATATATAACATACATAGAGCTCACAATTAACCCATTCTTGCCGGCCGTTTGCAGTTCACATTCATTAAGCCGAATGCAGCGTGCGACAATTTTTATCCCACATATTCGTTTTTTGCGCAATTTATTTAAAATAAAAATTGCTTCCGATTGCGAACGTTGCTGCAGTTTTTTCATGCATGTAATGCAAGCTTGTGTCTGTTTTTTATGCTCTGCACTCACAAAATGTGTTAAAAAAAAGGTGTATAATAAAGTTGCGGCAAACTATGGAACTCGAAAATGGGCATATCGTTTGATGGAAGCTTATAAAGTAACAAATTTTTAAATATATAATAGATTTCTGATGCACTTACAATTGAGGATGTCGTGTGTGTATAACCTGGAATTAGGAAAAGAGATATGATTATAGAGAGAAATTAAAGAGGATATCAAAAGTATTACGAATTATAATATTTTTTATACTCTTGTAGAGGATATTATTATTTAATATTTAAAGGAGATATAAGGTATATTACATATAAAATATTCTGTACATTTCGACAATCCCATCAATATAATTATGTGTCCTCATATGGACACACATCGAAAAGCAACTACTTATATATTGAAAGGGTATATGATATTCGGCAGGTCCCTAATACAACTTCGCTCTTGTTACTTATTGTAGCTAGTATATATACACACACACACACACATACACACACACCGTACACATGCATATATACATTAATTTATATACGCATTTTACTTTTTATTAAATGCATATTCATTTGCAACGATGCATCGCATCGCATCGCACTTGGGATTCGCCAACAGGTTGTTCAGGAATTAATGAAAAAATTGAACGCCATCAGCGATTCGACCTATTATCTGCGTGATTTCATACCGTTAAATTTGTTTCTGTTGGATAATCGTCACGTTAAAGAATCGCTGCGCATGTATGTGAAAAATATCTACGACTTTATAATTGATTTTTATCGAGCGCTCAACATGAACGAGAATCGCGCGTAAGTATAACTCCTGGCTATAGCATTCGGAGAAAAGAATTCCACTCAAAATTCTGAAAATCATATGGCTTTCATTTTTTTTTTTTGTTTTCATTCATTCGCAGAAAAAGTATTTGTGCATTCTTGCTAAAGCGCAAAATGTTCTCAATTGAAGTTCTAGATAAAAAGCCTTTCTGAAAATAATTAATTCATATAAACTCTCAGTTATTTCCATATTATATTGCTTACAGCAGAATTTCATCTCTTAGAATTATGTTTTCTCGGCAAAAAGAATTTGCATTTGTGAAGAAAACATAAAGCATTATCAAGTGGAGAACAAAATTATCGAGATTGTAATTGTGAAAATTCCTATATAACAGAATAAGATATACGTCGTAAAGCTTGAGAGACAAGCAGGATTTTAAGTTTTCAAAAAGAAAGATTTAGTTTTCCGCTTAAGAATTATCAACCTTTGAGAGATTTTGACATTGTTGCACTTGATTTGAGCTTTGACTCTTGGTCTTTTTCTCCGAAGCCAAAATGAACTGCAAATGCCTTTCATTCAAAGTTTTTCTGCTGACTGGAATTGGGGCAAGGCTTTTACTTAATAGATTACTTTTAATATGCGCTCGCCACTTGGGTTTTTTTTTTTTTTTTGCAGCATCTGCGAGGAACTGGAGGAGATGTCCATGAAGGCTGGCGAACGGCCAGAGGAGACACCGGAGGTGGTTGCCCTGCAGAACTATATAACTGAATGCCGTGAGATGCGCATATTTGCCATAAAAGATGAAATCAAGCTTGTGCTGAAACGTGTCGTATTCCTGCTGACACATGCATACCTGACCAGTAAGTGATGATGACCATATGAGGCGGGGCTGGGTTCAGTTTTGAGGCTAGGGTATGAAAGTTTCAAATGTTTGTGCAGCTGGCGTTGGTTTGTTTTAGACAGTTCCTGTCTGTGTTGCAAGAGGGAGAGAAAGAGGAGAAGGATGGGCTTGGGCTGCGCTTAACATAATTAACCTCAACTAACAAGCTGAGTCTACTAATTGGTTTTATAATTACTTGCGGTGAGACACCAAACATTGAGCTGCGCTAAGCCCCGAAAATGCAGCTTAATGAGCTCAACAAATTCATGAATGTGTGAAAGTTGCTTTGACAACCGACAAATGCAGACAAAGCCGCACACACACACACACACACACACGCTCACACATATACTCAAAACATGGAGAAGCTGCCTAGCCAGACAATTGCGATTTATCGTCAAGTGCCGTGTGTATCTTTCAAAGAGCTACAATGTGTGCAAGTTGTCTCCGACAACTGTCGCTCTGTCCATCTGTCTGTGGACTCTTCACAGGCAAACTTGTCGGAGAGGGTGGGTGGGAGAGTGGTAGGCGGCAGGTGGGCATCAAAGATGCTCGTGTAGTACACATAATTAATTAGTTAGCCCGAAAAACGCGCGTAGCCAATTAATTAAGAGTTAAGCACAGTTAATTAAGAGCATGCAGAACAGAATGAGAAAGAGAGCAAGAAAGAGGGAAGGAGAGAGAGTGAAAGAGAGATAACAATTGATACCACTTGTCCCAACAGGCGATGAAATTCATCTGAATTCCCGCACATTTATACTGCCCGGCGAACTGGAAGAGGTGCTAGATCTGAGTGCCGCGCGCCTGGCTGTGGTGCGGGATAACCTAGAGATGGCTTTGAGGTGAGTTTACGTACTTCAGATTATATCTACATATATGTACAAAAATATTCCGTCTTACTGACTGAATGGCTGACAAATTGACTGATTGACTTATGATCAAATCACCCGGGCAAGGCCGGGTAAAATATCATACTAGGAATATATATACATGGCTTTTTAATACCATAGAGAACGCCGCCTACAGTTTGAGAAACTGCTCATCCAGGAGAAGCGTACCATGGACGGCTTCCGCATCAGGGAAATACGCGATGTACTCACTTTGGATGAGCTCAAGGAGCGTGTGGATACCGTGGACCTGCTCTTTAATACCATAGAGGTGAGTGCGGGTGGAGTGGAAGTGCGGTTTATTTGTGGAAATAATCTTTGATTGTGCTGGCAGAATCTTAGCCGTGAGGCGAAGGCTATTAACGTGGAGGAGGCCCTGCTGCAAATTGATATCTCCGCCTTTCCGCTGCTGGGCGAAATCATTGAGAAAATGGAACCCATTGAAAAACTATGGAAGACATCGTACGAATTCGAAAAGGATTATCTCATTTGGTAAGCAATGGCAACGTTCAAAACGATTGCAATTATTTTAGACAACGGCAACGACAACGACATGGTCTCAGTCTGAGTACCTCTTAGCTCCTTTGGGCACTTGTCGCAAATGACAAAATATTTGAAATTGAAGTGGCAGCCAGGCAGACAGCCAAACAGCCAGGCAGTCATGCTGGCAGTCAGGCCGAGCATTGCCTGACTCAAATCCGCAATGCAAATGCCAGCAGAAAGTTGACTTGAAGTGCAGCGGAAAATAGCCAGATTTTAGTAGTTGTTGTTTTTGTTTTTGTTGCACAAAACTTGTAGCTGGTAGCCTTTTTTGTACCCTGTGCCAATTGAGAAATGTGTGAAAGGAAGGGTAGTTTGTTTCTGTCAGGAGTATGACGATCTCGGAAATAAGAAGGTTTGAATCTAAGTCAAACTATACTTTATGTATCCTGCGCAGATCGATTTTGAATTATCGATAAGTTCGTTTGAATGAAATCGGTAAACACCGATTTTAAAATCTTGTTTTTTGAAAACATTCCGGAGCTTAAAAGGGATCCTGGGCCCTGGCTGACCCCTTCAGAGAAAGGCGCCTCCAAAGACTACACCCCGGCGAACTATCAAATCATTTAAATACCTGATTTCCCGTCCACCCTCTATGTTAAAATCATATGATATGATATCATAACTTGTATAGTTACGTTGTGCTTTGATATTTACACACAGTCGAGTCGAATGCCATATTTATGGCTCAAAAAATCAGACTATAAGCACATTAGTTATTCAAGAATGCATTTCATAAAATGGAAAAGAGTGCAGGGTGATTTTCTAGTCTCATACATCCGACTAGAGGTCTCCTACTTGTTTTTTCTTTTAGTTCCCACTCCTCACAGCAACAGGAGTAGCACTTTTCTACTGCAGTTTTGTATATTTCTATTTACATCTTTTGCCAGGATGTTCGAGCGCTTCGAATGCCTTAATGCGGATGGCGTGCGGGAGCAGATCGAGACCATGTTCAAGGTAAGTAGTTGGAAGTCGGAATCGGAAGTTGAAGTTGTCATTGCAGTGCCAGGCGGAAATAAAAACGAGCAGCGTGCAACGAGTCCAACAGCAGCAACAGCAACAGCAGGGGCAAAGTTTGAGCTCTTGTCGCATTTCTGTTGCTTCTGTCGCATTTGCAGCGCTGGCCATGCATGTCTCTATGCCTGTCTGTTCCGCTTGTGCCCGGGTCCATTCGTAAGCCAATGTAGCAGCTAAAATGCAACTAAAAACCTCAAGCCTCCGGCGGCGGCTAGCCTGGCACAAAAAAAAGATGCCGAAAAGTATGCAACGAAAAAATGCCAACATATTTGGCGGCAACTTGGCCAGCTAAGCGAGCGGCTGTGCCTGTGTGTGTGGGTGTATTAGGCGGTTAGCATTGGGGGAAAAAAGTGGCTCAAAGCGCAAAGGCAACGGCAGCTGAATTGAATTTTTTGGCCCAGCTGAAGCAGCAAAGTGGAGACACGCAGCAAACAGCTAAACACATTTCAGTCGGGTGCAACCGACTGCATAATACTCTCTGCAACGAGTGAGAACAGCAACAAGACAATCGGATAGCTAAGCTTGATGAGTCGAAGGCCGAGCCGAGATATCTATTTAGGTCTATCTAGATCCTTACAAAAATCATTTCCGATATACCCTAGAATTTATTTATTTTAGGCACTTTCGTAAGCAGAAACTATTCTTAATATACTTGTCAAATTCGGTAACTGTGAATCATATAGATTTTTGCTATTTAGCAAAAGCCAATATACTCGTTTGCACTTGATGGACAGCGTATAGGAAGCAAGAGCGAGGGGCTTTCGGTTCCCATTTAGTCGGCTTAACAGACACAGGGAGTCGGATTTCAAGCTGACTTTAAAGAATCAACGCTACACCCACACACTCACACTCACCCACACCCACACACTCACACACACACGCTTGACACTTGACTCTGTGCGTTTCTGCCCGCTCTACACTAATCATCATCATGGCCATCATTATCCTCATCAGATTATGCACAAGCTGGCGCGGCAGCTCTCGTACAATCCGGTTGCGAAACGTGCCGCAGAGCAGATGCGCATCAAAATTGAAAAGTTCCGCGTCTATTTGCCAGTCCTTGACTCTATATGCCGGCACGGGCTGGAAAAGCGGCACTGGGATAAGATATCGGCAATTTTGGGTCGCCAGATCAATCCGCGTCTGTATCCGACGCTCAAGGACATGATTGATGCCGATATAATGAGCATATTGCCGGAGCTGGAGGAGATTGCGAATGCAGCTGGCAAGGAATACGACCTGAATATGGGCCTAAGGAACATGCAGAACGATTGGAAGGATGTCATGTTTGAGGTGCTCCAGTATCGCGATTCAGACACGCATCTCCTGGCGTCCATAGACGATATCCAAACTCTGCTCGATGACCACATCATGCGCACCCAGGCGATGAAGCGATCGCCATTTATTGTGGCGCTTGGATCCAAGGCGGACGACTGGGAGGAGCGACTGCTGCTCATACAGAACATCATTGACGCCTGGACGAATGTGCAGGTCACCTGGATGTATCTGGAGCCCATATTTAGCTCGGAGGACATTATGCGCCAAATGCCGCTAGAGGGGCGCAACTTCAAGGCGGTGGACAAGATCTGGCGGCGCATTATGAAGTACACGCTCAAAGATCGCCACGTTATGGCCGCCACCGAATATCCAAACATGCTGGAGATATTCACCAAGGCGATAGAGGATTTGGAAACGGTGCAGAAGGGCCTGAACACATATCTGGAACAGAAGCGTCTGTTCTTCGCGCGTTTCTTCTTTCTGTCGAATGATGAACTGCTGGAGATACTCTCCGAGACCAAGGATCCCATGCGTGTGCAGCCGCACTTGCGCAAGTGCTTCGAGGGAGTAAGCTTGAACATAAATTTGAACCGGCGAGCTGCCACTTGTTGGTCCGATTACTCATGATGATTATACCTTAATCCTTCCAGATTGGCACACTGACTTTTGATGACAACATGGAGATCACGCATATGATCAGCGATGAGGATGAGCGCGTTTCGCTGGTGCGCAGAATCAATCCGCAAGCGGCCAATGTATGTGTACCTGTCTCGACACAAATCCATTGCTAAAGTCGTCTTTTCACAGGGTTTGGTTGAAATCTGGCTAAAGGAGGTCGAGTATGTAATGCTGGACAGCGTTATGGAGCAAATGAAAGACGCCTGGGAGGACTATGCTCTGGTGGATCGCATTTCCTGGGTGGTTTCCTGGCCCGGTCAGGTTGTGTTGGGTATTTCCTGCACCGCCTGGACCTATGAGGTAAGCAACTTGTTTAATCCAGTTGCAGCCGCAAAATCAACCACAAAGACGACAGCTGCCCAGCCCAGAGCAGCTGTCCCGGCAGCCACTGCGGCTGTCACTCTCTGTCTCTGTCAGTGCGATTAGCCACGCTTCGTCCGCCGCCTTCTGCGCTTTTCCCTTCTGGGCTTTGAGCGCGTGTTTCTCTGGTTAAAATTGAAAATCATTTTTTGCCATTTATTTGCTTGCCCAGCAAAGCCGCAGCTGCTGCTTTACTTTATGTTCTTTTGCTATTTACTTTTGCCAGGTGGAGGAAGCCATTGAGAAGAAATTACTGCCGGCATATTTGGAGAAGTCGAATACCCAAATTGGCGACCTTGTTCAGCTCGTGCGCACAGATCTCCAGGCCGGCGTTCGCATTGCTGTGGAGGCCCTCATTGTGCTGGATGTGCATGGTCAGTTGTAGTTGGGTTGAACTCTTTCTCTAAGAATTAGCTAATTTAAAGAGCGACCTACAGCGCGCGATGTGGTCAAGTATTTGGCAGACTTGAGGGTGACGAGCATACAGGACTTTGATTGGATCTCGCAGCTGCGCTACTATTGGAAGATCGATGAGAGTAGGTCGCAGATACCCTCTACAATTTGCATTAGTTAAACTAAAGTGTCGCCCCTCTTCCCACATAGAAAATGAGGAATGGGTGTGCGTCAGCATGGTCGTCACAGAGGTTAAGTATGGCATGGAATATCTGGGTAATTTGCCACGTCTGGTGGTTACGCCTCTCACGGATCGCTGCTACCGGTGGGTAACAAATTTTATCTGCTCATTCACACAGATACTCGCACACACACACACACATGCAAATATTAATTGACAAAACGTTTGCCAAGCAGCTGAGCCTTTAGTCAATGCCCGGGCGCGGCGCTGCCTCGCGGCCTTCTAAAAGTCATGAAAGGCAACGTTTATTGGAAAAATATTTATTTTATTTCGGTGCATTTTAAATTTATTTTCATTTTTACAACAAAATACGCCAAAAAGAGCTGAAAACCTTTTTCGATGTTTAAGCTGCCTACGACAAACGCGAACAGCAGCAGGACACAGAGCACAGCCAGGCCGTTGCTGGCAAGCTGGCAGAAAGGACATTTTAATGGGGTTTCCGATAAAACTTTTATATTAAACAAATAAATCAATGTTGGACAGTTTTTCACTCACACACACACACATGCATAGTTAAAAAACGAGAGTATAGATATTTGTATGGCCATACCGGAAATGCTAAAAAATATACAACCGACCAACGCGAAGCTGGCAGCGCTGCCAATATGATAAAAATATGAACTTGCACAGGCAGAAAAAAAATGAAGAGAAAAAGAGAGAAAACTGGCTTTTGTCGTGTAGAA
Organism: Drosophila novamexicana; assembly: GCF_003285875.2. Lineage (NCBI taxonomy): Eukaryota > Metazoa > Arthropoda > Insecta > Diptera > Drosophilidae > Drosophila > Drosophila novamexicana. The sequence goes on from NW_020824848.1 coordinate 642,548, forward strand.
GATTAAATACCCTATTTTAAATATGAGCAAAAGTGTTGACAAAAACATAATTGATAGAGAAACTGAGAATATTTGGAGATGGAAATATTATTTAAAAATTAAAATGCTATCCCAGCATTGCTGCTATTAAATAGGAACAAAATTGTTGGCAAGAGTTGTTGATAGAGAAACTCTAAGAATTTTTCGATTCAACTCTGAAAAGAATTTATACTAGATGGAAATATGATCTCAAAATAATATCCCTTATCCCAGAAAAGTCTATTTTAAGAGTAACTTCTATATAAAATAAACTTTAACTTTCCATCTTTGTTAAAGTTTTAAGAGATTCGGTTTGGAGTTCGAACTAACACCCTGCCATTAGGTCATAACTTTCTCTTCATTTATTTAACGCACGAAAATTATATTAAATTATTTGGCTGTATAGTAAAATATTTTAACTAATCAACAATTTATAATATCCTCATTTGAACCGGATAATTTAGCATCTGGGCCCAATTAGCGAGCGAGCACTGTACATCTGTTACTGGCTCAAAGATGCCTCCTTGCTGTTTGTCACAAACACATTGGCCCAGCTTTATTATACCCTTTTCTCCCCTACCCATTTTATTAGTGCAGGGCATAAAAATGGGCTGTTAGCAAAAAAAGAAAAAAAAAAGAAAAGGGAATACACATAAATGACAATTTTTTTAAGCTGCAACAGCGAGAAATGTGAAAAAATGCCAAACAGATATTAAAAACATACTTTGGCATTTTGCCGCCTGCAACCCAACACGCACAACTGACTGTGAAACCTGTTTTCTAATTCTGTTTTTTGATTCTCGTTTGCAGCACTTTGATGGGCGCTCTGAAGTTGTGCCTGGGCGGCGCGCCCGAAGGACCTGCGGGCACTGGCAAAACGGAGACCTGCAAGGATCTGGCCAAGGCCGTGGCCAAGAAATGCGTCGTCTTCAATTGCTCTGACGGCCTGGACTACAAGGCGCTGGGCAAGTTCTTCAAGGTGAGTTTTCTGAGTGGCTTCTCTCGATTCTGTTTCAGTTCCGAGAATTGCGACGCGCTGTCTCTGCCGCTCGCCTGCCAGCTAATTGATGGCCCCAATGTTGGCCAACAACATTAATCAAAAGAACCTGTCCCGGGCACTGTGGCACGCGCACCAATGATGACTTTCTGTATACACACACGCACGCGTTACACTGAGAGAAATACCCTGTATATATATAATTGACTAGCCAAGTTTGTTAATCAGCTAAGATTGGAATTTCTTTTAGCTGCGCACGACATGTATATTTGTATAACTTTTTAAGTTGCGAAGTTCCAATTTTTGTGATTTGATCACAATTTTTTTTTTATATAAGTTTAATCTAGGTCTAGAATTTGTTTGTATCTGTGTCTGGGATGTTTTGTGCTTTTATTTAAACACAATTTATTTCTTTTTTGTCGAATATATTTCGAATCTGACTCCTAAGTTCTTCAATCGTAGATCTATCTAGGATACCAATAAGAACTAATTAAGTTAATTCTTCTTAAAAAAAACACAGGCATCTTCCAAAGCACATCCCCCTTACATTCTCCCAGTGTAAATTGATCCAGACACAGCGGAGCCGTTCGCCGTTCGCCAGTTGCCTGTGGCCAAGAATATCGAATGTACACAAAGAGATAGACAAGCAGATGCCGAGTTATATGGAAATTTATGCAATTCTATGGGCTGACTAATTAGGCAGTTTGTGAAAGTAATCGCCGTGGCGACTAGTTGGTCAACACGAACTAAGCCAAGTGTGTGTGGGACTTGAGTCAAAAGCTTTCGTGAGCGCCTCACTTCAAATCTATGCAAATTTTTATTAGCAGGTCGTTAACCGCACACGCATATTTACACACACACACACACGCACATCTTAAGTGGGTGCTGTAGTTTTTGTAGTAAAATTAATGCGTGTTTTAAGCCTCTAATCGCTTAATTCTGTAGCACGCCTAATTGCATAATGGTTAAGAGCCCCCTCTATTATCAGATGCGGACTGGGTATGGGTTTCACGTTAATTTGCATGCGAAAATAATGGCAAACTTTGGCGCGAATCGTGCACAGACAGACACAACAGCAACAACAACACGAAGAAACCGCAAATTGAGCGTTCGAGTTTCGATTTAGATTAATTTAATTTATTTAATTTTAGTGCCAAGCGTTTGTCTTGCCATTTATTCACTTTAAACTGATGTTCATTTGTGGATGTGTTTTATAATTTTGTTTATAGCTGCCTAGTTTTTAGAAAGTAGTTTCTATGTTTTCATGCTGATTACTCGCTCCACTCAGCTTCAGCTGCCTCTCTCCGTCTGTCTGTTGTCATAATGTTTCGGAAGTCGTAAATTTTCCACACGCAGTCTGCAGTTTTGTCAGGGCAAAACAATTTTGCAAGCAATAAAATAATTTGCAATTGGCAAACAATTCAAACTATTTCGATTTCGATTTATGCCTGCCCAGATATGGCAAATACGCTTGCCAGAAAAACATTTTTTGGTCTGGCTGCAACTCTCGTCCCTCTCTGGAAATGGAAATGCCCATAAAATGCTCGCCACAATGTTGTTCCGCAAAAACAAAAGGCAGCATATACCATGAATTGGGCAAAACTTCTCAATATCTATGAATCTATGAGCGGATAGACTGCTGCTAACCACGAACAAAAAAAAAAAAACAAAGGAGGCTGCCAGCCCGATGCGCGAGTATTCCGGCTGCCAATGGCAACAAACCACTTTGATGGAGTTCAAAGTATCCAATTGCCACGCGCTCTGTGCAAAGGCGCAGCACTGAAAAAAGAGGCACAAACAAGGCACACACTCGTACACGCACACACACACACGCACACACTTGCACACACTCATGTAGTTGCTGGCGCTAATTGCACAATGGGAACATGGACTCTGACTAGAAAAACTGTGCGAACGCACAACAGCATGTAAAACAGCTTTGAGTGTTGGTTGATGCCACATCGATACGGTTCTGCTTCTACTTGTGTTGTAAGAGCTATTTTCTAGCTATATTTTGGCCTTTTTTCAGCTGTTGAAATTTTCAGGTAACTGCAATTCTGCCTATTTTTTAATTGAATTAGCTGTTTCTTTTTAAAAGTACTTCGAGAAATATTTAAAATTTAAAATTAACAAATTCTGCACAAATTCTCCAAACTCTGTTCCGCAGCTTTTTTTTTGCTATATTATTTGATTTTGATGTTTTTTTTCCCATAGAAAAATAACTAAATATGCATATCTACATATATGTGTATATAACTATTTGTCCTGGTCGATTTACGGACGAATCGGTGCTTAAAGCCTTGTCTAATCCTTAAGAGCTAAGAAGCTTAATTTATAAGTATAATTATAGACGAGGGTGCACGTTTTGACGAGGTGATTAAAACCTCACCCGCAAGTGTGGAAGATTCGCGGAAAACGTTAGCATACAAATTTTTTGATTACCAGCCGATTGGCATTTAACACAGTTTCAAAGATTTTCATAAAAACTTATTTGAGACGTGCTTTACACAAAATCTACAAGAGTTGAAAGAAGCGAATGTTTTCCCGAAAATAGCTGGGTAATAAAAGGAACAGCAAAAGCTAATGATTACCAGATACCAGGTCTGCGAGTTATATTTATTCTTTTTATATATTTGTATATTTATATCTTTGTATACTATGCTCAAATGTTGAGAGATTATTAGAGCTCTTAATTGCTTAGTTTGGTCAATGAATCTTGAAAAACAAACAAGTTTCTATAAAAAACCTTCAATTTCGACTGCGTGTTCTGATAGCAGCTATATCATAATGTGACCAATCAAGTCGATCGTCAATTTATCATTATAGATTAAGAGAGACTAGTTTGAAGACAGTTGCATGACTAATTAATTAAGTTTATAGTATATAGATTATTTCATGAGATCGAAGATGTCAATCTTCTATATCTTACATATTGACTATACTGAATAAACTTCAAATGAAGATCTATAAAAAGTTTATACAATTTTATTGCCTGGCTTAAAGGTCCATTTGATGAAACTAGCCAAGTCGGGTGACTGTCAATCTTAAGACAGCATTCGCAGTCTTTAAATTTAAATCTGCTTACATTATCATACTCTTCGGAATTATACTTATGCATAAACGTCTATAAAATCTCTTTAAGAAGCGCTTTTCTGCTACTTTGGCCAGCATCTGTCCATTGTGCAGCACAGCAAACAGTCAGTTGGCATATGTTACGAGCACTTCGAGAACGCAGCTATGCTGCTGCATAAAGCTGCATATTTATTGCAACATGCAAAAGAAAAGCATATCAAAGGGCGTACGTATTCGTATTGCCCCCCCCCTAGTCCACAGTCCACAGTCCACGCGTCTGACCCCATCGCCCGGAACCACATACCGTAGGGCAACCCACGCAACAGCGATTCCTCCTCGTGTACGTCTCTGTCAACCCTGTTGCAATGTTTGTGCCCTTGCCGTTTGTCGAGGCATTGGTAACTACACACTCAGATACACACACACAAGCACACACAGATACAAACACTCGGAACGAAATCGAACCGTAACCAAAAAGAACAGAACCGAGAACCGAGAACCGATGAGAAACTGAAAATAATGTTTATGCTGCTGTTTGCTTTTGCTATTTTTGCCATTTCTCTGCTGAATGCGTTTTGTTATACATGTACCCTTTGTCCCCGCAACCTTGCCATGTATGTATTTCTATTCTTTTGATGCCCTGTACCCTATTGATTAACGGGTATATATGTGGGGTGTATTGCAGTCGCCGAGTGGACATGGTGGCTGGGTTTGAGCCAGCGACATCTCGCTTGTTGGTTCCCATCTAGATATAATCTATACTTATACCAGATATATTCAAATTTGTAATTTCCGCTGGGTTTAAGTGGCAACTTCTCACTGTTAGTTCAACGATCAGATATTTAAGCCACGCAATCGGCTGATGAGCCGATCCTTACAAAGTACATTTTTTTCTCATATACATTTTTACCTGTCTTTTCGCCCATTTTTATTATCGGAGTGCATGGTGCATGGTATCTACCAGTCTAACATTTTCGACGAGATAAATTGTACTTATTTTTTTCGATGTTTTACATGCTTTTTGTTTGTTTCCTGTCTTTTCAGGGCCTGGCACAGTCGGGAGCTTGGGCCTGCTTCGATGAGTTCAATCGCATAGAGCTGGAAGTGCTGTCGGTGGTCGCGCAACAGATTCTGACCATCCAGCGGGCGATTGGACGCAAGGTTGTGAAATTCTTTTTTGAGGACACGATGCTCAAACTGGATCCAACTTGTTCCATATTCATAACCATGAATCCTGGGTGAGTGGCACTGGCCCGTACGTGAGAGCCGACGAAGCTGAGCCGGCAGCAGGAGTAGCAGGAGCAGCAGCAGCAGCTGCGGTTTCACGCAGCGCCTTTTTTTATGGCCCAACTCTTTTTGCAGCTGTGCATTTGAAAATGCTTTAGTTACTTTGTAAGCCGACACGGCCTACGTCCACGCCCCCTAGCCCCCCTTTCCGCAGTACCATGCCCCGTGGGGACATACTGTCACTGACAGGGACTGCGACTACGACTGTGTGACTGGGTGACCAGGGTGAGGCTATTAGTTACCATAGGCTGGCGGGCCTTTGGGCATGGTCACGATATTGGTAGTTATTGCGTTATTGGAGATTTGAGCCCATACGGCTGCGAATATTTATTGCTTTGGCATGCATGTGGAACAGCTGCGACAAACATGCATATTAGGCCTAGCCACTGCAATTCCTCCCCATCCCATCCCGCCGGCCTATCCGCACGCAACGTGTGTTCGCAGTCAAAACTGAAACTCAGACTGTGCCAAGGCGTTCCGACTGCCATTCAGAAAAGGTCTTAATTTCGTTTGCCCAGCTTCTTTTTTACTCGGCCAACGGGCATTCCGGACAGAGAGTTTAGTCCTTTCATTTCCTAGCGGCAGGGTATTTTATTATTGTTGTAAATTATGTGACGCATTGAAGAAGAAGACATCATCAATGCCACAAAATATTTATATTTTTGATAAGATATTTTCTTATCTAGAAACTCTTCGATCTCGCATGTTAAATCATGCCTGGACTTTTAAAACCTCATATATTCCTGAGGCGTATTATTCATCCATGCAATCTATTTTCTGTATGTAAGGAACATTCTGTGTAGACCGCATTGATATTCATCTTAATATTTGATAGGGTATTTGATTGCCGGCATTCCGAAAATAACTAATATTTTTAGTTTTTTGTGTGACTGCCTTTTGCTTGCCAATTTGTCAATCAGCCAGACGGCCCTAAAAGCAGTCACTCATATTGGTTATTGCCTGGCTTCCAGACTGGGTTTACTATTTATGCCATTAGCACTTGCAATTTGATGTATTTGATTGGCCATTGTACTCTGAAAACGTTTTAATCTGTACCCTCTTTCTGCTCCTTTGGCATTAAACAGCTACGCTGGCCGCACAGAGCTGCCGGATAATCTGAAGGTTCTATTCCGCACAGTGGCCATGATGGTGCCGGATTATGCAATGATTGGCGAGATAACACTCTACTCCAACGGCTTCGATATGGCGCGCGTTTTATCCCAGAAGATTGTGCAGGCCTACAAATTGTGCTCGGAGCAGCTGTCTTCGCAGTCGCATTACGATTATGGTAAGTATTTGGGGGAAAAAATGATAGACAAATCGAATACTCAAACGAAGCGCGAGACTCAAACTATCCAGTAGGAAGCTGAAGAGTGTTCGTATAAACGATTCGCAAAAGTCAAAGACATTCATACAAGCCAAGTTCGAGCTATTCGAGTCAGAAACATGCTCGAGCTAAGCGAACAGCTTGATTATAGCCAAGAGTTTGAAGAGTGCTCGATCAGCTCGAGCTGACTTGTTCGGTCGAACCGAATTTGTCTACAACTCGAACAGTTCGAGCCGAAAAATATTGTTTAAGTAGACGATGCAGGCCTCTAACATATATACTCATTCGTATATCTTCCTGATTTGATTACCTTTAGCGTATGTTCCTATGGCGAGCTATTTCGACTGGAGCCAATGCAGGCCTGTTATTCACACATATATCTTTCTGATTCGATTACTTTTAGCGTGTGTTATATTTATGGGCAACTATTTCAACTGGCTAATAAGGCACAAAAAGTAGACGCAACCCCAGCATTGGGGCCAACAACTTTGTGCCTGTCCTGCATCCTGCGCTGTTTAACTGCATCCTGCATCCGGCGACTATGTGTGTGTGTGTACATTTTCCTTTAACTTGTTTTCTTTCTTGTTTCAAGGCAAAGATATTGCTCGCTTTTACGACATAACATGTCATATGACATTACAACATGTCCGTGAGGTTGTGTGTGTGTATTTTTCTTCTGTGTGTGTGTGTGTGTGTGTGTGTGCGTGCGTGTTTGTGTGTATATGTCCGGCCGATGACTGCAATTGCAGGCTGGCAGCTGTGCAAGTTTATGTGCAAAGTACATTTGATCAGTATCTTATTTTGAGTTTAAATTGAAAAACTTTCTTGCAAGTTTGCTGCGCTTTGTGCTGCGTGTGTGCGAGACAAATGCCACACACAATGTTGTGTGTATGTGTGTCTGTGTGTGGGTGTGCGTGTTGTTTTGCAAACTAATAATAAAAACTATTTGTACATTTAGTTGCCAATGTTGTTGTTGTTGTTGTTCGCCTCTGACCAGTTGCAAAACTTTTGCATTCTCCAAGCGGCGCCTGTAATGAAGCTCCGGTGTAATGTTCAGGTATTGCCCATATTGAGCGCATCCGCTGCCATTGAATGCCTGAGATCAACACCGAAGCTGAGTTATGCGTTCCGCCAAAATATGCTGCATAGCTCTCTCAAGCTAATGCCACGCCCACTGCTTCTACAATTTGCCAGGTATGCGCGCCGTGAAATCTGTGCTGTTGGCCTCCGCATCGCTGCGTCGCCTTTATGTTGACCTGCCGGAGCCAGAGATTGTTTTGCGCGCCATTGTTGATGTCAATCTGCCGAAATTCCTGGAACAGGATATTTCCCTCTTCATTGGCATCTATATGGATCTGTTTCCAGGCGTCGACCTGCCCATGGTAAGTGCCTTCTCCAGCTGTATATAGAAATTCATTAAATTTCAGGTGTAATGAGACGGAAGCGACGCAGTTAAGTACAGCAAATTAATGCGATAACCGGTTGACAGATGCCCGATAGCAAAGTATATTAAAAATCAGTCAAGCCGGGCCATAACGAAGACCGAATACCCTTTTAGTCAGATCCTAGTATTACGCTAGTTCGCCCAGGAATAGGATTTTGCCTGCCATTTGCTAAAATCTCTAATGCTTAAAGCTTTTTCATCTATTTTCTGACCCAAAAGTTCAGAAGGCTTGAGCTGTAGGTTTTTCTTTATAACTCTGATCTTAACTATGAATTATGCTCTGCATTAAGTAGTCAAGTGTATTTTTGTTTTATGATTGACTGATTTCGCCTTGGAGATTGACTGATGTGCATCTTTATTTCCAGCAACTGACTTTTATTTATCATTAATGCCGCCTTTTGTGTCACCAACTGCATAAAGAATGTGCTGTAGCTGCTTGCCGGTGTCCATAATGAAATGCCCATTCAAGCTTTTTTTTTTGATTGCATATTTCATTGCATATTTTTCATATTTCATTTACACCTGTTTTCCTTTGCCATTTACCGACCTCTTCCTACCTCTGTCTCTACTACTTCGTGTAGCCACAACGCGATGACATACTCAAGTGGCTGCGTATTAATCTGGAGGAGCGTAATCTGCAGGCAACGCCTTGGTATTTGGAAAAAATACTTCAGATATACGAAATGATGCTGGTGCGGCACGGACTGATGATAGTGGGCGGCTCCATGGGCGGCAAGACCACAGCCTATCAGGTAAGTTAATGAGGGGAGATCTGTCTCAACTAAATAATTCTGCATTGTCCAAAATTCGACTGTAGATGCTCGCGCTGACGCTGCGCAATGTGTCCATTGATGAGGAGGCGACGCTCAAGGAGTATCCGGTGGTCTTTCGCATTATTAATCCCAAGGCAATTACGATGGGTCAGCTTTATGGACGCTTCGATCCCGTCTCGCATGAGTGGTCGGACGGTGTGTTGGCCAAAACGTTTCGCGAACAGGTGCAGGGTCCTAAATCGGAGCGCGCCTGGGTCATGTTTGATGGTCCCGTGGATGCGGTGTGGATTGAGAATTTGAATACCGTGCTGGACGACAACAAGAAACTGTGCCTTATGTCCGGCGAGATTATGCAAATGACCAAAATGATGAACATGATGTTCGAGCCCGCCGATCTGGAGCAGGCCTCACCGGCCACTGTGTCCCGCTGCGGCATGATCTATATGGAACCGTCGCAGCTGGGCTGGCGCACCTTCCACAAGAGCTTCTGCAATGTCCTGATCAATTCCGTGGGTCTCAACAGTATTTATATGTCACTCTTTGAGGACATGGTCGACTGGCTGATACCGGCCGCCCTGGAGTTTCTGCCACAATGCAAGCAAATGCTGGAGCTTTCGCCGCTTTATCAATATCAGACATTCTCGCGCTTCTTTCTGCATTTCCTCGAGAAGCACAAGGTCTTCAATCAGACGTGGTTCCAGCAAATGTTTCTCTTCTGTTATGCCTGGGCCTATTGCTCCGCGCTGACGGGCAGCGGCCAGCGGGTCTTTGACGCGCTGCTGCGTAAGGTGATTTATGGCTCGAACGAGGATTTCCCCAAGCCCAAGTACTTCTCGCTGAATCGCGGCCAAATGTTTCCCGAGAAGCAAGTATTTCTCGACTATCGCTTCGATGAGGCCGAAAACTGGTGGACCTGGCAAAAGTCCTCCGATGATCCCTCATCGGGTAGCGCACACTTTCCGGAGCATGCACAGATCAGCGAGCTGATCGTGCCAACTAAGGAGACGGGCTACATATCCTACTGGCAGGAGTTTTGCATATCCAAGTCGTATGGCATGCTGGTCGTCGGACCGACGGGCACCGGCAAGAGCGCCATCATAACCAGCAATTTGTTGGCCCTGCCCAAATTTGCGAATCTCATCAACATCATCAACTTCTCGGCGCGCACCTCCGCCCAAATGGTGCAGGACACCATCATGAGCAAACTGGATCGTCGGCGCAAGGGTGTTTTTGGACCAGCACTCGGCAAGAAGGTATTAAGAGCTGCAGCACAATGTAATTTCAGGTTATTAAGATTTATTCCACATAGTGCGTAGTCTTCTGTGATGATGTGGCCATGCCCTCGAAGGACACGTACGGATCACAGCCGCCTTTGGAGCTGCTGCGCACCTGGCTGGATCATGGCTACTGGTCGGATTTAGTGGATACAACCAAAATCGAGCTGGTTGACATGGTGAGTGGCAATTGTGGTCTGTGAACGAATCACAGTGGTTGGCGAAATCTATCGATGCAACTATTTATCAATAGGCCAGATACAAGTATATACTAGCAATTATGCTTGCTGCCAGATTTAGATTTGAGTGCCAGATTATACTAGAGGGAAAACCATGAACAAAAAGCCCAACTTCGTAAAAACCGAATGAGATTTGACCGAGTTATGGGGTGGTAAATTTTGACCCATGTCTATATACGAATCTTGGGGTTAGATTTGGACATGAATTTCGACTAAAAAATCGGTGTTCAGATTTTAATGTCAGATTAATATAGAAGTAAAACCATGAAGAAAAATACAAATCTCGTGAAAATCGGATGAGATTTGACCGAGTTATGGGGCTGGTAAATTTTGCCCATGTCTATATACGAATCTTTGGGTTAGATTTGGACATGAATTTCGACAAAAAAATCGTTGTTCAGATTTTAATGTCAGATTAATCTAGAGGTAAAACCATGAAGAAAAATACAAATCTCGTGAAAATCGGATGAGATTTGACCGAGTTATGGGGGTGGTAAATTTTGACCCATGTCTATATACGAATCTTGGGGTTAGATTTGTCTATATACGAATCTTGGGGTTAGATTTGGACATGAATTTCGACTAAATAATCGGTGTTCAGATTTTAATGTCAGATTAATCTAGAGGTAAAACCATGAAGAAAAATACAAATCTCGTGAAAATCGGATGAGATTTGACCGAGTTATGGGGGTGGTAAATTTTGACCCATGTCTATATACGAATCTTGGGGTTAGATTTGTCTATATACGAATCTTGGGGTTAGATTTGGACATGAATTTCGACTAAAAAATCGGTGTTCAGATTTTAATGTCAGATTAATATAGAAGTAAAACCATGAAGAAAAATACAAATCTCGTGAAAATCGGATGAGATTTGACCGAGTTATGGGGCTGGTAAATTTTGCCCATGTCTATATACGAATCTTTGGGTTAGATTTGGACATGAATTTCGACAAAAAAATCGTTGTTCAGATTTTAATGTCAGATTAATCTAGAGGTAAAACCATGAAGAAAAATACAAATCTCGTGAAAATCGGATGAGATTTGACCGAGTTATGGGGGTGGTAAATTTTGACCCATGTCTATATACGAATCTTGGGGTTAGATTTGTCTATATACGAATCTTGGGGTTAGATTTGGACATGAATTTCGACTAAATAATCGGTGTTCAGATTTTAATGTCAGATTAATCTAGAGGTAAAACCATGAAGAAAAATACAAATCTCGTGAAAATCGGATGAGATTTGACCGAGTTATGGGGGTGGTAAATTTTGACCCATGTCTATATACGAATCTTGGGGTTAGATTTGTCTATATACGAATCTTGGGGTTAGATTTGGACATGAATTTCGACTAAAAAATCGGTGTTCAGATTTTAATGCCAGATTAATATAGAAGTAAAACCATGAAGAAAAATACAAATCTCGTGAAAATCGGATGAGATTTGACCGAGTTATGGGGCTGGTAAATTTTGCCCATGTCTATATACGAATGTTTGGGTTAGATTTGGACATGAATTTCGACAAAAAAATCGTTGTTCAGATTTTAATGTCAGATTAATCTAGAGGTAAAACCATGAAGAAAAATACAAATCTCGTGAAAATCGGATGAGATTTGACCGAGTTATGGGGTGGTAAATTTTGACCCATGTCTATATACGAATCTTGGGGTTAGATTTGGACATGAATTTCGACTAAAAAATCGGTGTTCAGATTTTAATGTCAGATTAATATAGACGTAAAACCATGAAGAAAAATACAAATCTCGTGAAAATCGGATGAGATTTGACCGAGTTATGGGGCTGGTAAATTTTGCCCACGTCTATATACGAATCTTTGGGTTAGATTTGGACATGAATTTCGACTAAAAAATCGGTGTTCAGATTTTAATGTCAGATTAATATAGACGTAAAACCATGAAGAAAAATACAAATCTCGTGAAAATCGGATGAGATTTGACCGAGTTATGGGGGTGGTAAATTTTGACCCATGTCTATATACGAATCTTGGGGTTAGATTTGTCTATATACGAATCTTGGGGTTAGATTTGGACATGAATTTCGACTAAAAAATCGGTGTTCAGATTTTAATGTCAGATTAATCTAGAGGTAAAACCATGAAGAAAAATACAAATCTCGTGAAAATCGGATGAGATTTGACCGAGTTATGGGGGTTGTAAATTTTGACCCATGTCTATATACGAATCTTGGGGTTAGATTTGTCTATATACGAATCTTGGGGTTAGATTTGGACATGAATTTCGACTAAAAAATCGGTGTTCAGATTTTAATGCCAGATTAATCTAGAAGTAAAACCATGAAGAAAAATACAAATCTCGTGAAAATCGGATGAGATTTGACCGAGTTATGGGGGTTGTAAATTTTGACCCATGTCTATATACGAATCTTGGGGTTAGATTTGTCTATATACGAATCTTGGGGTTAGATTTGGACATGAATTTCGACTAAAAAATCGGTGTTCAGATTTTAATGTCAGATTAATATAGACGTAAAACCATGAAGAAAAATACAAATCTCGTGAAAATCGGATGAGATTTGACCGAGTTATGGGGCTGGTAAATTTTGCCCATGTCTATATACGAATCTTTGGGTTAGATTTGGACATGAATTTCGACTAAAAAATCGGTGTTCAGATTTTAATGTCAGATTAATATAGAGGTAAAACCATGAAGAAAAATACAAATCTCGTAAAAATCGGTTGAGATTTGACCGAGTTATGGGGGTGGTAAATTTTGACCCTTGTCTATATACGAATCTTGGGGTTAGATTTGGACATGAATTTCGACTAAAAAATCGGTGTTCAGATTTTAATGTCAGATTAATCTAGAGGTAAAACCATGAAGAAAAATACAAATCTCGTGAAAATCGGATGAGATTTGACCGAGTTATGGGGTGGTAAATTTTGACATGTCTATATAAGATTTTGAGTTTACAATTTTCACATTAATTTTGACCAAGATTGACGTTTCTAGATTTAGATGCCAAATTGATCAAGAGGCACACCATGCATAAAAAGCCAAATCTCGTGCAAAACGAATGAGATTTGACCAAGTCATGGGAGTGGGAAATTTTACACATGTCTATATATGTATATGGTTTACTTGGGTTTAATTGTTGTAGATCTTTTAATTGACATATATTTATATATATTTCGCTGACTTTTCCACCGATAAGTTAATATCCTTACACCGTCAATAGTTGACAGCTATATGTCGACAATATCCTGTCTCTATAAACAGGCCATAACTTGTGATTTCCCCTCTCTCTCTCTCACACTCTCACTTTGTTTCTCTCTCTCTTACATGCGGACAGTCGCTGGTGTGTGCCATGGGCACATTGGGCGGCAGCAACTTTATCTTTCCGCGTCTCTATCGGCACATGTTCGTTGTGGCCGTCGACTCCTTTGAGGATTCAACCATCATACGTATATTCACGACGATTGGTGATTGGCACTTTGCCAAGGGCTATCCCGAGAAGGTGGCACTGTTATCACGCGTACGTTCCATCAACCCACAATCCACAGCAACAAAAACAACAATAAGAAAGACAACCACGCACTGGGGAATCTTTGTGCAACTGTGCGCCTTCATTTTTGGCTCGCTTCCAGGCGCTGGCGCATAATAAAATTAAAATGGCGAATTTTATAACTTCATTTCGCAAAAAGTTCGACTGGCCATGTCCTGTGTGTGTCCTGCGTGTGTTTTTGTTGCTGCTGCTGCTGCTGCTGCATTTGTACAAGTACCTTCTCATATGTGTGTGCATGATTTTTGCAGGGCCTGGCGGAGGCAATGGTCAGCGTCTATCGCGAAGCAATGCGCATCTTCCTGCCCACGCCAGCCAAATCGCACTACACCTTTTCTTTGCGGGATATAACGCGCGTCTTTCAGGGCATCGTGATGGTGCCGTCGAAGCGTATGCCGGATACGGAAAAGCTGGGTCGTTTGTGGGCGCATGAAACTTATCGTGTGTTTTATGACCGGTACGTAACCTTTTGTCCGACCCGCCATTTATGACCTGCCCGTTTTTTTTTTCGATTTTTATTGTATCGTCTGGCTGTCGCCAATTTGCAGTCTGGTCGACCAGCTGGATCGTGACCGTCTCCTAGTCATGGCCATTGACGCGTGCAAGAACTGTCTGCGCTTCCCGCTGGAGTCCGCCTTTGCCGAGCGCATGGAACCGGGCGAGAAACTTAGCGATAATGATCTGCGCAATCTATTCTATGGCAACTACATGGAACCGGATGCGGAGCCCAAGTTCTATGACGAATGCGAAAGCTACCAGAAACTGGAGAAGCTCATGAAGTACTATCTGCGCGAATACAATTCGTTCTCCAGCACGCCCATGGATCTGGTTATGTTTCGGTTCGCCATCGAGCATGTCAGCAGGTAAATAATATGCTTTAAGTACAAGGGTATTCATTTTCTATGCTTCATTTTTTCCCGTATAAACTTAGGTGGATATTATCTGATATTTATGATATTTTAAGGGCATACATATATTATCAAAATGTGTGCTAATACCAAACCCCTAGACTAAACCTCCAATAATTTTATTTTCTTTTTCGGGGAGAACGTAGACATTTTTTAAAAATGTCAAATATTATAGATTTGCATACCAAATTTTCTGCCTCGAGATTTTATAAACTCTCAGTTCGGCTTTAAAAATATGGTTTGGAAATTGATTTTTAGCGATTTCGTGGAAACGGGTAAAGTTTAAACAAACTTGCGTGGGTTATAGGCAGACTTACGTTCAGAATTTGAATTCCTTAGTTTCTCTCTCTTAATAGTCTCTGAAATCAGGCATTTATACTGTAGACAGAAGGACTGACATGGCTAGATCGACTCGACTTTTGATGCTGAGCACGAATATATGATTTTCTGGGGTCGAAGATGCTTCTTTCCGTTCGTAACATACATTTGCACTAAATAAATCTACCCTGGTAATCTAATTCTAATCGTTCCCGATTTTAATAAGCAAGGCCTTGAAATCCGAATGTTCTCAGCTCTATATGTATAATATCGATCCTTACTAGACACATTTGTTTTTGCGTTGATTACAATATTATTGATTCCTCAAAGTGCAACTTTAATTGTCAACTATCCTGCAGGGTCTCTCGTGTGCTGCAAATGCCTAGAGGCAACATCCTAATGGTGGGCATGGGTGGTTCCGGGCGCCGCAGCTCTTGCCGGCTGGCCGCACACATAGCCGACTGTCGCCTGATGACCGTGCAGGTGTCCAAGTCGTATACCATAACCGATTGGCGCGATGATCTCAAGAAAATACTAATGGCCGCTAGTTTTAATTTGAATCACACCGTCTTTCTCTTCTCCGACGCCCAGGTGAGTGGCTCGTTATGTCAAAACTATCAGCATAAGCATCAGACAACCAGTTGGATCAATAAAAAAGACATTTTGATAATGTTGTAAACCGCATTGACAGACAATACAGCTCACATCAATGCCAGCGGGGTACAACAAACCCATAAAGATCTCGGAGATAGGAACTAGAATTTAATCCAAATTAATTTGAATATTCTTGACAGTCAGGCGTAACACAAACACACACACTCGCACACACTTATACACACTTGATGTGCAGCAAAAATTAAATTTTGGCTTGTAAGCCAAGCGGAATGCAAGCAGCATCATTGTTTGTGCCAAAATTTGCATTTATAATTAGGTTAATTGTTGAACTATGTAACTTTAATTATTGCCAAATAATTTGCATACGCAGCAGCCATCAATTATGTCAAATGAAGAGCATTTGCGGTACAACAAGATTTGAGCGCAGCTCAGAAACTGAATAAAAGCTAATAAATAACATGGCCAAAAAAACATATTGATGCGATAAAACAATACATAAGATATTGCAAATACGTTTGTGTTAGTTTCTATGTGCAATTATATGCCAAAATATTAATATCCAGAAATATATGTTAGGAAAGCTTGAATACTTTTTCCGAGTTCAAGAAATATTTATGATTTTCTATACAATTTATATATATGAGTATTTAAATCAAACTCAGCAGAGATATTGTGCTCTCTACTCTCTTCATGTGGCATCAATCTACCGGAAATTAACTTTTATGAATTAAGGAATATACTAAGAATATATTGCAATTCTGCAAGGGTAATTAATCTTGGGACAAATGTTCTTCATTTGATATTAGAGATGTCTACTTTTGCTATTTGCAACTTTAATGTTAAATGTTTGGTGCCTTCGAGCCGAGGCTAGAAATGCGATATCCAACTGCATTTTGCTGATGATGATAAAGTGATTATGTATACCTTTTGCTTGGCTAAAGCAACATTTGAATGCAACCTGTGCAAATGAAAACGATGAGCAAATTTCAACTACTCCCTGGCAAATCAATCAATGCCGTATTTGGGCTTCCTTCGCCCCGGGGCCAGCCCCTCACAGCTAACAGATTCGTCCGTTGTGCACACACAAATCTCGGTGCACACATTAATTAACAATTACACTAAAATGTTTCAAAGAGCCTACAACTCCGACACCGACTCTCGATTCGATTCCTACTCCGCCTCGGGACTGTGGCTGTCAAATTTCAGTGTGGAATATTTGGTAGAATCAAATCCTATGGCACTTAGAGCGAATGCAAAATGCATGTAACAGCTCGAGCTGCAGTTGCATTTCGTAACCTGTTGCCAAATCCTGCATATAAAAATGTAGAGCCAAAGGACATTCTCTTGATACTCGTGTATATTTACAGGCAACGGATGAGGGCTACGTGGAGGATATCAATGGCATACTTAATACAGGTGATTTACCAAATCTCTACCAACTGGAGGACAAAGCAACCATCTTGGAGAATATGGCAAATGTGGCCAAGCAAGTGGTGAGTAGTCGACATGGCTCGATGGAATTGGGGTTCGATGTGATTTACATGTCAATCTAACTGCAGGGCAAGGTGTTGGACACGCTGCCGAGCGAGGTCTATGCCTACTATATCGAGCGTATTAGGGAGCAATTGCATATTGCCCTCGCCTTCTCACCAATTGGGGAATCCTTTAAGGAGCGCATTCGTGTCTACCCCTCGCTGATCAATTGCTGCACAATCGACTGGTATATGCCCTGGCCGGAGGAGGCACTTTATCGCGTGGGCACCTATTTTGTTACCTCCATGAATCTCAACAAGCCGCACGAGGAAGAAACGCCACGCATCTCGGAGGAAGTGCCAGTAGTGCAGGAGGGTGAAAAGCGCGAGACGATGGGCGAGCAGGAACGTGAACTAACCCAGCTGGAGGAAGATTTGGTCTTTTGTGTCATGTACTTCCATCAATCTGTGGTAGATGCCAGCGTAAAGTGCTATTTGGAGTTGAGTCGACGCAACTATGTCACACCCTCAGCCTATTTGGAGCTGCTTAAAGCATTTCGCACCTTCTACGCCCGCAAGCTGGACGAGATTACAAGATTACGCGACAGATACACGACTGGCCTGGAGAAGTTGGACTTTGCCGCCAGTCAGGTGGGTGAAATGCAGACCAATCTGTACGACTTGCAGCCCAAGCTGAAGGTCTTGTCTGATGAAACGGATCGCATCATGGTAAACATTGAGCGCGAGACGGCAGAGGCCGAGAAAAAGAAGGAGGTGGTCGGTGCCGATGAAGCGGCAGCCAATGAGGCAGCTGCCGCAGCCCAGGCCATTAAGGATGATTGCGAAACGGATCTGGCCGAGGCTATACCCGCCATGGAAGCGGCACTCGAGGCACTCAACACTCTGAAACCGGCTGACATTGGTGTGGTCAAGTCCATGAAGAATCCGCCATATGGCGTCAAATTAACCCTGGAGGCGGTGTGCGTGTTGAAGGGCATTAAGCCAGATCGTAAACCGGATCCAAGCGGACACTTGGTGGAGGATTATTGGGTCCCGTCCATGCGCATGCTCAGCGACATGAAGTTCCTCGAGTCGCTCAAGACGTTCGACAAGGACAACATTCCGCCGGCCATCATTAAAAAGATTCGCGAAAAGTGCGTGACCTAGCTAACCAAACATGCCGTGTACGACATAGTTCTTTTTTCTATTTAATTTTAGGTATATAGCGGATCGAGATTTTGTGCCCGAGAAGATCAAAGCGGCGTCCATGGCTTGCGAGGGCATTTGCCGCTGGGTGCGCGCCATGGATGTCTACGACAAGGTGGCCCGCATTGTCATGCCCAAGAAAGCGGCCCTGGCCGAGGCCGAGGGTGACCTGTCCCAGCAAATGGAAAAGCTCAATGCCAAGCGTGCCGAACTGCAGGTCATTCTCGATAAATTGCAGAAGCTAAACGATTTCTTTGCGGAAAAGTCGCGTGAAAAGAAACGTCTTGAGGACGACATCGAGAACTGTGAGAAAAAACTAACAAGGTGCGTGTAGAAAGAACTCTTAGTTCCACTTTCTTGTTCTTCTAATTCCTTTTTCCAACGCAGAGCCGAAAAACTGCTGGGCGGATTGGGAGGTGAAAAGACGCGCTGGTCGGAGGCGGCAAAGAATCTGCACGAGTCCATCAGCAATATTGTGGGCGATGTGCTGCTCGCTGGCGGCTGCACCGCTTACCTGGGCTTCTTTACCACCGAGGTGAGAGTTGGTCAAACATTGCAGCAAATGCTGCTACTTTTTCCATTACTAAAATCTGTGCGCTTTCTGCCGTACAGCTAATGGCCGCCGTGGTCGGCCCGTGCGAGTTTCCATAAAGGATTTTAATATGCATGAGCACGTTGCATTGATTTTCCTTCATTTTTTTTTGCTCTCCTCTTTTTTTCTGTTTATACTTGGAGCGAATAAAAATATATATCGCAGTTTACAGTAGGGTAGCTTCACTGATAAGCATATTAGTCGATGTCCCGACCATGTCATGGACAGCCCCGACATAGGCTGAAGACCCAATTACTCGATTGGGTAATAAATGTTAACATATCTTTTACTGGAAAAAGCTTTAAGTTGGTTTTCTCCGAATCGATACAAGAAAAGGACTATCCTCCAGTTTTCCCCCCAGGAAGCAGGGTTTTCGAGTAAATGAGGATGGAGAACTTTAACAAAACCGATTGTTAGTCTTCACATAAATCACAATAGATAAATACCCTAAAAAATCATCATGATAAACAGTTTTTTGTATAGGGTATACTCACTTCCTGATGCTACAATTCTATCTCTCGCATTCTTTGCTTATTTTTGTTGTTTTTCGCGCTGCTTTTTCAATTTTCCCCGCGCTTAGTTTTACGGCTGACGTGACATTTTTCTACATAGTTCATACATACATGTATATAGTATATGAATAAAGTATATGGGGATATTTTGTATGTGAGCTCGCAGAAAATGCACAAATGCTGACATGTTAATATTCAAATAAACGTGGCCCCCTAACCAGCTAAGCAATTTGTTTTGTTGTTATTATAACCTGATAGAGGGTATAACAATTTGTTAGCAAGGCATGTACCGAAATTATTTAATTGTATAGATACACGGTTTCTTGACCCTATTAGAAGTATATAAGAAGGGTATTTAATATCCCGCAACCCGATAACATCTGTTCTTTCTTGTTTTTAACATCTTTAGTACCGCGTTAACATTTTGGATGACTGGATGGCGGTATGCGCTCGCCGGCATATACCGCGCAGCGAGACGTTCTCGCTGGCCACCACGCTGGGTCATCCAATGACCATAAGAGCCTGGTCGTTGGCCGGTTTGCCGGCCGACAACTTCTCCGTGGAGAACGGCATAATTGTGACCAATTCGAGTCGATACTCTTTGCTCATCGATCCACAGGGTAAGTACAAGGGCAGACATTGCGCATTCCATGTGATAATCAGTGGTTTATAGTACAAGCGAACAAGTGGATCAAGAATATGGAGAAGAACAATCATCTGAAGGTGGTCAAGCAAAGTGATTCCAATTATATGCAAGTGCTCGAATTGGCTCTAACCTACGGTCAGCCAGTGCTCATTGAGAACGTGGGTGAGTTAAGGGATACAACGAGTTGAAGGTGTTCCTTTGCTTTCTAGGGAAAGGGGGATGCATCAGTTTAGGGCAGCATCACTATTAACCATCTGTACACAACACTTTTCAATCATATATTCACTTTGTAGGCGAGAAACTGGACTCAAATCTGACGCCCATATTAGAGAAGAACGTTATCAAGCACAAGGGCGGGCTGTTCATAAGAAGCGGCGACACAATGATTGAATACAATCCCGAGTTTCGTCTTTACATAACGACCTGTCTGCGCAATCCGCACTATCCGCCGGAAGTGATGGTTATGGTAAGTTGACATATGCATCGAAGTAGGGTTAGGTTATGGGGATTGGGACTAGACGGCTGCTGCTGGCAGCTGGAAGCTTGCGGCAAGCCGAGCCAATGATGACGTTAGTGTTGTGTAATAAAACGACGAACTTAAATTGATATTTGGAAAATGCGCTGCAGCGCAGCAGGCGCTGGCAATATGCAAATTTTCGATGGCATTGACGATGACGATGACGATGACGAGAACGACGAGGCTGAGGCTGAGGACGACAATGTTGAGGACACTCCATTGATGTACGTGCGAGGCCGACTCTTGTCTGTTGGCTGCATAACTAGCAGCCCAGTCTTAGTCCCAGTCTCAATACCCTAACCCATGCTCTAGTCCCAGTCCCAGTTCTGCCCGATGGCGTGTTTATAAAATTTTCCAGCATTTCGCTTCCATTGCTTTTTATGCTGCAACTGTTGTCAGCAGTTTTCTCTCCGTTTTCTTTATTTTTCCTGCTGCGGTACATTGTATGTGTGTGTGTGTGTGTTTGCTTATTTTGGAGTTTCATTTTGCCCATTTTTACTACGTGCTATTTCATTCCTCCATTCCGGCTCCCTGTTTAGGTAACCGTATTAAATTTCATGATAACGGAACAAGGATTACGCGAACAATTGCTGGCGATTGTTGTGGCACACGAGCGTCCCGATTTGCAAGAGAAGAAGGAACAATTGATTATTGAATCCGCTAGGAATCGTGATGCATTGTACACCATTGAATCCAAGATATTAGAGGTAAGTTCCACTCCCAGTCCCAATATTTTTATACCCTTTGTATGGGCAAAAGGGTATGATGCTTTTATTAAAAAGTCTATGTAATAAGCTGAGGAAATATGTTCTTGGTGGACTGTATAAGCCTCTTGTATGTCTGTTGTGCTCATCTTGATAAAGGTGCTTCCTTCTTCTATCTCGATCTACAAAAACTAGAGGCTTGAGATCGGATAATAAACACGCCCACATTTTCCATAGTGTGTAGCTCAACTGCACTTCAGCGCTTGATCCAGAGCATCTCCCAGTCAAGTATGCCCGATTGGAGCTTACTGACTTGTTTGCTTTGAGCATCCTTTTGGGTTGGCTACAGCGTTTCAATTAGAGCCGGAGCAAAACATTTTATTTATGTTTTTGTGCCCGGCCAATGACAATTCAATTAACTGGAAATAAAACGTTTAAATCTGAAAACTTATTTAGTTCTTTATACACATCGCTGCGACCATCCACAGGTGCTGTCCACGTCAGAGGGCAATGTACTGGAGGATGAGAACGCCATCAACATACTTTCGTCCAGTAAAATTCTATCGGAGGATATACAGGAGAAACAGGTTATTGCCGTGGCCACTGAGATTGAAATCGATGCGGCACGACAGCAATACATACCAGTGGCTAAGCATTCGGCCATTCTATTCTTCTGCATCAGCGAGCTGGCCAATGTGGATCCGATGTACCAATATTCGCTGGCATGGTTTCTCAATCTCTTCGTGAATACAATATTAAAGGCGCCCAAGTCAAATGTGCTGGCCGAGCGTTTAAACAATCTTAACGATTACTTTACCAAATCCATTTATACGAATGTCTGCCGTTCGCTGTTCGAGAAGGATAAGCTGGTTATTTCGCTGGTCATGTGCCTGGGCATTCTGGTCTCGCAGGGTCGTCTGGCCAGGGATGAGCTTTTGTTCTTCCTGACGGGCGGCATTGGCTTCAAGAGTATCATAAACAATCCGTACAAGGAATGGCTCCCAGACAAGGCCTGGGCGGGCATCTATCGCGCAAGCGATCTAGATGGGTAAGACCTAATAGGATATACCGTCATTTATTAACTAGCTAATATTTCGGCCGGCAGCATGAAGGACTTCCATAGAAAGATTGAAAGCAATATACAGGCCTGGCGTGAATATTACGATTCGACTAATCCGCAGGATTTGCCACTGCCGGCGCCCTATGACGAGCTCAGCGAAATGTTGCATTTGATCATACTGAAGAGCATGCGGCCCGACAAGCTGGTGCCCGCAGTGCGTGTAAGTACATCGATAGCCTTTGCGCCAGGCACGTGCATCTCTCACGGGCATATCTTTCAGGCCTTCATCACGCGCAACCTGGACAGGTCGTTTGTGGAGCCGCCGCCATTCGATTTGGGCGCTTCGTTCGCGGATAGCTCACCGAAAATTCCGCTAGTGTTTCTGCTATCAGCTGGCTCTGATCCCATGGCCAGCCTCTTTATGTTCGCCAAACAACGCGGCATGTACGAAAAGTAAGTTAATTAACGTGGAGAGTGTGCCTCATATTTCCATGTTGCCGCCGTGTTCTGTGCCCCCGCTGCCGGGGACGGCTTGTTTTCGATTAAGCGCGACATGTGCGCCTTGTACCGGCTGCATGTACTCTCCGGCCTGTTCGGGCGTTGTGCACCGGCAACGATTGGACATCGCTCAGAGATGCCTGCTGCAACTTTAAACCGAAATTTATGCTAAGCGCGTGGTTTGCTTTCTTGTCGTTTAGATTGAAAACCATTTCGCTGGGTCAGGGTCAAGGACCGCGCGCGGAAAAGATGATCACGGAGGCAGCACGGCACGGCCAGTGGGTCGTCCTGCAGAACTGTCATGTCGCCTTCAGCTGGATGGGCGACCTGGAGCGCATTTGCAATGACACAACGCTAACGGATAGCGCAAACAGCGACTATCGGCTGTGGTGCACCTCATACCCGAGCTCTGTGTTTCCCGTCTCCGTGCTGCAAAACTCGGTGAAGATGACAAACGAACCGCCCAAGGGACTGCGCGCCAATATGCATCGCTCGTTCACGTCGGATCCGCTGATGCGCGACAAGTTCTTCACAAATGCCTTCCTCTTCTCCGACCAGGCTAATAAGTGCTGGCTACGTGGCGTCTTCGCCTTGGTGTTCTTCCATGCTGTCGTTCAGGAACGACGCGAATTTGGCCCCCTAGGCTGGAATATTCCGTATGAGTTCAATGAGTCGGATCTTAAGTGAGTTGTAGAAAGGCTTTAAGAAGGGAAGCAGAAACTTCCGAGCCTCTATAATTGTTCCTCTCCTCGCAGAATCTCTTTGCTGCAGCTGAAGATGTTCATTGCGCAGAGCCACAGCATTCCATTCCGTGGCCATGTATACCTCACCGGCGAGTGCAATTATGGTGGTCGTGTGACCGACGACAAGGATCGTCGTCTTATCTTGTCCCTGCTAAACATGATATACAATAACAATACCATTGAAAGGGATAAGTAAGAAAATGCGCTATCGCTTTCTCTACTCATTTGTCTAATTACGTGTAATCGATTCGTATAGTTATGCTTTGTCGCAGTCGGGCAACTATTGCGTGCCGTTGAGTCCAACAAAACTGAACTCCATTGAGTACATATCCACATTTCCGCTCAGCCCACAGCCAGAGGTATACGGTCTGCACGAGAATGCGGACATCAATCGCAATGTGAAGGAAACCAATGCGGTAAATTCTAAAAAAAAAATTTACTCTTATACACACATAGAATATATCTTCCCCTGGCAGCTTATTAGCGGAGTGCTGCTCACGCAAACCGATCTGATGGCATCAGTGAAGGCGAGCTCGGCAGGTGGCGTTAAGGAGGATCCCGCCATATCCATATGCAAGGAGCTGTTGAGTCGATTGCCCGAAGAGTTCGACCTTATCGAGGTGTCCAAGAACTATCCGGTCATCTACACCAATTCGATGAATACGGTGCTGCGTCAGGAACTAATACGCTTCAATCGTTTGCTGTCGTATATACGCAAGAGCCTGGTGAACGTGAGCAAGGCTGTGGTGGGCCAGATTGCAATGATACCCGAACTGGAGCGCACACATGCCTCGATGATTATAGGCAAACTGCCGGCGGATTGGCTAAAGAAGAGCTATCCCTCGCTCAAACCTTTGGGCAGCTACGTGAGCGACTTTCTGGCGCGGTGAGTTCCCCGCTGTCGCATTTCTATTTTTTTGCAGCCATCAATGGCATTGTATCCCGGGCAGCAGCCACGTCCTTTGCTGCAATTGTGCAAATATAATAAATGTGTATGGCACACATGAGCATTCTACCCGCCTTTCTCCCATTCGCTTGTTGCTGTCCATGTTCAATACTTTTGCTGCTGCCATTCATAGCGAAAATCTTATTTGCCATTGACATCAAAGGACGACGCTGTTTGTGTGCTCCTGTCCGTGCTTTGTGCACCCCATGTCCCTTTGTGTTCAAATATTTAATATTTATTAACAAATTGAAAAATAAGATAACTCATCTAGCCATTTTTTGTTGCGTCCAGCCTGGCCTTCTTTCAGGAGTGGCTAGATAACGGCGAACCGAATGTCTACTGGATATCTGGCTTCTACTTCACCCAATCATTCATTACGGGCGTTCTGCAGAACTATTCGCGCAAAAATCGCTTTCAGATTGACATGATTTTTATTGAGTTTGCAGTCACCAAATTCGAGACACAAACTACGCAAGTAGCCGATGTGGGCGCTTATATAAGGGTAAGTCAAAGGGGTTTTCTCTTATTCAGAATAATATTATATATTTTTAACACACATAAAATCTATATTTGTTAAACATGAACTCATTAGGAACAGAAAGAGATAAATGATGAGACAAAGTTCATACAAGTAAGAACGACTTTGCGTCGAATCCAAATTAAATTCCGAGTTTTTGTTTGTTTTTTTTTTCACATATTTCGTTTGATACTTTTCTTTAGCATAAATGGAATATAATTCATTGATCAATACTCTTTACTTTTCATCAACGAGTATCTTCTTGATTTTTTCTCTGATCTATTGAAACAAATCAAATTCTCTGTTATTTAGCTTGCAAGCTTTTTGGCTTCACTTTTCATCTGTAAAAATGTGTTTTAAATCTCATTTTGTCTCAAATTAAATTATGTATCTTTGTTAGGTTTTTTACATCTTCCGTTCGATAGCATAATGGATATGATTTCTTAAGCAATATTCTTTACTTTTCATCTATAAATACATTCTTGGTTTAAATACAGCTTTAGTTTTTCTCTGATCTATATCAAAGACGCACAATCCTTTTTTCATTCTTTTTGACTTCACAACATGTCTTTAATATCTCATTTTTATTGCTTGACCCAGGGCATTTTCATAGAGGGAGCGCGTTGGAATCGCAAGACGCGAGAAGTGGATGAATCCTTCTCCAAAATTTTGTTTGATACCCTGCCGGTAATCTATCTGCGTCCGGTTTTAAGATTGCCGGATGAGATCCCACGCAGCAGCGGTGGTGCCCAGGTGCAGCGAGAGGAAGGCGGCACCGAGACCCTTCCAATTTACGACTGTCCCGTGTACAAGACGAGCGAACGTCGCGGTATTCTCTCCACCACCGGCCATTCGACGAACTTTGTGATGTATCTGCAGCTGAGATGCTCCCAGACGGCCATGCATTGGATTAATCGCGGCACCGCTTGCCTGTGCCAGCTGGATGATTGAAAATTGACCCGCGGGCGTTCTCAGGCCGGAGTCGGACACGGATGTGCCACACCACGCGACGACTTTTATACGATATATATATATAGGTGAGGGGGCACCAGTAAGGGGAATGGGAACTGGAACTGAAACTGAAACTGAGCTTGGACAGGGGCGACTGCCTATTCGTTATAAAAAGCATGTTTTACTGGCACAAAGGAACAGCAGACCTTTTTGGGCACCATACATATCCAGACATACTTTGATTCTTGTGTTGTATATATATATATATATATATTATTTTGTTGTGCTCGATGGAGCGCTGCCAGGAAATGCGATTCTATCTATTTTTTTTCGCGTTGCACCGCGCACCGTGCAGTGGGCGGCGTACGGCGGGCAGTGGCATTTTGATGATGATGTTGATTGCCAGATATAAATTAAATATGCAGAATATTGTATAGCAATGGTTGAAAATAAATATATTTTTTATGTGCGCGCCATTTACAAATGAATAAATGACAAATAAAAACAGGAGCATGTATTTTTTACGTTTTTCAAACTGGTTGCAAATGTGGATACAATCACTTCCATATGCACTACATATCGAAAATATATAGTTTAGATTGGGCAAAAATAGATGCGTCAAGGTCTCGACACCAGAAATATCCCATTAAACAAGATCGACAATGCTTCAGCACATTCTGAGCTAATGGAGCCCACACAACGCGACTCGCATCTCGACATTCTAAGCCGCCTACTTGAATGGCTTCGATGTTGAGACAGTGATAATAATGTTATTGTTGTTGCTGATGTTGATGATGATGATAATCCGTTTTAGCATGCAAAACATTTGAAAGATTTATTGCGTGTTTTGTGTACAATTGGAGCAGCACACAAGATTTAAATTAAAATTGCCACGGGCCAACGAAAAGCATATTTTAAAACACCAAAAAATTGAAATATGCCAAAGATTGCGATTTGAAGATCTATTATATCATCTGGCTATTAATAGACGCCGAAAATAGCAACAGTCAAGAGCTTGTGTCCATCATGGCACACACAGCTTGGCCTTAAGCGTTGATCAAGAGTCGCCAAAAATGAAGAAAAAGAAAAAAAATACACAGCTGTCCATCAGACGATAAAACTGAAGAAGCGACCATAATAATAACAACAACTTCCGCTTGCAATTACCAGGCGAGTAGGCATTGAGCGTTGGATCATTGGACTGACCCCAGCTATTCATATGCAATACAGTCGAACCATAATTTGATACAAATAATCGAGACTATCAAAGCTCACGGAGAAGAATGCAAAGAGCCCTCGACCATTGTTGATTCTGCCGAACAACGTTTTGAGACAATCGAAAAATCAAAAATCGTGGCCGCCACGTTTAACTTGATGTTGTTGGTAGAAGTTTTTAAGTCTCGCGATCCATTGTTGACTTTCGTTTTGTCTATAGCTCTAGATATGTATATGTATTTGCATTATTAGTATCTTGTGTCTCCGAGAGTACAATTGATATGTGTGCGCGTCTTGAGATAGATTTTTGACAATAGCAACTAGACAAGACAAACCACTAAGCGCGGCTAATGCCGGCCATCAATGGAGTTGAAGTGGCGGTGCCCAAGCAGTCGATCGAGATCAACATCGGCATCGGCAGCCAACTCTACATATGATGCGGTAGTTGCCGCATGGATCAGTAACCGGTTTCATTTTTTGGATCGTCTCTAAAGTGAATGGCGCTGTCCGATGCCGCTGTCCGGCGAGAACTTTTCGCAAAATGCTGCGTATAAATAGTGTCGTAAGGTCTGGTTTGAAAACAGAATCAAATTTGGATTAATCTCATAGACACGCATCGTCTGGGAGCATCTACGTATAATGGTTAGTCTGACCTGGCCTGGATCATACAGGACTAACTCAACTCATCCATTCTGCCTTTGCCTCGTGGCGTTCTCTTACAGAAATTCTTTGTTATTGCCTTCGCTGTGATCGCAGCTGCTGCGGCCACATCCATCTCCACGGAGTACCTGCCGCCAGTTGACAATAACCTCGAAGTCGCCGCCGAATCGATTGATGCCCCAGTCGACCAGGGTCTGCTCAGTGACGATGGCTACCGCTACAAGACCGTGCGCCGCCTTAAGTTGCGCCACCGTCGCGATGTCAGCGAGCTGGCCAACGAATACCTGCCCCCAGTCGCCGAGGCTACCCAGGAAATCGCTGTTAAGACACCCCTTGCTGATGATGGCTACCGTTACAAGACCGTCCGTCGTGTGATCCGTCGTCGTCGTGAGCTTTCCTCCGAGTACCTGCCCCCTGTTGCTGAGGCTTCCCAGGATATCGCTATCGAGGCTCCAGTTCAGGAGGCCGCCGTTCTCGCCGATGATGGCTACCGTTACAAGACCGTCCGCCGTGTGATCCGTCGTCGTCGTGAGCTGTCCTCCGAATACCTGCCCCCAGTTGCTGAGGCTACCCAGGATATCGCCATCGAGGCTCCCGTCCAGGAGGCTGCTGTTCTGGCTGATGATGGCTACCGCTACAAGACCGTCCGCCGTGTCGTCCGTCGTCGTCGTGATGTCAGCGAGCTGTCCCCCGAGTACCTGCCCCCTGTTGCCGAGGCTTCCCAGGATATTGCTTTTGAGGCTCCCGCTCAGGAAGGCGCTGTCCTCGCTGATGATGGCTACCGTTACAAGACTGTCCGCCGTGTGGTCCGTCGTCGTCGTGACGTCAACGAACTGGCCAACGAATACCTGCCCCCAGTTGCTGAGGCTTCCCAGGATATCGCCATCGAGGCTCCCGTCCAGGAATCCGCTGTTCTGGCTGATGATGGCTACCGTTACAAGACCGTCCGCCGCGTGATCCGTCGTCGTCGTGAGCTGTCCTCTGAATACCTGCCCCCAGTTGCTGAGGCTTCCCAGGATATCGCTATCGAGGCTCCCGTCCAGGAATCCGCTGCTCTCGCCGATGATGGCTACCGTTACAAGACCGTCCGCCGTGTGATTCGTCGTCGTCGTGACGTCAGCGAACTGGCCAACGAATACCTGCCCCCAGTTGAGCAGGCCGTGATCGATGTGCCCGCAGAGCCCACCATCTTGGCCGATGATGGCTACCGCTACAAGACTGTGCGTCGCCTGAAGCTCCGTCGCCACTAAAGCCCCCGCCCCCAGGAATCGAGTTTGCCAGAAACAAGGCTATGGCAATCTCATTTGAAGTTAACGCAAGCGTATTAGTCAATGAGAACGAGCTATGAATAGTCCGAGTACAAAAAATGAGACAACAATAAAACATGTAAAAGAAAAACAAAAACATTTCTGCCTTTTATCTCTGCTCTCCGGTTGCATTGCGCAAACTCAGAAGATTGTGCGACCCAGCTTATCTTATCTTATCTGACACTGGCAATTTAATACCGTCAGAGGTCTGTAGATAAGATACACGCACCTGTAGCTCGGCAAAATCATTCAGCATATTTCAGTTTCATTTTACAATTAGCGACGAACACGGTACAAAACTCAACGACGACGACGAAAATGATGTGGCCCAAGAAGTGCTCCACCTACCTGGTGATATGTTTGGGTAAAGTTTTGCCAGTGAATTTGATAGAAATTGTGTGCTTAAATCAAGTAAAAACATCACCTAAGTCCAGTCAAAATATACAAAGAATAATTTGCATTTTTCTTAAGAGTTTATCGAAATAATTTTGTGCTTTAATAGAGAACTTTCTATGCTTATTCCAAGCATGTCAACTCTTACAATAAGTTAGCACTGAACTGAAGGATAATTTATAACAAATTTAAGAATATCCAAGAAGAAAATGTGCTTAAAGTTTTAAGAAGAAAACTTCGAGAGTGTGGAAACAGCGCTGAATCAGGAAATTTTAATAAGTTTGTGAGTTGCAACAAAGTGCACACAAATTGTGTAAAGTGCTAATGACTAAGCCCCAACAGGGCTGCATATCTTTTCATGAGTAACAAAACTGTGGAGTGAGTGTATGTCTCACATATAGAGTAGACTCTACAAAAATGTGCGCTTATCAGTTGCCTTGCGATATAGCCGAAAGCTGATAAAGTTGGTTTACTCATCGTTGACCCAATCGTGTTTGTTTGCCATGAGTAATGGGCACAGGTTAAATTCGGCACAATAACATCTTCATTGTAAATTTATAACAGACTAAAATTGATTACAGTTTGCGCTGAACATTTATCAATTTATTTGACAAATATTTTATTTGCTTAAAGCTTAATGTAATGCACCGTTGCTAATGCTGGATGTGGCCTAAGCTCAATAATTATTACACCGTATAAATTATAAAATACGCTGGCAAAACAATTATTTTTGGTTAACCGGTTGGCCATCGTATATTGGTCGCGGTATCTGGTATTCCTTTTGGATCAAACATTTTATTTGTTTCAAATTAAATTTCAAAAGGCGCACAAAGCTGAATGTCCACCAAAATCATATGGAGAATCTCAACAAAAAGTCGAACAAAACAAAAATAATAATCGAAACTGACATCCGCAATGAAACAATAGCAGATTATATGCCAAAATAGGGAACCCCCCCTCAATCAGCAACCCGCTCGCGTGCTTAGCTTAAACTGATTTATCATCGAACTAACAGCGCGCGCGCCCGCATATATCTATTTTTTTATGTGTTCGCTAATCATATTTTTTGGTTTTCGCTTTGCTGTTAAATATTTTCTCAATAATTAATTATTAATATTTAAACAAGTCGGCGAGTAAATAACAAGCACGCCAGTTCCCATTCGTTTGATGAATGCTTAACCGTCGCGTTCAATGAGTTCCGTTCTAGCGACTCGCTCCGTTTGATGGACCACACACACAGCGCACAGTTCATCAAATATTTATGTGTTTTTCTGTCTTTTTTTGCGTATTCGGCAAGGTGTTAAATATGATTTGTTATTTTCGATTTGCTTACAGTTCTACTGGCATGCTTTATGCAGGAAACGGAGGCCACGCGACGCGTGAATCGCGGACGACGCACTCTCACACGCAGATACTTTTGTAAGTTAACCAAAATATGTACCAGAATCTATACTTAATTTCTCTTTTGTTATATGAAGAACAAGTTTTAAGAACTAGTAAGAACTATGTAGACTATGCAACTATGCAAAGTCACTTTAGTTGCCACTAAATGCTTCCAATGCTTCGTCGCCTGCTAAGAAATACGCATGAAAGTAGCAACATTTTATTGGATGTTCTTACATATACTAGGGAACACTTGGAATAATATGATATACTAAAACAATCGCAATCTGTTCGTTTTACAGCTGGACTTGCCATACCCGGCTGGGCCGTGGTTGCCTGCGTCGCTGTAGCTGAGCTGCTGCTGGGCGCTGCTCTCTACTTTGCCATGTACAAGATCATATTGGACAAGGAGCCGGAGCAGGCGAGCACCTATACGCCCGCCCCGACGCATGATTCATCGGCGGACGTGCAGCCGGCACACACCGTACAGCCCGACACAACACACACTGTGCAGCCCGTGCAACCTGTACAGGTGGCGCCAACGCATGCCACAAGCATTGCCTAGAAGCCGGAAGACGGAGCTATAGCTCTTGTCATTGACTAAACCAAACAATACCAAAGTAGATATATATATATATATATATATATAAGTCTACGTAACACGTTCCGTAAATTCTTTGGGTTTTTTTTATTATACCCTTGTTTTATTAATAAATCGAATACAAATTTTGTTACAAATAAAATGTAAATCGCGTGGCCATCTAATCTAATCGCCCGATTGGCGCTTTGTTTGTTTGGGGGCTTCTTCAGTTAGCTTGGCTTTTGATATTTTTATTGATGCTATTTGTGATCCAGTTTGTCTTCTAATCTATATATATTTATATATACACGCATATATGCATGTGTATCGTCTCTAAGCGACCGATTGAAAGTTGTCTTAACTATTAATTGAGGTGCTTTTTGTTGTCAACTGAAACTGGTCTTCGCTCGACTTGCTCTGGCCTCAGCCGTGGCATAAGTTGCGGCTGCTGGAAAAATTACCGTCAAGTTTGCGCAATTCATGGCAGACTTTTGAGCGCCACTGTAAATGATAGCCACAAATCAGAGATGACACATCAGCTAGCTTTTAGCTGAATGTTTTTTCAAGCCAGGTGAGCTCATGGTTGCGAATGCATTTATTTTAACAAGGAATAAGAAGTTTAGCCAGGTTTTCTCTGAGTTTTTACCCATAATCAGTAAATAAATTATTCAATAATATTTTCTATAAATCTTTGAAAAATTGCTTATAATTTGTATTAATCTGTCTGTCAATCTAACATCAGTCAGGACCAACGATTTACCATATATATTGAGGCAATTCTATATGCTAGTCTTTACATTTTCAACTGAAAGAAATTACTCGGCATCGCTCGGACACGGCAGCTACAGACAACTAGAAAGCTGCTCAAAAATAGACCATACGTCTTTTTTTTTTGGATCCAAAATAGCATGCATTTGTATTACAACAAAGCCAAGCCTGGTTGACCTTTTGTCTCCTCTGTCGTAGTTGGAGATATTCTTTAAACTATCTTCCCTTAAGCCTCCATTCGCCTAATCATTATTATTATTGCCTTCTCTTTGTGCATAACATCAAAATCAAACAACGGTGAACTTCTCGCTAGCCTCAGTCAACTCTTTTTTAAGCATCTTTTCTGCATCTGGGACATTTTGGCTGAGCAACATTGATCCGTGGGAGGAACAGCTCCCGATACTGATGCCACTTGCGGTGGGCACTCAACGGCACTTGGCTGCAAAACGAACGCAAGTTGCCCGCTTTGCGCTGACAAATCGAAATTTGCTATAAACGCAATTGATAAATCCCCGAGCGGCACTTGAGCTACAGCTGAAGCTGAAGCTGAAGCTAAAGCTGGAGAAGAGTACGCGCTGCCATGGCAGCCAAGTAGCTGTGAATGCCAACAATTGCCGCAGCGCAAAGCTTTTGCTATGGCAACACGACATCGTGGCGACATCCAAGGGTAAAGGGGGGCCAGCAGGGCATGGCTGGTAGAGCTGCCGCTGCAGCCGCATAACCAAAGCGGATTTCAAATTGACACAAAACAGACAAAAAGCAAATCGTTTAGGCGCAGCCACCCGCAGAAGCAGAAGCAGCAGCAGCAGCAGCCACAATAGCAGGCTAGACCACACACATGCAGGCACTGGGGCAGAGACTCGGGGCCAGTCGAAATTTGTGTAACGGAGCCAAGTTCCCAAAAAAGCCCCCCAAAGAGGGCAAAGCCGGCGATACAAATGCCAGCAAAGCCAGCCAGGCAGCGAGAGCCTGAAGGATACTTTGGGTCGGCATAACAAAGCCACACAAAAGACTTGGTCCCCCCGCACGACGACGACGCTGACGATGTTGGCTCTGATACTCTTCTTCTTGTTGCTCCTATAATAAACGAATGCTGCTGCTGTTTTGGTAGAAGCTGCAGCGCGTTTAAAGAAAATAGCCAAACTTGTTTTTACAGTCGCTTTCGCGGACAAGTGCTTTTCTCTTTACTATATACGATTTTTTCTCTAACGTTATCACTAAGCATCAAAATTCGGCTATAGGAATTGAAATGGCGATTTTCCGAGGCGCTCATACACTTAACTCAGCAAGTCAGCTTTTATGGACATATTCATGTTTGTTTTTTGTTTAAATGCAGTTTTCAGTTTCCTTTTACCCCGAGGTCGAGTTTCCTAAAACTTCATCTCAGTCACTTTTGATCAAAAAACAAGTTCCTAGTCCTTACCGTTTGTGCATTGATTGAGCAGTCAGTCATAACAGACTCTTTTATATATGTAAATGCATTGTTAGACATCTACCGATATCTTGAAAGAAAAAAAAAATCAAAAGTTTCCGATAAAAACTTTGTTTCACAGAATGATGTGACAACCTATTGAAAGTTTCATCAAAATAGACTTTTCAAACTGAGCTTAGCCTAGGTTGGGTTAACGCGGAAAACGAGGATAGTTTACCCTCGACTAAACAAGACCTTTATTGATGCATTGTAGACTATATAACGTTCTCTTCAGAACTCAAAAGGTCGATAAAGAAGTTTTAAGCTCGATTGGGATCGATTTGGAATTCGGACAGAGCGAAAATATTATTTTGAATACACTCAGTGAGACCATTATTGGCCCACATTCCACTCTCTTTGGAACCCAAAAGATTAGCAAAGAATCCTCAGCTCGATTTGGTTCTTTGGTAAGAGAACTCGGATAGAGCGAACATCTGATAATTTGGCGAAGAATGTGTCAATGTCTCAACGAGACAGCTCAAGCTCTGCAAAGTCTTTAGCTCCCTTCTTCTATACCTCACAATTTAACATTACATGAGCTTCAGCTAGGGTAAAAAATTAAGTTAAAATGGTATGGTATGCATGGCGCTTAAAGTAAGACTCGGAATACCCTTTGTTTGTCTCTGCCAGGCTGTGTGTGCTGGCAGTGTTAAAGTTTATAAACATATCGTCAACATTGCTACCGGCCACCGTTGCAATGTCAGAGAAGACTCGCTCATATTTATTTATGGCTCAGCATAAACCCACAAGCATATACATATATTCTTGTTAGCCCCATACTGACCGCAAGCCGTGCGAAGATGGGGGGCTGCATCTTGGAGCAGAGCAGCAGCTGACAGTTTGGCAGCCGTTTTACAATGTTATCAATTTTTGTTGCCGTTGTTGTTGTTGTTTGCTGTTGGTGTGCTTTGGCCCGGATTTAGCCATGTACACTTGTTGTAAACAACAACATTAACAAGGGTTTGCTTCAGCCTTCAGCGAGACGCGAGGGGCAGGTGCAAGAGTTGCGGAGGAGGGGTACACGGCGCACACTCATAAGCATTCATTGGAAATCCTTTTCGATTTATTTGCGTATTCAAACGGAAACATTTAAAGTGATTGCGGATGCAAATTTTCCCAAGTATGTAGCGTAGGCAGCCGGAGCAATACACACACACACACACACACACACACACACACAAAACGTAGAACCAAATGGCTCTGATATAGTACACCAAGTTCCACTTCTGGCCCGCCACCCCTTCAGCTACCAACTACCCTGCTGTTGCTTTGCTTTTCCTTTTTCTTTTCCGTTTTTTTTTTTGCTCGGTTTCACAGATCTGAAAGCGTTTACCAGCGCGTGCCTGGCAACATTTGCGGTTTTTGCGCCAACTTCACACATTTTCTTATGTCGGTTTCTCGATTTGCTTTGCTTTGCTAGTTGTTTTTTTTTTTTTTATTTATTATTGTTGCCCTGCCATGAGAATTTCAATTTTTAGCACAGGTGCTTGTGTTTGTTGAAAAAATAAATATCAATCATACGCCCCAGCAGCCCCACACCAAAGCAGCAGCTGCCTTCCCCCTTTTTGGCTTGCGACAACTTATTTTATTTGAGTTTATTTTTGTTTTAGCGCGCACTTTTTAATTTCTATACTATTTTCTTTGGTAATTAGTTAAATTTTGTTGATCTTTTTCGTTAGTCCATTATATAAATGCTATTAATATACGAGAAAGCAGTTCGCAGAGCTGATATAGGTAGAAATAATAAAAAACAAATATAAGAAATTAACAAAAAATGCTCCGGTTCGAAAACCCAAGCTAGAGTATATGTATTATTGTCTTAGCCGAAGGCCATAGATGCCATAGAATAATAATAAAAAATTTAATTAAACATTCTATACAAAAGAATTTTTTTATTGGGTAGAAAGTGAGCACTTGGACAGGGCTTGAGAAAATTCGAGAGAGCTTTTTGGTGAGAGAATTAAATTCTGATAACACACTTCGCTATAGATAGATGACTATAAGTGAAATGGACTATTAAAACCGCTCGATGTGAATAAAAGGGCCAATTAAATAGATTTTCATGTTTTCCCTTAAGTCCAATGTAATATTGGATGTATTATTGTCTTAGTTGAGGGATGCCAATAATAATAAAAATAAATATATATTAAATGTTCAATAAATACAAGAGAATTTTTCCTGTTCCAATATATAGTATTTTTTTTGTTAAGCTATACAAACTTTATGTTAGCTTATCTCATTTATAAGCTTCATAAAATATTTATTATGCGATATCTTTTCGTAAGCACAACTGTAGCCCATTCACACATTACGTTTTATATTTATGCCCGAAACCCAATTTCAGTTCGCGTCTCTTTCGCATAGATGTGCGACTCGGTCGAGCCGTATTGTGCCCATTAATTTCGCACTAAACTACTAAAAACTGTTAATGACTGGCAATTGTTGTTTCGGGGATGGGGCACGGCCGGGCTGGTCTGGGCTGGGCTGGGCTGGGCGGCTTGGCAAGGGGCACGCCGACTGTGCCGCATCATCATCAATGACCGATCAGCTGCTCCACTTGAAGCACTTTATGGGCAATTGTTGCTGACAGCCTGCTAATTGCCTTGTGGTGAGCAGCCAAAGACAACAATACGATTAGATCTAGCCATAGCAAGTGCTTAGCTGAGTCTCGATGTCGCTTTACCATTCCGGCAAAAAGGCAGCAACATTTTCCTCGGGACAATATCAAACTTTAAGCAGTTGCAAGTTGCACGCATGCATGACGAATTAATACACAGAGAGAAAAAGCTTGGTTGGAATGCAAAATAAAACAAGAATGCTTTGTTTACATAGACGAACAGACAGTAAAACTTGGTCAGATCAACCCGCCTCCTGATAAAGCATGGGTTCGGGATGCTTCAGTTTACGTGTTACATAAATTGGCCCAAAAGTAGTATACCCTTCTTATGGTATAAATATACTTAAATTAACCAAAACTAATTTGTTTTTAAGTACCATAAAATGCCTCACTTCATGGGTAATAATAGGAAAGATAGCGTGCTTTGCAGAAGACCAAAATACAGCATAAACTCGAAGATAAGACAAAATTGTTTGCCATAAAAGAC
The DNA here is from genome assembly GCF_003285875.2 of Drosophila novamexicana. Lineage (NCBI taxonomy): Eukaryota > Metazoa > Arthropoda > Insecta > Diptera > Drosophilidae > Drosophila > Drosophila novamexicana. The sequence continues at coordinate 679,605 of NW_020824848.1, forward strand.
TAGGAGGATCTACAGATAAGATAAAAGCAGTCGCAAATATTAATTCAGTAGATGGGCGTGTATTCTTCTTTAGATACTCTCAAAATACTCTATGAGTATGGACTTGGAATTCATATTTCAAAAACTTACTTTTGATAGAGTTCCAACTGAATGTGTGCAGAAAATGCTCTATTTTTTTGCTCACAGTGCGCCAACAATGCAAAGACTTGACCACTTTTTCATTTGAGGGGACCACGCAACGATTTCAAATTGAAATTAGAATGCAACTAAAACAAAACAATTTAAATAAATTGGAAACTACGAGAAGCGCACAATGTAAATTGTGTGGGCAGGGGCGGGTTTAGCGCTAAATAATTTAGCAGCGAATGCAGAAGCGATGGCAACCGTAGCTGAAGCGACGGCAAATTAAATCAAATAGTTATATCATGCGAATAAATCGCCGTGGATATATCGCACATACGCCCCGTTGAGCGCACAAGCAACCGGACAGCTACTTACGAGCCGCGCACCAAGCGCTGGGCATCAGTACACGCTTTGCGCTCAGCGGCAGCAGATCGTCCATGTGAGAACGTGTTGCCTCCTCCTGTTCCACGCGTGTGTCCGTGTCTGTGTTTGTGCGAAAACTAAACAGCGCACAAATATTTGTGCATATTAGAGAAACAGAGAGGAACAGCGACGGGCAGAGAGAGAGAGAGAGAAAGACAGGGAGAGACTTCCTGTCTGCGTTTCTAATTCCCCAGCGTATCCACACGCGTGCTGCAACGGCAACGACGCGGATTTGAACCAGCGCGCCAGCCAGAAACAACTTCAATCGACAACGACTCCAGCGGCATCCGCTGACGGTTTTTTTGTGATTTTGTTGTGTTTCTCGTTTAACAAACTCCAACATGCATACGCCGGCTGGTAAGGTGTCGGGCTACGTTGTCCTGATGATTGTGCAAATAGTTTTCCTGGTGCTATTCTGGCTTTTCGTGCGTTACGAAAAGTCCGCCATGCCGTCGCAACTCGTCGCTGAAGACGCTGGATCAGCAAACGAACACGTTTCAAAATATCCGCGTGAGTAGCTATCATCATTTTCCATTGTTTCTATTGTGTCTCCTGTTATTCTCGCCACCTTATTGCTTAGACGCATTCAGACGCAACACGTTAAAGTTTCTGCATAATGTGACTAAGCGCGGTAAAACACAGGTGAGAGTGCTCTACGCCAGCACTCCATTGTCTGAGCTTAAGGCAAACCTTTGCCTGAAGTTCGATTGCAGTACTAAAGATGACATTCAAATGTTTGTATAGAGTCTAGCCAAGAGTCTACTTTAGAGAAAGAAACTTTATTTGAACTTGATCAGGAATATATATGCTCCAAGTGCCTCTACATGCCCTTTATGCTATTTCCAGTTGATATAGTTCGTTTATTCAGAATGTCATTAAATATAATCATTTAATTGACAAGCAGCCGACTCAAAAATAGGGGACAAACCATCGAGTGACCGCTAATGACTGAGCCTGGTGACTTAATGTTGACTTGTCAGCAAGATTGGCATTTTATCCGGACTTTACTTTCGGTCCGGTCCGGGGGAGCTGTCAGTCAGTCAACGGGGCCAACAATATCAACGCCACTTGTCTTGAAGCGATTGCGTGACATCTATGGCTGATAAGCTTTTATGGACAATTTCGTAGAGACAACCAACTAAACTAGATAACTATTAATAGAAATATGTAACGCCAAGAATTTATGAGCAATCGAGGGTAGAAGCTGGCTATCAGCAAGCCACAGAGTGAAAATCCGCACATGATATATAATTGGTATTAACTGCAAGAAATTACCCAGCGTTGCGCGAGTTGAAATGAATAATGTTAAAAATGACAGTTGTCTGAAAATTATTTGTCTAATTCGCGCCTTCTTTAGATATATATATATATATATATATATATCAAAGCTCAAATTGATACCACGTGAATGCCTATTTGCCTTCCTTAAAAATATAGTTTTTATACAAATGTTAGTTCACTTTTTGCTAAATATTTAAATAAATATATGTAATATTTTCCTTAACAACCCCTTCCTTCTTAGTTGTAGGCTCTAAAAACATCACTGAACAAATTAGCTGTGAAATGGGGCAAAGCTGGGCTTCTTTCTACAATTTCTTTACAATTTGAACCAGCAACCTTTCAATTCATAGTCCAATGTTCAGAAATTGGGCCGTTGACTTCGGTAAAGCACATACAACTGCTATGTTGATTTTTTCCTACACACTTTGACTTTTATATAGATACATTTTGCCTTTCACTGAAAAATTATCCATGTAGCCCCTTGTCCAGTCCCATTATAAAGAAAAGTGCATCGCCGAATTCAAAGATCACATGAGAGAGAGTGTTAGGTTCAAGATCTTTGCCCCAAGTTGAGAAAGTCTTTTTGCACTTAAAGCTAGACAAATTCCCAGCATGTGCTCTGCAATTTCTCCTCTCTCAAGCCAAGGCCTACACGTAGCATCCTTCATCATTTTAAGCTTGTCAACTCTGAAAATCCGACATGACTTTCGACTTGTGTTCTGACATTCCTTCATTTCGTACTTTGTCAAAATCACCTGCTAGTCCATGGGCGAAAAATGCATAGCATAAAAAACAATTTGCAATGACTGCTTAATACGATATTTAAAAATTAATTACAACTAAAAGAAGCTTCAGTTAATGCTACATATTAAAATAGATTTGGGTCTGTCAGATGCTATTACCCATGCCAATGTCGAGTCCGGGCTATGAGTGGTATTTGGCAAGTGCTGGCATTTCATAAATAAATAAAGTTATTTTTCGCATAGTCTCCTTAAAGTCCCGCGGCAGCAATTGCATTAATTACTTTTGCCAGCCAGAAACTGAACGAGCCACACACACAAATGAATAATTAAAGTCATTAATTTCAATTTATGCAAATGCGTCTGTAAACAACTTGTTGCAATTCATAATAAATAAATTAAAACGTATTTCACACTAATTGCACCCGCACACACATGCACATGATCGGCTACCGTTTGCCAGAGTCCGTGCCCGTGCCCGTGCCCGTGCCCGTGCCCCATGTCCGGGGACTTGTGCTCCGTGCTCTGGCTGGTGACATCAATCTCAATGCAATTGACTTTTGGCAGCAGACAATTGGGCAACTAATTGAAACGACTTGACTCCATTAATAAGCGTGCCAAGGCGCCGTCTCACTAAACGACCCTTGCTTTGTTACAGAATTTCAGGATGTTCAGGTCATGATATTCATTGGCTTTGGCTTTCTGATGACCTTTTTGCGCAAATACGGATACAGTGCCACGGGCTATACACTGTTCATGTCCGCTTTGGTGGTGCAGTGGTCCGTCCTGATGAAGGGTTTCCTGCACATGGAAGGCGGCAAGATCAGGTGAGTTTTCTGCAGCAGCAACAACTTTAAATGTTGTCTGCCAATCTAAATAATTGCCCATTAATTAATTGCATCTGTGTGTGTGTGTGTGTGTGTGTGTCGTTCCCCTGCCAAGCGCACGCCAAGCAAATAAGTTAAAGAAATTAAGAAAAATATCCTCAAGATGTAATGAATTCATGCAATTACTTTAACTTGAGTCGGGCCAGGCAGGGAGACGTACTCCAACAAAGTGCCACAGCAAACACGGCCAGGGGGCAAAGGTCTTGTAAATAAAAATAAAATATAAAAAACTTTAAGCTATTTGCTTTACATTCCATTTGCCGTATTGAGGCTCTTCTTTCATTTCTTGCAGCCTTTCGCTGGAGAGCATCATCGATGCGGACATTGCCGCCGCCGTGCCGCTAATCAGCATGGGCGCACTTCTGGGCCGGACCACGCCCATTCAGCTGGTATGCATGTCCATCTTCGAGGTGGCCCTGTTCGCGGCCAATGAATACCTGGCCCTAAATGTGCTCAGCGTAAGTGAAACAAGAGTGGAGAAAACAGTCGACTTCGGTTTGCCGAATATCAAATACCCTTGCAGTTGCAATCTGAACAATTGCTATTGGGATTTTAATGAGATTAGGATTATATATATGCCAGATAGGGATATCGACTAGAGCTGTTATGCTGTTACAGTAGTTTAGCAAGTTTTATCAGCGTGAGGTTCGGGGGTTCATGGAATGTTCGGGGGTTCAGGAGCATACGACAATAGGAGATCGGGTTAGAGTTTCTGAAGTGAAGAGACGTTTTATTGTTGAATAAGACATAAAGCTACAAAATGAATAAACAGCAATGTATTAAACTAAAACTAAAGTTATCTTGAATAACTCAAAAGCTGTTCGTATAAGCAGCAAATTTGTATCCGATTGTTCCTATGCAAGTATGATATGATACTGATATCTGATAAGGTAGATCTTTTGTCAGGCGTAGCTTTTTCAACTCCACTATTGATACTGCCCTAGATCGTAGTCAAATTTTGGAGATTCCCTATTTATGCTACACTAAACTCCAAGTCAGAGAGTGGCGCCTACAATATCCTTTAAATATGAAATGATCTCTAATAAAGGGACTCTCGTTTGGCTCTTCTTCCAAGGGTAACATATGTTGTTACAAAACTATAAGACACTCTGCAAGAGTATATATTGAGCATAAATAGAGCCCTTATCTGCCCTCTAATCACTTGTAACTTCTTGACAGATCTGCGACTGTGGAGGCTCCATCACGGTGCACGCTTTTGGCGCCTACTTTGGCCTGGCCGTGGCCCTGATGCTGCGCCCGGCGAGTGACCAGAACGAGGCGGGCAAACACGAGGGTGCGAACTATGCATCCGATATATTCGCTATGATCGGCACCACCTTTCTCTGGGTATACTGGCCCAGCTTCAACTCGGTGCTGGCCGCCGGATCTGGCGGCGAGCGCGCCATTTTGAACACGTTCCTCGCATTAGCCGCGGCAACAGGTGAGTCACGTGCCACAGCGATTCCGAGTCAGCAATTAGCTGGCTCAAGTGGCGGCCTACTATCTTGTATTTATATATATATATATATATTCGTGGCCCGGTTGCGTTAATTATAATGTTGGCGCAGCTATTAACTAAGGCGTCAGCCGCTAAAATTGAAAAGGTCCCGAGCTACGTTCAGGGGTTAGCGGGCTCTTCAAATCTTTATGCATGCAACTCACAAACTAATTAAATGTCAAATAGTTTCGTTAACACATTTGAAAATTTATTTTGAGCACGTAGCGCACATAAAAACCGTACAGCAGGAGCAGAAGTAGGAACAGGAGCAACAGCCGCTGGTCAGCCTGTGTTTATCCCTGTGGGTGGGTGTATGTGTGTGTGTGTGTGCGGGTCAACTATGTTTGACCATGGCCATGTCCTACACAACATATAGAAAATGTGCTAAAAGCAAAAACAAGCCGTGAGCCAGAGTCCAGACTTGGGCTTGGGGGCGGGGCAGTCTCTGCTCTGGCCGTTGCCTTGGTTAATGTAAATAACAAAACACAAATTAAATGTATACAAAGGGCGCCCGGCAATGACTACAACAACAACAACAACAACAACAACAACAACAAATCAAATGGAGCAACAGCAGCTGAGATAAGCCGAGCTGGGACTCTGGTCGAGTAGCCTCTCTCTCTCTCTCTGGCGGCGACACTGGGGCGTCTGTGGCCAGAGCCTTGCCATGGATATTAAAGCCCTCACGTTACAGCAACACGGAGGCAACACCTAAACAGCGCAACAGACCATATGAGCACAAGTTAAAGAAAAACCTACAAACAGACAGAACGCACTTGTAATACTCTTTAAAGGCTTAGAAAAGCTGTCGACAAGTTGAGGCACTTTTAAAACCTTTCCCAAGCGAACGATTTGTGAGCTTTGTTTTCCACATTAGAATTTCCGTTCAATTTAGCCGAAAAATCCGTTTGAAAATTAGCTAGCGCAATAATAAAAATCAAGAAATTTATTCCAAGAAAGATTTGTAATTAAAAGCCAAGCGTTTTTAGAAGATATACTTATATTTCTTCTCAGTTTTAGATGCGTTTGCTTTTTAGGCAACTAAATTGTTTTAGAATTTGATGCACAGTTCTCCTGTTGACATCCGAAAACTTATTTTCCACATGAAACTCAGGTTTTAACTCAAAATTATTTACCCAAAAGTAATTTATTTACTTTATATTCAACATGCTGCATATCCATTGCTCAAAAACTAAAAGAAATCTTTCCAAGAATAAGCCAAAAGTTGAAATTAGCTTCAATTTGATTTAGACAAAGAGCATTAAAGATACGCTATGCGCCAGTGTAACGTTGAAAAAAAAGCTGGCCATAGCAGGCTATGAGCGTGGCAGGACATTTTATGCGGAAGGATGTGCGATTAGTTGAGTCAACGTGGGCCCTGGTATTCTCGTATCGCCCTTGGGCCGTATCCCAACGTTCAGTGGCTGGTTACTTGGCTCGCTAGTTGTTGCCTTAATTAAACTAAAGCTGGGGATTCAGTTCAATGCTGAAATTAGAGGCGTTCTGTGAGCAGTGTCCCCATGTGAGTGTGCGCGTGTGTGTGTGTGTGTGTGTGTGTGTGTGTGTGTGTATGCGGGTGATGCGACATGCACAGCAGACGACGCCATTTGGTGTTCAAATGCGGCGCCAACAGCAAAATACGCCCCAGTTGTTGTTTTCACACCAAGTTCAAAACGAGCCTGGGCCCTGTCCAGCCCCGCCCTGTTCTGTCCCGCCTCCTACCCTACCAGTTCAAGTCCTGGTCCGAGTTCTGGTCAGTCCGTGTCGCCCGTCGCCCGCATTGGGCAACAACGTTAAGCACAAAACACATTTTATAGTCACAAGCGACACCATTGGCGTTAATTTAAATTGTTAAATATGCTGGCAACAACAACAACAACAACAGTCGACAGTGCTCGACTAGGCCTTACCCTGTAAAAAGATTCGAGCTGCTGTTAAATATATTATTTCTCTCTGATTTCAGAAAATTGTAAATACCCGAAAAGAAGTAAAATACCCTGAATTTCTGTATGCTTTACAACAGTCGACAGTGCTCGACTAGGGCATACCCTGTACACAGCTACGAGGTGCTATAGCATATATTATTTTCTTATCTAATGGTAGAAAATTCATAATACCCCGGAAGAAGTTAAATACACCGGACAACAGTCTACAGTGCTCGACTAGGGCATACCCTGTGCACAGTTTTGAGCTGCATACATATTTCTCTAAAAAATTGTTATTTCCAGTTTTTAAAGTCTTCGATCCGTCTGATATAAAATATATATAATTTCCAGAGTGGTAGATGGCGCCGAGGCACCGCAGCAACATACCCGATTGTTGTCCATTTTTAAAGGGTGTTGAGTTTAACAACAAGTTAGAAACAACTGACGCCCCAAATCTCGACTTCGCTCTGGTTTAACTTTGCTTCCTCCTCCTCCTCCTCCCCCCCCCCTCGCTCGCACAGCCTGAGACCGGCAGTAAAAATACTGTTTAATTGATTTTTAAGCCAGAATTTGCAGTACTCGTAATTCTGTGTCGCCTGGACAATGTCAAAAGCTGTTGCTAAAATTGTTGCGGTTCCAATTGTTGTTGTTGTTGTTGTTGTTGTTGTTGTTGTTGCTGCTGCTCCGGCTGTGATTTGCTTATTTGCAGTTGCCACAGAAACCGAGCGGTGTCCCGTATTAACTAATTTATGCAAATTATTATTGCTGCAACATATGTTTCGCCATAAAATGAAGATTTTTAAGTATTTAGTGTTATTTTTGCGGAGATTTATGTTTGCCAGTCTAATAAACAAGAAGTGTGCCCCATTGCTGTTGTTGTTGCCTGGACGACAGCCGGACAAAGGATGAGAGGACGGGCATGGGGACTGGTCCGTTGCCTTGTTTACATTTTTATTAGTTTTGTGTTTATGAACTGCGGTTGTGGCATCGGGCATTGTGGCCCGTGATTTCCATTTGCTTCGCTTGGATGATTTAAGAGAGAATCCTGTCGTTACCAAAATGGAGTTCAGCTAGAGATGGGCGCCTAAAGCATTTAAAGGACACGAAGACACGCAGAAAATTCTAATATAAAACGTATTTTAATAACTAAAACCAAGCAGTTCGTGTCACGAAAAAAAAACACGAAAGACGCTCAACTCTAAGCTGAGACAACTCTGTTGCCAACTGTCGCTACATAAAAATAGCTGTATCCAATCATAAAATAACAGTTATACGTAATAAGCAGGGCTGTTAGTCAAAAGGCAGCTGATGTGGCAACTCTGTCTTCATGCATGCTCTTAAGCATTTACATACATACATACATACATAGATACATACACTCAGGCATATATGTATGTATAAATATGCACTTTAAAAGGCTGGGAATCTTAAACAGTCTTATATGAAATTGCCCGCATTCTTATTAGTTTGCCAATTAGACAAATAAGATAATTCAAATAAATATTCTATTTGGGTATTCTTATCGGAACCAGCCTTGCTCAACATGCGCATAACATCGTTCACCAATAAGACATACACTTTCTAATCAGATAATATTTGTATTTCTATTAATCCATTCAATGGATACACAAAAAACGCATACACATATTCCCAATCAATACCTTTCAGTATGTACCACATACATATATATTAACATGCGTATGTATATATACACACCTCTTCAGACATGTGCTTTAATAAGTTATAATATAAGACAATCTTATTAGAACTTACCACCAAGTAAACTTTTATTATTGTCCCATTAGGCATCAGCATTTAGATATTATTTCACTTTTGTTTTAATCCAATAATTGAACACATAAAAAAACACAAAAAAAAACACACACACACACACAAACACATTCGAGGCTTCGCACTTTAAATTATATTTTGCGGCTTGCACTACACAACCACTGCCAACAATGGCTTCTAATGATGTCCAGTAAGAAAGCTTTAGACCGATATAATCCCTATTTAGCTTGAAATCGTATACAAATAAGTAAACTGAATGATTAATAGCACTCACGCACAGCCGAATTACTATAAATCGCGCCATTACTAATTAATTTGGCGGCAAAGCCGCTCTTTGCTAGCGTGAGAGCGGAACAGTGTGACCAGAGCGTGCGACGCTATTGTTGCCAAACAACTATCGATGATCGTGCAAATCTATCGACAGTGGCCAAAAACCAATAAGTAGTCATGCCATAATTATCGAAAACGCCAAAATTGGCAAAAGTCATTGAAAATGTTTGCGTTGCATTTAAGGCAGAATCCAAATGGAATTGGATGCGCACTAATAAACTACTCGAAAAGTGAACAAGATGCAGCATGAGTGCCCGTGGGCCAAACTATGAAAACTACACCAGGCTTGGCAATGGCCCAGAGGAAAGCCTCCCCCCCCAAGGGGAGGGAGCCTCAACGAGACTGGAACACTTGAAATACTGATGCGCCTTTATGTTGATGTTGTTGTAACCCCCTCACGTCTCCCCTCTTCTGCTTACAGTGACCACCTTCGTTGTATCCGCACTTGTCAGCCATGAGAATAAATTGGATATGGTGCACGTGCAGAACTCGACGCTCGCCGGCGGCGTTGCCGTTGGCACCGTTTGCAACTTGCTGCTCGGCGCGCACGGCGCTGTCTTAATTGGCATTATCGCCGGCACGGTTTCGGTGCTCGGCTATCGCTATTTAACCGTAAGTTCAACAACTGCCCAAAAAAACAGGAAAAAAAAATAGGAAAACAGAGAGAAAGCTGCACACTAATGGGTAGAAGGAGGAGGGCTGCATCCGTGCTGGCGAACTACCTGGACTACCTATGCATGTAATCCATGCAAACACGAGGCGTTATTCAAATGCCCAAGCTGGAGTCTGGAGCTGGAAGGGAAGCTGCAACCAACATTAGGCTCTGCTGCACTCGGTACCTGGACCGTGGTGTCGTCTGTTGCGTTTTAATTAGTGCGCCTAGCAAAAATGTGACGCTAATGAGTAAAGTTTGTTGCCCGGCGGCCTCGGCTCCCCACTTCATCTGTCCGTCCGTCCGTATGCGCTGTACCATTCCGGCGGAGGTGTGTGTAAATAAATGTACACACTTTTATAAATGACCAAAGGCCGCTGTCCAGTTGCACATTTTGCACTTTAATAACGTTTAATTAGACGCCAAAGTGAACATGTACAAAAAAAAACGGTCGAGCGGGAGTGCTCGACTAGTAGCTACCCTGAAGCCAAGCCAAGCTGCCGTTGCAAGCAAGTTAGCCAGTTTTTATACTGTGCTTCTTATTCCCTTTGACCCAGGATATGCGTTCTTGATTAACTTCCGTGTTTTTAGTCCGATCCTTAAGATACTTGCAGGGCTTAAATATGACACCCTAATCTACCTACACGCTTGTGTATACGGCTCTTATACTTTTCGGGTTGTGTTTAAAACCATCCCTTAATATGGAAAGTTATATTGACTTGCTTTTGTCATAGGAGATTATATACATATATTTCTAATGTCAAGTCTTTGTCAGCAGGAACTTGGCTGGATCGACTCATTATTTATGGCTTGCTGTTGCATACACTTGCACAAAAACAAGCTACCCCTTTTAACCACTTTCAATGGGCTCAGCGCATAAAAAGTAATGTTAGATCCCCTTTGAAATTTGAAATGCATTGCAGCAGCGGGGTTAAAAAACTTAGCATAGCATTCCAAAAGTGCTTTAGCAGGATTAATAATTAAGTTTGTTCAAATTTTCACATATTTCTATGTAAAATGAAAAAGGAACAAAGCGTTTTCTCTCTCTTTTTTAAAGGCAAAAGATTGGGAGACATATCACATGTATCTAATATGTTATACCCTGTAAATTGCAGCCCTGGTTGACCAGCAAACTGCGTCTGCATGACACGTGTGGCGTACACAATTTGCACGGCATGCCGGCGCTGATATCGGCCATCGCCTCGGCCATCTACGCCTCGCTGGTCACCGTGGACGACTATCAATCGGAGCTACAGGACATTTTTCCAGCCATGGTGGGCAGCAACAGCACGGCAAGCAAAATTATGGGCGTAAGTTGGCGGCAGCTGCATTTGTTATTTACTTTCGCACACATAAACACAAGCTAATCCCCGACCATGTTGCAGGGCCTGGGACGCAATGCCAGCACACAGGCGGGCTATCAACTGTTCGGCATTGCCCTGACCTTGCTCATAGCCATTGGAGGCGGCATTTTGACAGGTGCGTAGGGAGTTATTTAATATAAAGGAGCGTATAATTAAATTGGTAACTGAATACAGGCGCCGTCTTAAAGTATACCAGCTTTCGGAATCTGCAAAAGGACGAGCAGCACCAGGATGAACAGTACTGGGAAGTGCCGGCCCTGGAGAACAAGGAGGAATAGTAGGAGGAACTTTGAATGTATACCCTGCTTAACTGTGTCTACCCTGTCTACACATGCCAATTTATTGAAGTGCAGTTTCGAATATTATTCTCTTTTTTTTATTATCATTTTCTATTCTAACTAAGTTGCACTTGCCTGCGCACCACATGTTTTGCTTAGCATTTAGAAATTGTTGTTGCTCACTTTTTGGACAACAACATTTGCAAAGGCTTGTTAAAGCTGAATCTGACAATAATTTGCTCTCGCAAACTTGTTTCGCATAATTTTTGTAGACATTTTGTCGCATTCAATTAAAAAAGTTGCAAAATTTACACATTTAATTAGTGCTAACGAAAAATCTGTATAAAATACGAGTAAAATTGTATTAGCAATGAAAATATTTTAATTGTGACAACTCTCTCTCTCTCTCTTTCTCCCCTTCTCTCTCTTGCTGCTCTCGTGCAATTGTTGTTTTTGTAAATGCGTTTTTTTCATGCTGCGCGCAAATTTTAATGGAATTAAAATCCCACACACACACAACAATCGCAAAAAGTTTAAATATGCCAAATGAACTTTTGCCTGGCGCCGATTCGGAGTCAGTTGGGGCCAACTTTAATTGGCGCCCGTTTCTGTTACGCAACTGGAATGCAATTGTCCCCGCCAACAATCTGTATGTGCGGGGTGTTCTGCATTGAGACGCGACGAACGCAGGCAGCTAAAATCCAAGCAGCGGCTAATTAAGTGGCCCAAGACAAAGTGTCAGCTAATTAGCTGACTTTTGGCTTAGCTGCTTGCTCGGTTCCGGTCAGCTTAGCCGGCGATTAGCGCACCTTGCAAGAAGCGCACGAATAAAACAAAAGCAAACACAATAATGTCTTTTAAATGCAATCTCACCCTTTTATGCGCCGAGCGGTGCGCCTCATGATAAGCTGGCAGCCAACTTCTTAGTCGGATTTGCGCCCGAGACCTAGCTTCGAGTGGATCAGATGATATTGGAGGACGCCTTGCAGAATGGACGGATTGGAGAGGCAGTGGAAATTACAATTATGGATAGAAAAATAAATAAATCAATTAGATTGAGATATTCGAATAATTTTAAAAACTTTAAATCTACACAACTCGCTTTAGTGAAGTCGGATCTTGGACAAATATAGCATTTTGAACTCGTGAGAGTCTATATAATCTGAAGGAGTCAAAAATATTTCAATTTAAAAGTTCAATCTTGGAGAGATTAGGCATATTGGACTCGTAAGACTCTATAGAATATATAGGAATCAAAAATATTCAATTTCAGAATTCGATTTAATCCAAATATTTTATGCAACCCCTTGATTTATTTAACAAATTTGGTGAAATTTAGGCATGGAATTCCAAAATGCTATACCATTTGTAAATCGGTCATTAATTACTCGATATATTGGAATTGTAACATTTTACAAACCGTTTTTAGTCAAACCCTAGGAATTTTTGAAAGCCAAGGAATAGTTCTGCTTCCTGCGAGTTCCAAAATGACTTTAAATTATATGTAGCAGAGGGAATTCGGATTTTTGTAATGCTAAACCAGAACTCGGATTCTATAAAATATATATACATATATACTTGATCAGCATTAACAACAGCTCCGACTGTCTAGACTCTCAGCTTTTGAAATTCTTTTAATGAAACTTAAAATAGTTGCGTCTTTCTGTAGCTGGGAGAACCTAGGTCGTAATCGGCTGAATTGGTCCGCTATATCATATAGCTGCCATAGGAACAATCGATCGAAAATAAAGTTTTTGTATAAAATATGCCTTTGATTTATGAGGATATGTTGACTAAACTTGGCATTTATATATTTACTATAATTCTTGAACATAAGACAAAGATTATCAAGAAACCAAATCTATATCATAAAGCTGCCTTGGGCAAAATCGGACGAAAAAAGAATTGTTCTATAAAAACTTTTCTTGCCTCTAAAGATATCTTAGACTGGCAAAGCCCTATTAAATCGATCTACTATATAGGAAAAATCGCTCGAAAATTAAGATTTGAACTTCTAAGTGAAATTTCTATAAGAGTATTCCATCTGCGTTCTTTCTTGTTTGACTTCTTTTAAAGCAAAAAGAATTCAAATGGCTAAAAGCAGCGCAAAGGGATAGAAACACACGGGCGGATACGTGTAAGGCGTCTATGAGCAAAAATATTTCGATAGATGAAAGGACGACAAAAGCGTGCAGTCAAATGAGTTGGCCAAAGGATGCCAGAGCTTCAGTTGGAGCAGGAGTTGACTGTGAGACTGGGTAGTGCAATTTGGTAAAGTATTCCCCGGTGCGCCGTTTGGCTATTTGGCTCAAACGGACTAGACATCTATGTCGTTGTCGCTGTGTCCATGTGTCTGCGTGTGTGTGTGTCCGCTGTGCCGCTGTCTAAGTGCTGTTTTATTGCATGTGGTCGCTCGCTTGGTTGTGTGCGCCTGCTGCGACAGGCCAGACAGATGGACGCTCGCACGTCTATAATAATAATTAACAGCATGAAAGGCGGCGTGCGGACGCGGTGGCAACGCCAATGGCAGTGGCAACCTTTTTGCCAGAAGGGGGCGCCCCACGAAGTATGCAGCATATTTTATGCACGACTAACACAACAGGTAAGCGGCTCTGGGCGAGAGTTCCCAACTAGGGTATACCCTGTAAGTTATTGTAGATAGAAACTTCACCTATATAGATTATTCTAGATAACCTAAGGGATTTGCTTAAAAACAGGTAATGTATATCGATATTTTATCGATTACTTGTTAACGTCGGAAAGTTATCGATTATCGGAAATAAACTCTATGCTGAGAATTTGAAGTCTCTAGCTCTTATAGGTTCTAAGATCCTTGGTCGGACAGACACACGGACGGACAGACGAATGGACAAATGGTAGTTCGACTCGGCTGCTGATCAAGAATATATAGACTTCCTTCTTCCTGTTACATACATTTGCCCAAAATACATGATACCCCTTTTAACCATTTTTGTTGGGTTCAGGGCATAAAAAGAAAAGCAGCAACAACTGCAATTAAGGCAACTTTAAACAGCGTTGACAACTCTGCCGACATTGACTTTGCCTTTGTCTGCGGCAACAAATTGTTGGACAAACACACACATTGTTGTTGCCATTGTTGTCGTTGTTGTTGTTGCATGTTGCATGGAATGTTAGAGCTGAGCAGCTGGGGATTTGTTGCAGTTGCCATTGCAGGAAGCTCCGAGCTGGGAGCGGAAACTTGTACACAGCATTTTGCAACAGTAATTTTTTGGGGTGTTGTTTCCGGCGGCGTTGACATTTTCCGTCTTTGTTAACGGTCCGGCGAGCTGGATGGCAGCCCAAAACTGTAGCCAACTCCAGGCCTGGCCTCGTCTTTGCCATTTGCCAAAATGTGTCTTATCGAGCAGCAGCGTGCCGTGCACGTGGCCCTTCGGTGAAAACCTTGCAAAATTCATGATTTACGTTTAAGTGTCATTGGTATTTAATTATTTAAGCGGATCCCAGTCGTTTAAGCTGCGCCCTTCCCCATCGACGGAGCTGAAAGATTGCCCAGCTTAGAGATGAGCGCGTGAGGCTAGCATGGGAGTACTTTGAATATAGCTAAGACGTGGAGAGTGGAAGCAATTCTTCTATATATACAAAGGGGGCTTTCTTTTGGGGCTCAGGCGAGAATACAAAGCAATTCTTCTATATATAAAAAGGCATTTTGTTCAAGCTTTCTCTGCGAGTACGAAGGAAGAGAAGAAGAGAGAGTATTTTTCGTGTTAATTTTAAATAAATTAGAGTCCAATTATAGAACAATTTTTGACAAGAGAAATCTGCTTGTTTATTCCAAAAATCGATGAGCTAGTGCGGACCCAGGAGCTGTCCTTTAGTAGAAAGCACGGAATGCGAATACTTTGAATACATTTAAGATCTGGAGAGTGAAAGCAATATTTCAATATATACAAGTCTAAGGCGAGTACAAAAGAAAGAAAGCCTTCTAATGGGAGAAGGTAGTCCAATTATCGAGAAGAAATCTAACAGATTAATCGAATAAGAAATGAAAAATTTGGAATCTTATAAAATTGGCCAAATAGCGAAAAATGAGAAGCCACCAGAGATTGTCCTTGATTAGAGCAACAAGCTTACAGTAGAAACTCTTGCTGAGCAACAGGAGCACGATGCCATCTCCGGCTCTCGTGGCACAGAGATTAAGGCATGCAGTTAAGGATTGCCAATATCTGTGACACACACACACACACACACCCTCGCACACGTGTGTGTTGTGTGCTTACCTGGTCGCGCTTTCCATTTCATTTTTGGCGAAATGTTTGCATGTTTCTTGGGCAGACATAAATATGCGCGCCGGGCACGCGAAGCCAAGCAGCACTTGGACCCAGGGGCAAGTGGCAAGTGGCAGCAGAGAACTCTGCACAATTTGCAATACACTGGGGAATACGAGAACGCCCAGTTGAGGGGGTCGTGCGTCTGCCACAGCCCGCGAGGACTTGCATGGCAGGCGCCCATTTTGGCGGGGGCCCGGCAACAAAACGTTCAGCGTGCGGATGGAGCGCATGCAGAAAAGTGAAATTAAATAAATTTTATAACATAATTTACGCTATCAAAACATGCACTCACCGCGGTCCGTCCTTCCGGGGCTGCATATGCCTGGACCGTATCCAGGGATTTGCACTTGACGCATCCTGACGCAGCCTTGCGCGTGGGCGTGGCAAATTTGTTGTTAATTTTACGCAAAGCCAGCGGCGCCCAAATGTAGGCTTCAATTAAATGTTAATTTTACAGAGCTTAAGCATGAAATTCGGTTTGGGTTGCCTCCTGCTCCGCCTCCTGCTCCTCCAGCTACAGCTCCGCCTCCTGCTCCTGGAACATCCAGCAGCTCGTTGTCGCCTTTGTGCCCAACCCTGTGAAATGTTGATGCTTTTCGTAAGCGCTTTTCATTAAGGCGGCTCACATAATTTTGTATATTTTATAGCTGCATTTTAATCTTTTCGCATTTGCCATCTCAATTTTCATATACGTACTTTGAGTTTAAAAAGAAATCGAAGATAGATTTTTTAACTTCTAGCTCAGCTCATGCCAAGCCCCATTCATCTATTATTTTTCCCTATCTTTGTCTTTTTTTTAAGCAAATTTAAACAAATTTATAAACTGAATTTGAGCCAGCGCTCTGCTGGTTCTTAGTTCAACTCCAAGCCAAACTCCTTTTTATGCATATCAATGTACATACTATTGAATTTATTTTAATAAATTTAACTTTCCCTTTCTTTGTCTTCTTCTTTAAGCGAATTTAAGCAAATATATAAACTGAATTTGAGCCAGCGCTCTGCTGCTTCTTAGTTCAACTCCCAGACAGCAATTCAGGCCAAACTCTTTTATATGCATACAAATGTACATACTATTGAATTTATTTTAATAAATGTAATACGATTTCGTCTGTTATAATGTATGCAAAATGATAATGCCCATCATCGAGCATGGGCCCAAAAAAAAATAAGTGTATTTTTGTTTGGGACCACATTTCGATGATGCCTCCATTCAAAGCTGATTCATGGCATCGCAACGCACTTGACTTCACCTTTGCTGGAATTTTTTTGATCGAATCAAATATGCAGTGAATAAAATGCATTTGCCACTTGTCTGTGCTGCTGTTGTTGTTGTTGTTGGGTTTGGGATTGGGGCACCCCAAAACACATTCAAAACACGCTGCGAACTTGAATACGTTCAAGTGTCCATAAAAAGTCGACACACACACATAAAATCCATACGGACTGGAAGAGAGTGGGGCACTTGTAAGGGCAAAAATATGTGTGGGCTGCGGGGCAACAAAAAGCAACCATTGTAATAATGTCCAAAAATATGTTACCAACACGTGTAGTGTTCCATTTCAACCAAAAAAAAAATATATATATATATATATGTATATATAAAAAACGGAAATCAAAAGGGGAACAAAAAATAACAACAAATATTCTGCCCTGTTGACTGCTGCGAAAGGATTGGGAATCGGCGGAGTTTGGGGCCATGCCTCAACGGTTAGACACGCTTAATCGATGCCGACGCGGGGCGGGGCGGGATGTCAACGGGGGCAGCACTTGTATTTTTATATGAAACGATATTTTATTTACCGGCAGACAACGGCAGAGACAGAGCGCCGAAGCGCCAAGGGGACAGGACTGGCAGACAATGTCAATGCGCACGCCGCGCTCGTCACATCACACAGAAGCGTTTCAGTATGTATTCCCTGACAAGCTGAAAGGGGTGTGCGGGCGAGTTGTGTGTGTGTGTGTGTGTGTGGATTGTGTGTGCGTGTGTGCGGCATGCTTAAAACATAAAAAATATGCTGACAATAAAAATTTGTTGTCGGCTGAGCGGCTCAGCAGCATGCAACATGCTGTTGCACAGCCGCCGGCAGCGCAGACACAGTCGAACGAACAGACAGAAAGACAGGTAGACGGAAGGACGGACAGGTAGGCAGACGAACGGACGGAAGGACGAATAGGCAGAGAGACAGCCAGTTGCCAATACAGTTTACGTGCATGCAAGTCCATATGAAACTCGTGAAGGGGAAAGTTGACTGCTGCAGAGTAAACTTTTTATACCCTGTACATGTATGGAATTGGGTAGAATGCTACGATCATAGTGCATGTTTTAGACAGGGGATGATATTTTAGATATGCATATATATTCTATACCCTGTATTTCTATAAGATCGGATAATGCGTAGACTGCTGCCTGTCTATGTTATAAACTAGAGATGACACCTTTGATTGAGTCCATGT
This sequence comes from Drosophila novamexicana, assembly GCF_003285875.2. Taxonomy (NCBI): domain Eukaryota; kingdom Metazoa; phylum Arthropoda; class Insecta; order Diptera; family Drosophilidae; genus Drosophila; species Drosophila novamexicana. Next base: position 697,661 of record NW_020824848.1, read on the forward strand.
GAAAACTATGAAGAGGAAAGTTGACAGCTGCCTTGATACCCTGTATTTGTTTAGAAGTGGGTAAAATATGGGTAGAAGATAAGAGAAGAAGATAAGTTATCATGAAGAATATATTCTTTACCCTGTACTTATATAAGGTTATCCCAGTGTTATAAGCTACAGATATCTGTGATATCTTTATTTCTATATGCTATTTATACTCTGAATCAGATGCGGATTCTGCATGATTAACACAAAAGCTGGGAGTACAGGGTATTATCTGCCAGTAGAGCAGACTTTAGCTTTAAGTTTGATTTTAACTTTAACTTTATATTTCTTCATAATCATATTTTGTCCGCTTCTCCAAGCCCCCACGCATATATCCGAAAGTCAGGGAAGATGATACGTGATCAGTTGGTGTCGTTGCGGGGCAACTTGAATCCCTTTTGTTTTACAGGGCATGCGGTGCAATAAAAAGCTTAACAGTTCAATGCCTGCCTCTGACTTCAATGGAGTTGCCATAAAAAGCGTGGAATTCGCCAGAGTAATAAAGAAAAAAAAAACAACAAAAAGAAAATAGAAACAATTGCGCCTAAAAACCACTCAAGCATACTCTCAGCCGCTGACGACTGTTGTTTGACGGGGGCGGAGGGGCTGCAGGTTGGGGGGTTGCCATAGTCAAAAGTTACAAACGTGCGCGGTGAGTGAATGCCGCCGATCAGACAGTCGGACGGGCGACTGACTTTAGCGGGAGGCAAACATTGGCTAGGTAGCAAAAACAAAGTCGTAAACCTGAAATAAGCCATCAATGGCATTACGGTGTTCCTTTCTGCAACTTCGAAAAGCCCATGCCCGTAACCGGGTGCAACCCCTTGCCAGGCAGCTCCACCTTTTTGGCTAGGTTTCATTTGTCAAAGTGCTTGGCGGCGCATGACGTTCACTTTTTTGCGGCTTTTACGTATGGGTAATCTTATAGGCGGGCATTACTCATACGCCGCATCAGCCATTAGCTGAAATCACGACGCTTCACATTTAAACTTAGCTGATTACACTGCAAATTATATAATTTCGTTGTTGATTTGCCGTTCTGCTGCTGCTCTTGGCCCACATTCGTGCCGTCAGCTTATTTAAAAATCAATATTTGCTTTGATACGTGTGCAGCATATTAATCATACGCAACGTGCTCCTAAACAGACTTTGCTCACTGTGATTTTTGGAGTGCTAACGGAGTGGAGGGAGGGGACGAGAGTGCCCCTCTCAGTGCCCACTTTTGAGGCTAATAAAAAGTTTTGACGCCAATACGTGTGCGGCTTTGCCCCCAGCTGGGTAGCTGCGCCATGGATATTAGAATATGCCTGAATGAATACCGCGTATGTGTGTGTGTGAGGGAAGGGGGAGATTGGGAGGGCGGGGTCGACACTTTCACATAGTTATAATAAGCAAAGTTTCATTGCTAAATGGAAGCAGCGGGCGCCACGGGGGGTCTAATCGACACTGATGTCAGGCGCTAATGAAAGAAAAATTAACTTCTTCAACGGGGCTGCGCTCACTCTCTGACAAGATAATCTAGATAATGTAAGAGTCGAGAGTATGTGAAAGAGAGCTGTGTGTGTGTGTGTGTGTGCGCGCGGCGAGTTCTAGCATAGAAAAGGAGTACACAATAAGGCTCATGTGTGCGTGGGCTACAAAGGAAATGGTCGCTATTCAGCAGAAGATGATACATCTGGATTATACTCTGGTTCGGTAACTGAAACAGGAGTATATTTATTATGTGAGAATCTTTTGATCGGCTGTGCATGTGAGTGTTAACCAGCCCAAGCCCGCTATCTCAATAACCAAACCAATTGCCCAAATAACACCCGAACCGAAGCGCGTTCAATGTCTTCTTTCATCGATTGTATGTTTGATAATTCACAACTTTTGGAGACTTAGTCCAGAGGTGGTCACAGTTTTAAGGTCATTGTCAGCGGCTTACAGTTTGTGAGCCACGTTGAAAAACATGACTATTTCTAGAGAGCTCTTTTTGAAATCGATAATTCTGAGCCACAGTTCGAGAGTGACTGGTCGCGATTAACAGTTTTAGAGTCACGCACCCTGACTCAAGAGCAAAAATGTATTTATCCATTTTGTTCAGCTGTCTTCACAGTGTGAACAGAGTATGAAACAGTTGTTCGCTACATTAATCGTTGTAGTTGATTTAATGATTCGCTTCGCCTGCTGCTTAGCATTGACTGCACTTCGCCTGTGCTTGCCAAGCAGGATCAGGCTCAATGGGAGCTGTTGTGCAGCAACTTCGTGCGGCCAAATAAAGAAATTAGCAACTGGCCTGGTCGTCTGCACCTGGCACCTGGTAGCAGGCACCTTTACGCTGGCTCAACCACGGCTGCAGCTGCTGCATAATTGCCCGGCCGCAAATTAGTTTTATGCATTGCACTCGACTCGGCGCCGCCGCGAATCCTGCGAGGGTTACTTCAAGGCAAGGATGTGGGCCGGGTCTGTGCCTCGTCTGCACCGTGGCCTGCTGCCTTTAGCCTGCAGCCTTTAGCCTGTTTGCCGAGCTGCTGTTAACCACCAGCCAGGCTCATAAATGTTTGAACAGCTTTTACCGCTGCCGCAGTCGCGCCGCAGCTCTTTGTCCGCTGCCGCTGCCTCTGCTGCCGCCGCTGCAGCGCTTCCGGTTGCCAGATATTCAACATGGCGTCCAGGTTGGGCGTCTCGCAGTGCTTAGTTATTGTTGTCTAGTTGCGTTTTTGTGTGCATATTAATTGGATTATCTAACAAGCGAATACACACACACACACACACACACACGCATATCTATACACACGCTGGCAGTCACGTTAATCTCTGGGGGATCAGGCGAGTCCTGGCATGCAATTGTTGAAAAAGCATTTGCACAAACATTGCGCGCCGGGACTCGCCTTGAGAGCACAAAAAGACGCAAAATCAACATTAGATGCGGGCTGATACCCGCCAGCCAGACCAGCTCAACCCAACCCAACCCAACCGCCCACTTCGCCCACTCGCCCACCATCCCGCCCACCCGCTCTGCATAAATCAACCTGGGGGGCAGCAGCTGCGCTCGCTGGCCTGGCAGCTTGTCTAAATATTTATACAATGCCAAAGTAAATTAAAAACAGAGAACGGGCAACAAGTTGAAAACATTGTTAACATCAGCTAAAAAACAAAAAACCTAAACAAGTACAAGTAAAACTGCTCAGGCGGGTAGGCACAGCTGCGAGATACCCTTTAACCAGAAGAGAACGGCTGCTGTTTTGTCTTTCGCTTAAAATTTTGTAAAAGTGGTGTAAAGATGTATTTGAAGTGTGAAGAACTTTTGGTCTTGGTATATGATAGGATATACCTCAAACCAAATTTAATGCCTCTTGGACTTATAGTCCTTCAGCTAAGCATTAAAAGCCGAGAAATTTGAATAGATATTTATCGATTAATCGATCACAGACATAAGCTTGACTTCGTATGTTATCCGAGAACTATTATTATGGCTATCACATGATCGGCGGTTCAATCGTTTTGAAAGAACTTTCTATGCGGTCGCCTTGGGTCACGATTTGGACATTATTCTATTGGTGGTAAGAATCGACTCGTCCCTATATGTTGATCAAGTGTATATATACTTTGCGGTTGATTTCCTATGACTCCTTCTGCCAGTCATGCACAGATTGAAATATACCCTTATTGCTAATAGATACAGGGCATAAAAAGAGGGTAAAATATATAACGCCTCAATAAAATTAACAAATACCTTACCAAAGCTAAGCAGACTTTATGAACACGAATCCTTAAATGTGCAATATGGAATATGGTTATCACATACCCTATACACAGCTGCACTAGTGCAAATGCCCGCTCAATGACAGGGTATAGCGTGTGTGCAGCCATTGTAGCGTTAAGCAAAGGGACTGACAAACCAAATCAAACGGACTCAAATGGATGCCTAGGCCGCCGTTGTGGACAGGCATCATTAGGCTGGCAGTTGTGGACTAATAAACTAGAGAGCATACACACAGATACCCCTCCTGATCCCGTCCAGAGTCTCAGTCAGACGTAAATAAGCCCAGTCCGGATTAAGCAAACCAACAAACAAGTAGCTTAAAAACGCTTGCGGGGTAGTTCGTTGTTGCCATGGCTCGAGTCCATGGTTTCTGTTCGTGATTCGCTTCCTGGTCCTGGTCGCACCTGCGACTGAGCTCTCCCCTTTTCGGTTTTGTTTTTGTTGACTTCACATATTTGATGCTGCGTGGGTAAATTAACAAATAAATGGCATTTTTGTTTTGCCATTGCCGCAGTCCATTGTCCCTTCGACAGGACCTGTGCGTTGATCTGCTCTGCTGCTCTCCAGCTCTGCTGCTCCTTTGCAATTTCATAAATTCCCGGCGCAAATGCGTAAAATGTGGCTAGAGCATTTTCCCCTTGGCAACGTTTGCCCATGCCCGCTGTCCAGAGTCGCAGTCAGAGTCCATGTCCTTTTGTCCATTTGACCACAAACAACATTGCACTTTTCCTTTGTTGCATTTTTGTGTGTGCCAATGTGTGTGAGTGTGTGTGTGTGTGTGTGTGTGTGTGCGTGTGTTGGTGTGTGTTGCCTGCCTTAACAACAGCAGTCATTGTGCTTGTATTGCATAGATTGGGGCGCCTGCATTTGACTTTATATAAGTTCTAAGGGATTTATCAAATATTCAATAAAAGTCCTTAATAATTTAAGAGGCTTGCGAATGTTGAGAAAAAAGTTCCGAATTTAAAAGCTGGAAATTTTTTCTACTTTCAAAAGGTTTTATAATCGTTTAATTCCTAAATTATTTGGCCCTGCTCATTATAAAATGCAGCCTTGAATGAAAATTCTCTCAGTGTATATATATATATGGGAAATATATTATTTGAAGGCGATTTGTATTAATTTCATTTCACAAACATGTACATAGTGCTCGGTCGCTGCTCGACTTAATCCTTGAGCGAGCACTTTTCCTTTACCTTTTTAATTTTTTTATCTTTTATTATTTAGCCATTGTGTAAACAAATTTCTTATTGATTGCAGCGCTGTCAGCAATTCGCTCACCTGGCTGCAAGGTGAGGTGCGGAGTCAGTCGAATAACTTCTCAATTAAGTGAAATTAAAGAGGGGAGCAGCCTGTGTGAAAACTCTTCAGTCATTCGGGCGCTGTAAATCTCGTGCAGCGAAACTTTTTAAAATTAAATGACAAACCGGCACACACATACACACACTCACTCACACACACACACACACTAGCACATATACGCGTGCGTGCAAAATGCATTTAATTTGCTGCAAAAGTGACTGTCGGGCCTCAGACACTGGCCAGGCGCTGCTCCGGGCACGGCTCCAGCCGCGGCGGCACCCGTGGCAGGAGCAGCAGCAGCAGGGGGCAGCATGGAAGGGATGGGGAGGGGGGAGGGGGACAGCACAGCGGGCGGGCGGCTTTTAAAATGATAAAAGTCGCCGCTTGTCGCGACAACGAGACGCCGACAAAGCGGCGTAAATTTCAATTAAATGTGAAAGCAAAACAAATTTTAACTTTGCTCGCACTCGCACTCCGCCAGAGAATTGGACGACAAACGCGTCGCTACTTCAGTACCAATTGGCCAAAAAACAGTTTATGTGGCTTCGAAAACGTGAAAAAGTTATTGTTAAACTGTGAAATTGACTTTTTGATTGAATGACTGACTGATTGTTGATGTAAGCACCATCCGAAGTGCTAGAGCTTGGTAGACCTTGGCTGTAGAAACCTCTAAATGAAAGGGGTTTTTTAAAAATTGATTGATTGATTGACTCATTAATGGCTGACTGTTGATTGAGGCACAGACAATAAGACGGCTGTGCTTGTGTTGTAGCACTTCAGTGCCAATTGCGCAAAAAGCAGTTAATTGTTTAACTGTTTGATTGACTGATTGATTGATGGACTGGCTGATTAATTGACTGGCTGATTGATGATCTAAGTACAACCCGCAGCATGTATTAACCTCTAATCTTTCTTTAAAACTGATTGATTGATGGACTGATTGAGAGTCAGATAGACTGAAGATTGAGGCACAGTCGGCTTTGGGACTTCAGTACCAATTAGACAATCAGCTTATACGGTTGAAACCTGGAGAAGGTAATTGTCAAAGTTCTTCAATGATTGAATGATTGATTGACTGATTGATTGAACGACTAACTGATTGCTCTGTTCTAAGCCCAATCAGAAGAAATTTTCTTATGTTCTAAACAAACTGAGCTTGGGAACGTGCTCCACGGATTGTATATAATTAAAATCTTTTGCTAGGCTCTGATGAATTCAAAGTTTTAAGTTAAAACCCAAATAAAACTTGAGTAATTCGCAAATTTTTATGGTATTGCGAATTGCAGCGCATAAACATAAAATTTGTTTTTTGGCAGTGTGTTTGTGTGCGTGTGCCTAAATGTAATTGTGACTTCCATATTTCAATGAGAATGTGCCTGTGTGTGTGTGTGTGTAATTGCCATGACTGTGTGTGCGTTGTTGTTTTTGTGCTTGTTATTATAACAATTACTTGAAAAATACTCCGATATCAGCGTTCAGCGCCGACAGCACCAGTAAAATTATTTAAATGCCTTTGTGTGCGGGGATTACGAGTGTACGCACACACACACACACACACACACACACACAGAAACACACACAATAACACACACGCACACGGAGATAGATAAACAGACTGAAACTCAGAAGGATACACACGCACAGGGGCCTTGTTATACAATCACAAATACACATAACAGGCTTCCATTATGCTGCAGCTGTGGTGTGTGCGGTAAGTGAGCGAGTGTGCGTGTGTGTGTGTGTGTGTGTGTGTGTGTGTGTGTGGAGTGTGGGAAATGAGCATTGCTCATGGGCTATGCGTTGTGTCTGCCGGAGTTCCGGGGCTAGGCCCCGGCGCGTCCGTCAGACAATTTGGTTTAATTGATAGTTGGGATAATGTAATTATAGACAATTGCGTTTCATGCGAAACCGATTTGCTGCTGCTTCGATTATAATGCTACAACACAATGCTTAAGTGCCGTACATATATGTATGCGCATGTGTGTGTGTGTGTGTTGGGCAAAAAAAAGTGCCCAAGTGGCTGCCACTTTTGTTAATGAAAATATGCGGCCAAGTGAAGTGTGGCCAAGAGAAGTGTTGTTAAGTTGTAAAACATTGCGAAACATTCGCACGAATGTGTGTGTGTGTGTGTGTGTGTGACCGACATGCCAATACTCTAACTGTGCTGCTCTGCCTGCCAGGCCTGGCTAATGAGGCGCACTATTTGAATGGGCTGCCAGTTGCAGTGGCCAGTATCTTTTATCTCGTCAGCCTCTGCCCCTCTACGCGACGGTTTCGACCATCAATCAATGCAGCAAGTGGGATAAGCAAGTACTAATTGAGCTGTAGCCGACTGCGCAATACTCTGTTTACAGCTAAGAATAATTAGAAGCTGTTGAAGAAGAGTTTGCTTAAACCTTGTTGGTGAATCGAAGACTTTATGGCCAAGGAAGTGGATTATTGACTGGAATTGATTTATTTTGAATGCGATTTCTTTGATTATTGCCTTGGTGACTCGCAAACTGTAAGTTCAGGGCTGTTTAGTAAGCTGGAGCAATATGCTTGCCAAGTTCAGCAATAGTTTCCAAACTGTGCGAAGCTTTTATGCGCCTTTGGTAGGAACGCCTGGGACTTTGTAATACAATATCCGAAGCAAATACAGGTAACACATTCAAAATGTTGAGTCTCTAAATAAAGAAGAGACAGAAGCCAATATGCCCATTTGTAACTCTGTGAATAGGGCGCTCGAAGAGCCCACACAGAGAGACACGGAATTGCAGCTGATGCTGCCCGTTCAGCTAGCGCTAATTGGCAGCCGATGGGGGCCAATGGCCGCAGGTAGTACATGCAATTAATTATGGTCATTTTCAGGTGCGCACCCACCAAAAACCCGAATAACCAAAGCTGAATGCGAGTCCGAGTTTGGCTGTAGTCGGTGCCGTAGATGACGCCGGCGTGTCCGTCAAATGGTGAACGGTGGCTAAATATCAAAGCGGCGCCGTTTGCCAATACTGTTGCATACTTTTGTGCGCGACTGTAATGGAGTGGTGTGTGGTGCAGCAAGAATCGCAACGCAAATGTGCGCAAACAAGCGCATAAACGTTGCCCGAGCCCCAGACAAATGGCAACAAATGATGAGGTTCTTTTTTCGTCGACCCTTTGTATGTGTTGTTGTTGATGCCCTGTAAAATGGCGCCCAATTGGCAATTGCCGTTTCCGGCAGCTGATTGGCTGCACCGGACAGGCAATGCACCCGGAGCCGGCATAATGTGCATCCGTATCGATGACAATCACCAAATCGGGCTTGCCAAATGCACAACAACAACAACGACAATAAAAACATTGCATTTGTGGCCAGACGCCGCGGCGCCTCTACTTGCTGCCGGTTTTTATGATGGGGCTTTCCGCGATTTTCCACAGCCCAAAACTGATTTGCGGCTGTTAAGTGAAAATTACATGCAAATGAAGCCCGGCATTTAAAATATTTCCCAAAGGCAGCAAATTGACTGAATGGCATTTTTATGGCCTGATCCACTTACGTCTTCGGCATTTCGCATGGCAAAGTAATTAATAAAAACACAAAGTTGCCTGCCAATAAATTGCCGAAAACGAAAGAAATACCAAATAAATTAAAAAGTATTTTATTTTAAAATCAAATTCCATTTATTTGCATAGACTGGCAAATGGAAAAGCGTAGAAAGGTCGTCGAAAAGTGTTGCAGTGTGATTGACTGATTGATGCTCAACTTATAGCCCAAATTTCAAACAATGTTTAGTTAAATATATGTTAAACATATGATTGACTGATTGATGCTCAACTTATAGCCCAAACAATGTTTAGTTAAATATATGTACAGTGAAAATTAATCCCGATTGACAACTGACTGATTGATGAAAAATATCATTAGCTAAATATATATTACATTTTCAAATAACAAATGTTTCTATACCCTGTTATATATGTGCAAAAATAATAATAAGAAGTGTTGCAGGTGTACATCATTGACTGACTGACTGATTGACGATTGAACTACAGCTTAAATTTAAATATGAAATATTTTCAAGCTTCTTTATAGGCAATTTCAATTGATTGTTTGACTGACTGATTCAAGTAAACAAGCATTTGAGCCCGATTGATTGACTGATTGATTGATGATAAACGTACAGTCTTAGCCCCAAGTGCTAGAAAGCTGAATTGTTCACAGAAGTTACATTTTGCAATGTATGTAAAACTGCAGAAAAAAAATTGTATCAAAATTCAACCTGGAAGGCTTAAAATGATATACACTAATTTGATTGAAGATTTGATTTTCACTTTTCAACTTAATGGAAATTGTGTGTTTTCAAGATGAAAATTAAACATTTCTTTGATTGGTTTCAAACTAAATTTCGAAGTGGACACTTCGTCAGCCTGGCTGAAAAATAGGAAGTAAGCCTATTTTCACTTTTATGGAAAATTCCTTGCCCAAGCAAAGCAGGTAGCACTTGCTGTTATTTGCTAGCATCTCATGCTAACTACTTAAATCTCTATTCCTAGGCCGATTTTTGTTTTGGTTTGAATCGCAGTTGGCTTTCCTTCAGCTGGCTGCACCAGTAATAAAATTAATCAGCTTTAATGCACTTTGGGTGCGCTACCTCGTCCTGCGGCCGAGGCAGTGCCCCATGTTGAATAGCTGGGAGATAACAATAAAAAGGAATCCGGCCAGCGATGGCAAAATGAAGCACTGTGGCAGTAGGCGGCGGCATTTGCTGCTGCTGCTGCACTAAATAATTTCTAATAAAATAAAATAAATAATGAACGCAGCAAACGAAGGATGCCAGCCAGAACAAACTAGCCACCCAGCTAAACCTTTGCAGCAGAAGTGGGAGCTGGAGCTGAGACTGAGACTGGGGCTGGCATATTGCGCAAATATTGCTGCAAGCTGCTTTGGCAATGTGTTTTACTTTTATTGCACTCAAGCCGACGGGCGCGCTGCACATTTTTAACGCCAGTCATAAAAAGCGACGAGCAGTAAGCCGCCACTGGAGATGGAACTGCCGCTGGAGCTGATGCGGATGCTGAAGCTGGAGCTGGAGCTGAAGCTGGACGCAGCCTTGGCCAACACATTTTTACAATTTTAAGGCTGAGCAGCGCACACGGCGCCCGGCCAAATGACCGTAGAAATGATTGCTCGTCGAATCGGGCGCAGAGTTGGGGGCGGAGCAGCTGCGTAACCAGGCAACCTCCCAGCAAGGGTCATTGGTTGCTATTGCCATTGGTGTCCACCGGGTAAGCCTTTGCGCTGTTGTTATTTGTCTGGGCTTATTTGCTAAAAATAAAATCTAACTGCCAGCCGTACGGCGACTTAATAAAGGAAATTGCGTGAAAAACCGCTCAAAGCATCTCAAATGCCAGTCCGCCTTACAATCTAAACACTAACTATCTAATCAAAAGGCTGAACATAATTCGAGGTAGAAAAACTTTGAATTAAAGAGAAATTCCAAGTGACAAAGGCTACTTCTATTATATATTGTAGAATTATATTTTTTATGTTATGTAGTTGATTCGTAAAGGTCTAATCCAAACGACGGCTTAATGAAAATCGGCTAAATTTTGGCCGAGTTATGGAGGTGGGAAATTTTGACCCATGTCTATATACGAATCTTGGGGTTAGATTTGTCTATATACGAAAATTGGGGTTAGATTTGGACATGAATTTCGACTAAAACATCGGTGTTCAGATTTTAATGCCAGATTAATCTAGAGGTAAAACCATGAACAAAAATACAAATCTCGTGAAAATCGGATGAGATTTGACCGAGCTATGGAGGTGGTAAATTTTGACCCACGTCTATATACGAATCTTGGGGTAAGATTTGGACATGAATTGCGACTAAAAAATCGGTGTTCAGATTTTAATGCCAGATTAATCTAGAAGGAAAACCATTAAGAAAAATACAAATCTCGTGAAAATCGGATGAGAATTGACCGAGATATGGGGTGGGAAATTTTGACCCATGTCTATATACGAATCTTGGGGTAAGATTTAGACATGAATTTCGACTAAAAAATCGGTGTTCAGATTTTAATGCCAAATTAATCTAGATGGAAAACCATTAAGAAAAATACAAATCTCGTGAAAATCGGATGAGATTTGACCGAGTTATGGGGGTTGTAAGATTTGACCCATGTCTATATACGAATCTTGAGGTAAGATTTGGACATGAATTTCGACTAAAAATCGGTGTTCAGATTTTAATGCCAGATTAATCTAGAGGTAAAACCATGAAGAAAAATACAAATCTCGTGAAAATCGGATGAGATTTGACCGAGTTATGGGGGTTGTAAGATTTGACCCATGTCTATATACGAATCTTGGGGTAAGATTTGGACATGAATTTCGACTAAAAAATCGGTGTTCAGATTTTAATGCCAAATTTATCTAGATGGAAAACCATTAAGAAAAATACAAATCTCGTGGAAATCGGATGAGATTTGACCGAGTTATGGGGGTTGTAAGATTTGACCCATGTCTATATACGAATCTTGGGGTAAGATTTAGACATGAATTTCGACTAAAAAATCGGTGTTCAGATTTTAATGCCAGATTAATCTAGAGGTAAAACCATGAAGAAAAATACAAATCTCGTGAAAATCGGATGAGATTTGACCGAGTTATGGGGGTTGTAAATGTTGACCCACGTCTATATACGAATCTTGGGGTAAGATTTGGACATGAATTTCGACTACAAAATCGGTGTTCAGATTTTAATGCCAGATTAATCTAGATGGAAAACCATTAAGAAAAATACAAATCTCGTGAAAATCGGATGAGATTTGGCCGAGTTATGGGGGTTGTAAGATTTGACCCATGTCTATATACGAATCTTGGGGTAAGATTTGGACATGAATTTCGACTAAAAAATCGGTGTTCAGATTTTAATGCCAAATTTATCTAGATGGAAAACCATTAAGAAAAATACAAATCTCGTGAAAATCGGATGAGATTTGACCGAGTTATGGGGGTTGTAAGATTTGACCCATGTCTATATACGAATCTTGGGGTAAGATTTAGACATGAATTTCGACTAAAAAATCGGTGTTCAGATTTTAATGCCAGATTAATCTAGAGGTAAAACCATGAAGAAAAATACAAATCTCGTGAAAATCGGATGAGATTTGACCGAGTTATGGGGGTTGTAAATGTTGACCCACGTCTATATACGAATCTTGGGGTAAGATTTGGACATGAATTTCGACTAAAAAATCGGTGTTCAGATTTTAATGCCAAATTAATCTAGATGGAAAACCATTAAGAAAAATACAAATCTCGTGAAAATCGGATGAGATTTGACCGAGTTATGGGGGTTGTAAGATTTGACCCATGTCTATATACGAATCTTGGGGCAAGATTTAGACATGAATTTCGACTAAAAAATCGGTGTTCAGATTTGAATGCCAAATTAATCTAAATGGAAAACCATTAAGAAAAATACAAATCTCGTGAAAATCGGATGAGATTTGGCCGAGTTATGGGGGTTGTAAATGTTGACCCACGTCTATATACGAATCTTGGGGTAAGATTTGGACATGAATTTCGACTAAAAAATCGGTGTTCAGATTTTAATGCCAAATTAATCTAGATGGAAAACCATTAAGAAAAATACAAATCTCGTGAAAATCGGATGAGATTTGACCGAGTTATGGGGGTTGTAAGATTTGACCCATGTCTATATACGAATCTTGGGGTAAGATTTAGACATGAATTTCGACTAAAAAATCGGTGTTCAGATTTTAATGCCAAATTAATCTAAATGGAAAACCATTAAGAAAAATACAAATCTCGTGAAAATCGGATGAGATTTGGCCGAGTTATGGGGGTTGTAAGATTTGACCCATGTCTATATACGAATCTTGGGGTAAGATTTAGACATGAATTTCGACTTAAAAATCGGTGTTCAGATTTTAATGCCAGATTAATCTAGACGTAAAACCATGAAGAAAAATACAAATCTCTTGAAAATCGGATGAGATTTGGCCGAGTTATGGGGGTTGTAAATGTTGACCCACGTCTATATACGAATCTTGGGGTAAGATTTGGACATGAATTTCGACTAAAAAATCGGTGTTCAGATTTTAATGCCAAATTAATCTAGATGGAAAACCATTAAGAAAAATACAAATCTCGTGAAAATCGGATGAGATTTGACCGAGTTATGGGGGTTGTAAATGTTGACCCACGTCTATATACGAATCTTGGGGTAAGATTTGGACATGAATTTCGACTAAAAAATCGGTGTTCAGATTTTAATGCCAAATTAATCTAGATGGAAAACCATTAAGAAAAATACAAATCTCGTGAAAATCGGATGAGATTTGACCGAGTTAGGGGGGTTGTAAGATTTGACCCATGTCTATATACGAATCTTGGGGTAAGACTTAGACATGAATTTCGACTAAAAAATCGGTGTTCAGATTTTAATGCCAGATTAATCTAGAGGTAAAACCATGAAGAAAAATACAAATCTCTTGAAAATCGGATGAGATTTGGCCGAGTTATGGGGGTTGTAAATGTTGACCCACGTCTATATACGAATCTTGGGGTAAGATTTGGACATGAGTTTCGACTAAAAAATCGGTGTTCAGATTTTAATGCCAGATTAATCTAGAGGTAAAACCATGAAGAAAAATACAAATCTCTTGAAAATCGGATGAGATTTGGCCGAGTTATGGGGGTTGTAAATGTTGACCCACGTCTATATACGAATCTTGGGGTAAGATTTGGACATGAATTTCGACTAAAAAATCGGTGTTCAGATTTTAATGCCAGATTAATCTAGAGGTAAAACCATGAAGAAAAATACAAATCTCGTGAAAATCGGATGAGATTTGGCCGAGTTATGGGGGTTGTAAGATTTGACCCATGTCTATATACGAATCTTGGGGTAAGATTTGGACATGAATTTCGACTAAAAAATCGGTGTTCAGATTTTAATGCCAAATTTATCTAGATGGAAAACCATTAAGAAAAATACAAATCTCGTGAAAATCGGATGAGATTTGACCGAGTTATGGGGGTTGTAAATGTTGACCCACGTCTATATACGAATCTTGGGGTAAGATTTGGACATGAGTTTCGACTAAAAAATCGGTGTTCAGATTTTAATGCCAGATTAATCTAGAGGTAAAACCATGAAGAAAAATACAAATCTCTTGAAAATCGGATGAGATTTGGCCGAGTTATGGGGGTTGTAAATGTTGACCCACGTCTATATACGAATCTTGGGGTAAGATTTGGACATGAATTTCGACTAAAAAATCGGTGTTCAGATTTTAATGCCAAATTAATCTAGATGGAAAACCATTAAGAAAAATACAAATCTCGTGAAAATCGGATGAGATTTGACCGAGTTAGGGGGGTTGTAAGATTTGACCCATGTCTATATACGAATCTTGGGGTAAGATTTAGACATGAATTTCGACTAAAAAATCGGTGTTCAGATTTTAATGCCAGATTAATCTAGAGGTAAAACCATGAAGAAAAATACAAATCTCTTGAAAATCGGATGAGATTTGGCCGAGTTATGGGGGTTGTAAATGTTGACCCACGTCTATATACGAATCTTGGGGTAAGATTTGGACATGAGTTTCGACTAAAAAATCGGTGTTCAGATTTTAATGCCAGATTAATCTAGAGGTAAAACCATGAAGAAAAATACAAATCTCTTGAAAATCGGATGAGATTTGGCCGAGTTATGGGGGTTGTAAATGTTGACCCACGTCTATATACGAATCTTGGGGTAAGATTTGGACATGAATTTCGACTAAAAATCGGTGTTCAGATTTTAATGCCAGATTAATCTAGAGGTAAAACCATGAAGAAAAATACAAATCTCGTGAAAATCGGATGAGATTTGGCCGAGTTATGGGGGTTGTAAATGTTGACCCACGTCTATATACGAATCTTGGGGTAAGATTTGGACATGAATTTCGACTAAAAAATCGGTGTTCAGATTTTAATGCCAAATTAATCTAGATGGAAAACCATTAAGAAAAATACAAATCTCGTGAAAATCGGATGAGATTTGACCGAGTTATGGGGGTTGTAAGATTTGACCCATGTCTATATACGAATCTTGGGGTAAGATTTAGACATGAATTTCGACTAAAAAATCGGTGTTCAGATTTTAATGCCAGATTAATCTAGAGGTAAAACCATGAAGAAAAATACAAATCTCGTGAAAATCGGATGAGATTTGACCGAGTTATGGGGGTTGTAAATGTTGACCCACGTCTATATACGAATCTTGGGGTAAGATTTGGACATGAATTTCGACTAAAAAATCGGTGTTCAGATTTTAATGCCAAATTAATCTAGATGGAAAACCATTAAGAAAAATACAAATCTCGTGAAAATCGGATGAGATTTGACCGAGTTATGGGGGTTGTAAGATTTGACCCATGTCTATATACGAATCTTGGGGTAAGATTTAGACGTGAATTTCGACTAAAAAATCGGTGTTCAGATTTTAATGCCAGATTAATCTAGAGGTAAAACCATGAAGAAAAATACAAATCTCTTGAAAATCGGATGAGATTTGGCCGAGTTATGGGGGTTGTAAATGTTGACCCACGTCTATATACGAATCTTGGGGTAAGATTTGGACATGAGTTTCGACTAAAAAATCGGTGTTCAGATTTTAATGCCAGATTAATCTAGAGGTAAAACCATGAAGAAAAATACAAATCTCTTGAAAATCGGATGAGATTTGGCCGAGTTATGGGGGTTGTAAATGTTGACCCACGTCTATATACGAATCTTGGGGTAAGATTTGGACATGAATTTCGACTAAAAAATCGGTGTTCAGATTTTAATGCCAGATTAATCTAGAGGTAAAACCATGAAGAAAAATACAAATCTCGTGAAAATCGGATGAGATTTGGCCGAGTTATGGGGGTTGTAAGATTTGACCCATGTCTATATACGAATCTTGGGGTAAGATTTGGACATGAATTTCGACTAAAAAATCGGTGTTCAGATTTTAATGCCAAATTAATCTAGATGGAAAGCCATTAAGAAAAATACAAATCTCGTGAAAATCGGATGAGATTTGACCGAGTTATGGGGGTTGTAAATTTTGACGCATGTCTATATACGAACCTTGGGGTAAGATTTGGACATGAATTTCGACTAAAAAATCGGTGTTCATATTTTAATGCCAGATTAATCTAGAAGGAAAACCATTAAGAAAAATACAAATCTCGTGAAAATCGGATGAGAATTGACCGAGTTATGGGGGTTGTAAGATTTGACCCATGTCTATATACGAATCTTGGGGTAAGATTTGGACATGAATTTCGACTAAAAAATCGGTGTTCAGATGTTAATGCCAAATTAATCTAGATGGAAAACCATTAAGAAAAATACAAATCTCGTGAAAATCGGATGAGATTTGACCGAGTTATGGGGGTTGTAAGATTTGACCCATGTCTATATACGAATCTTGGGGTAAGATTTGGACATGAATTTCGACTAAAAAATCGATGTTCAGATTTTAATGCCAGCTTATTCTAGACGGAAAACCATTAAGAAAAATACAAATCTCGTGAAAATCGGATGAGATTTGACCGAGTTATGGGGGTTGTAAATGTTGACCCACGTCTATATACGAATCTTGGGGTAAGATTTGGACATGAGTTTCGACTAAAAAATCGGTGTTCAGATTTTAATGCCAGATTAATCTAGAGGTAAAACCATGAAGAAAAATACAAATCTCGTGAAAATCGGATGAGATTTGGCCGAGTTATGGGGGTTGTAAATGTTGACCCACGTCTATATACGAATCTTGGGGTAAGATTTGGACATGAATTTCGACTAAAAAATCGGTGTTCAGATTTTAATGCCAAATTAATCTAGATGGAAAACCATTAAGAAAAATACAAATCTCGTGAAAATCGGATGAGATTTGACCGAGTTAGGGGGGTTGTAAGATTTGACCCATGTCTATATACGAATCTTGGGGTAAGATTTAGACATGAATTTCGACTAAAAAATCGGTGTTCAGATTTTAATGCCAGATTAATCTAGAGGTAAAACCATGAAGAAAAATACAAATCTCTTGAAAATCGGATGAGATTTGGCCGAGTTATGGGGGTTGTAAATGTTGACCCACGTCTATATACGAATCTTGGGGTAAGATTTGGACATGAGTTTCGACTAAAAAATCGGTGTTCAGATTTTAATGCCAGATTAATCTAGAGGTAAAACCATGAAGAAAAATACAAATCTCTTGAAAATCGGATGAGATTTGGCCGAGTTATGGGGGTTGTAAATGTTGACCCACGTCTATATACGAATCTTGGGGTAAGATTTGGACATGAATTTCGACTAAAAATCGGTGTTCAGATTTTAATGCCAGATTAATCTAGAGGTAAAACCATGAAGAAAAATACAAATCTCGTGAAAATCGGATGAGATTTGGCCGAGTTATGGGGGTTGTAAATGTTGACCCACGTCTATATACGAATCTTGGGGTAAGATTTGGACATGAATTTCGACTAAAAAATCGGTGTTCAGATTTTAATGCCAAATTAATCTAGATGGAAAACCATTAAGAAAAATACAAATCTCGTGAAAATCGGATGAGATTTGACCGAGTTATGGGGGTTGTAAGATTTGACCCATGTCTATATACGAATCTTGGGGTAAGATTTAGACATGAATTTCGACTAAAAAATCGGTGTTCAGATTTTAATGCCAGATTAATCTAGAGGTAAAACCATGAAGAAAAATACAAATCTCGTGAAAATCGGATGAGATTTGACCGAGTTATGGGGGTTGTAAATGTTGACCCACGTCTATATACGAATCTTGGGGTAAGATTTGGACATGAATTTCGACTAAAAAATCGGTGTTCAGATTTTAATGCCAAATTAATCTAGATGGAAAACCATTAAGAAAAATACAAATCTCGTGAAAATCGGATGAGATTTGACCGAGTTATGGGGGTTGTAAGATTTGACCCATGTCTATATACGAATCTTGGGGTAAGATTTAGACGTGAATTTCGACTAAAAAATCGGTGTTCAGATTTTAATGCCAGATTAATCTAGAGGTAAAACCATGAAGAAAAATACAAATCTCTTGAAAATCGGATGAGATTTGGCCGAGTTATGGGGGTTGTAAATGTTGACCCACGTCTATATACGAATCTTGGGGTAAGATTTGGACATGAGTTTCGACTAAAAAATCGGTGTTCAGATTTTAATGCCAGATTAATCTAGAGGTAAAACCATGAAGAAAAATACAAATCTCTTGAAAATCGGATGAGATTTGGCCGAGTTATGGGGGTTGTAAATGTTGACCCACGTCTATATACGAATCTTGGGGTAAGATTTGGACATGAATTTCGACTAAAAAATCGGTGTTCAGATTTTAATGCCAGATTAATCTAGAGGTAAAACCATGAAGAAAAATACAAATCTCGTGAAAATCGGATGAGATTTGGCCGAGTTATGGGGGTTGTAAGATTTGACCCATGTCTATATACGAATCTTGGGGTAAGATTTGGACATGAATTTCGACTAAAAAATCGGTGTTCAGATTTTAATGCCAAATTAATCTAGATGGAAAGCCATTAAGAAAAATACAAATCTCGTGAAAATCGGATGAGATTTGACCGAGTTATGGGGGTTGTAAATTTTGACGCATGTCTATATACGAACCTTGGGGTAAGATTTGGACATGAATTTCGACTAAAAAATCGGTGTTCATATTTTAATGCCAGATTAATCTAGAAGGAAAACCATTAAGAAAAATACAAATCTCGTGAAAATCGGATGAGAATTGACCGAGTTATGGGGGTTGTAAGATTTGACCCATGTCTATATACGAATCTTGGGGTAAGATTTGGACATGAATTTCGACTAAAAAATCGGTGTTCAGATTTTAATGCCAAATTAATCTAGATGGAAAACCATTAAGAAAAATACAAATCTCGTGAAAATCGGATGAGATTTGACCGAGTTATGGGGGTTGTAAGATTTGACCCATGTCTATATACGAATCTTGGGGTAAGATTTGGACATGAATTTCGACTAAAAAATCGATGTTCAGATTTTAATGCCAGCTTATTCTAGACGGAAAACCATTAAGAAAAATACAAATCTCGTGAAAATCGGATGAGATTTGACCGAGTTATGGGGGTTGTAAGATTTGACCTATGTCTATATACGAACCTTGGGGTAAGATTTGGACATGAATTTCGACTAAAAAATCGATGTTCAGATTTTAATGCCAGCTTATTCTAGACGGAAAACCATTAAGAAAAATACAAATCTCGTGAAAATCGGATGAGATTTGACCGAGTTATGGGGGTTGTAAATGTTGACCCACGTCTATATACGAATCTTGGGGTAAGATTTGGACATGAATTTCGACTAAAAAATCGGTGTTCAGATTTTAATGCCAAATTAATCTAGATGGAAAACCATTAAGAAAAATACAAATCTCGTGAAAATCGGATGAGATTTGACCGAGTTAGGGGGGTTGTAAGATTTGACCCATGTCTATATACGAATCTTGGGGTAAGACTTAGACATGAATTTCGACTAAAAAATCGGTGTTCAGATTTTAATGCCAGATTAATCTAGAGGTAAAACCATGAAGAAAAATACAAATCTCGTGAAAATCGGATGAGATTTGGCCGAGTTATGGGGGTTGTAAATGTTGACCCACGTCTATATACGAATCTTGGGGTAAGATTTGGACATGAATTTCGACTAAAAAATCGGTGTTCAGATTTTAATGCCAAATTAATCTAGATGGAAAACCATTAAGAAAAATACAAATCTCGTGAAAATCGGATGAGATTTGACCGAGTTATGGGGGTTGTAAATGTTGACCCACGTCTATATACGAATCTTGGGGTAAGATTTGGACATGAATTTCGACTAAAAAATCGGTGTTCAGATTTTAATGCCAAATTAATCTAGATGGAAAACCATTAAGAAAAATACAAATCTCGTGAAAATCGGATGAGATTTGACCGAGTTAGGGGGGTTGTAAGATTTGACCCATGTCTATATACGAATCTTGGGGTAAGACTTAGACATGAATTTCGACTAAAAAATCGGTGTTCAGATTTTAATGCCAGATTAATCTAGAGGTAAAACCATGAAGAAAAATACAAATCTCTTGAAAATCGGATGAGATTTGGCCGAGTTATGGGGGTTGTAAATGTTGACCCACGTCTATATACGAATCTTGGGGTAAGATTTGGACATGAATTTCGACTAAAAAATCGGTGTTCAGATTTTAATGCCAAATTAATCTAGATGGAAAACCATTAAGAAAAATACAAATCTCGTGAAAATCGGATGAGATTTGACCGAGTTATGGGGGTTGTAAATGTTGACCCACGTCTTTATACGAATCTTGGGGTAAGATTTGGACATGAATTTCGACTAAAAAATCGGTGTTCAGATTTTAATGCCAAATTAATCTAGATGGAAAACCATTAAGAAAAATACAAATCTCGTGAAAATCGGATGAGATTTGACCGAGTTAGGGGGGTTGTAAGATTTGACCCATGTCTATATACGAATCTTGGGGTAAGACTTAGACATGAATTTCGACTAAAAAATCGGTGTTCAGATTTTAATGCCAGATTAATCTAGAGGTAAAACCATGAAGAAAAATACAAATCTCTTGAAAATCGGATGAGATTTGGCCGAGTTATGGGGGTTGTAAATGTTGACCCACGTCTATATACGAATCTTGGGGTAAGATTTGGACATGAGTTTCGACTAAAAAATCGGTGTTCAGATTTTAATGCCAGATTAATCTAGAGGTAAAACCATGAAGAAAAATACAAATCTCTTGAAAATCGGATGAGATTTGACCGATTTATGGGGGTTGTAAATGTTGACCCACGTCTATATACGAATCTTGGGGTAAGATTTGGACATGAATTTCAACTAAAAAATCGGTGTTCAGATTTTAATGCCAAATTAATCTAGATGGAAAACCATTAAGAAAAATACAAATCTCGTGAAAATCGGATGAGATTTGACCGATTTATGGGGGTTGTAAATGTTGACCCACGTCTATATACGAATCTTGGGGTAAGATTTGGACATGAATTTCGACTAAAAAATCGGTGTTCAGATTTTAATGCCAAATTAATCTAGATGGAAAACCATTAAGAAAAATACAAATCTCGTGAAAATCGGATGAGATTTGGCCGAGTTATGGGGGTTGTAAATGTTGACCCACGTCTATATACGAATCTTGGGGTAAGATTTGGACATGAATTTCGACTAAAAAATCGGTGTTCAGATTTTAATGCCAAATTAATCTAGATTGAAAACCATTAATAAAAATACAAATCTCGTAAAAATCGGATGAGATTTGGCCGAGTTATGGGGGTTGTAAGATTTGACCCATGTCTATATACGAATCTTGGGGTAAGATTTGGACATGAATTTCGACTAAAAAATCGGTGTTCAGATTTTAATGCCAGATTAATCTAGAGGTAAAACCATGAAGAAAAATACAAATCTCGTGAAAATCGGATGAGATTTGGCCGAGTTATGGGGGTTGTAAATGTTGACCCACGTCTATATACGAACCTTGGGGTAAGATTTGGACATGAATTTCGACTAAAAAATCGGTGTTCAGATTTTAATGCCAGATTAATCTAGAGGTAAACCCATGAAGAAAAATACAAATCTCGTGAAAATCGGATGAGATTTGGCCGAGTTATGGGGGTTGTAAGATTTGACCCATGTCTATATACGAATCTTGGGGTAAGATTTGGACATGAATTTCGACTAAAAAATCGGTGTTCAGATTTTAATGCCAGATTAATCTAGAGGTAAAACCATGAAGAAAAATACAAATCTCGTGAAAATCGGATGAGATTTGGCCGAGTTATGGGGGTTGTAAGATTTGACCCATGTCTATATACGAATCTTGGGGTAAGATTTGGACATAAATTTCGACTAAAAAATCGGTGTTCAGATTTTAATGCCAGCTTATTCTAGATGGAAAACCATTAAGAAAAATACAAATCTCGTGAAAATCGGATGAGATTTGGCCGAGTTATGGGGGTTGTAAGATTTGACCCATGTCTATATACGAATCTTGGGGTAAGATTTGGACATAAATTTCGACTAAAAAATCGGTGTTCAGATTTGAATGCTAAATTAATCTAGATGGAAAATCATTAATAAAAATACAAATCTCGTGAAAATCGGATGAGATTTGGCCGAGTTATGGGGGTTGTAAGATTTGACCCATGTCTATATACGAATCTTGGGGTAAGATTTGGACATAAATTTCGACTAAAAAATCGGTGTTCAGATTTTAATGCCAAATTAATCTAGATGGAAAATCATTAATAAAAATACAAATCTCGTGAAAATCGGATGAGATTTGGCCGAGTTATGGGGGTTGTAAATGTTGACCCACGTCTATATACGAATCTTGGGGTAAGATTTGGACATGAATTTCGACTAAAAAATCGGTGTTCAGATTTTAATGCCAGATTAATCTAGAGGTAAAACCATGAAGAAAAATACAAATCTCGTGAAAATCGGATGAGATTTGGCCGAGTTATGGGGGTTGTAAGATTTGACCCATGTCTATATACGAACCTTGGGGTAAGATTTGGACATGAATTTCGACTAAAAAATCGTTGGTCAGATTATAATGCCAGATCATTTTAGAGGGAACATCATGAACAAAAAGCCAATCCTCGAGAAAATCGTTTGAGTTTTGGACGAGCTGTGGGGGTGGGAAATTTTGACCCATGTCTATGTACGAATCTTACGGGTAAGATTTTGACATGAATTTCGAATCAAAAATCGTTGGTCAGATTATAATGCCAGATTATTTTAGAGGGAAAATAATGAACAAAAAACCAATCCTCGTGAAAATCGGTTGAGTTTTGGTCGAGCTGTGGGGGTGGGAAATTTTGACCCATATCTATATAGGGGTAAGATATTGACATTTTGACAGATTTAGTCAACCAGCAATGAAGGGCAATATATGACAAACGATCGTGTAGAGTACAATTTTTTTAACTTAATCAAATGTCAAAGTTCAAAGCACACTATAAAGAGTACTTTTTTCAGAGGAGACATCTTACATATACTTTCTAGAGGTATCTCCTTCGATCAGTTACGCATGTCGTGACTACATACCATTACCCTAATCAAGAGTAACATATTTATATTAATTTTTTGTTTTGAGTATGCCGTTTAATTATGTAAAACATGTTTGTTAAGTATGTGTGCGTACATAAGTATATAAAGTGTGCAATAAAAATATAAAAAAATTCCGCCCTAAGAATGCGCGTTTGTACGCGTTTTCTCAGTTCTAGTGGCCAGTGATAAAGTTTGTTGTTTTTCGTTTCTTTTTTTTTTGTCGTGAACGCAATTTCAATTTATATTTATGACCTTTAAAAGCCATTTTATGAGCTGGCAACCTCGCAGTAGCCCCCGACTCCACGCATCGGCAGCTCATGTTAATGTTATGGCGCATTTTGCGATTTTAAAGAAATAAACTTGGCCAATGGACAGGCCATCAAGTTGGGGGGCTATTAAACTGTACCAGGACCGTGGAGCCGTGGTTGCGCCTTGGGCCTGGCCCAGTTGCTACTTTTCGAGAATTGGCGCCTTCATGCAGGCCCGGCCTGACATATTGAGTCACATCTATTAATCGTATGGCGTCTTGCGGCCATTCGAGTTGCCATTCGTCGGTCGGGTCTGCCCGAAATGCTTGGCCATCAATCAGCCAAGGACTTCATTAGACATATTAGCAGTGGCAGTCGCCTGTTTGCACACAATGCGCAGGACAGCATGTTTCTGTCAGTTGGTGCCTAATTAAGATGCCAGTTTCGATTTGCTGCCGTGGCAACTGTGAAAAAGGTTATTAATATGGCCGACTTGCAGGAGGCGCCGCTCTGCCGATTGCAAGCCATCAAATCAAACGAAATCACAAATAATTAAATATCTTTCACAACAGCCCCAGAAGCTGGTAAGCAAAGAGGTATGTTAAGAAAATTTGAAATGTAGCTCACACACAAAAACTAGAAGAACAAATAAACAATTAATAAATAATAATATTCCAATGGAATATTTGGAAAACTTTATGACCGAATCAGGTAAGAGAATTGCAATAAAAAATATCAAAGTAATGGTAATTTGAAACATAGAAGGGTAATTTACAATAGACTTTAAAACATTATAAGCCAATATTTTTCCCATGTTTGACAATATTTTTTGATCAAATTCTGGTTCCCTCAGAAACCTTTTGGAATCTTTGGAATATCGACTTATAATATAATGAATACAAAATCGAAATATTCCAAGTTAAGTTAAAACATGAATGATGGTCAGTTGAGATGAGGCGGAGTTTTCGCAAGGGATACAAAGGGCCCTGAGCACCGCAAATCAAACATTTTCTAAGTTTTAGCATGATTTCTTAACGCATCTCGAAATCTTCTTCGAGATAGCTAATTGTATTAATATTCACACCTCCAAGCGACTTTTATTTGGATTTTAGGCACAAAGTCAGAAGGAGAAATTATTACCGCAATGTACACATTCACTCAAATTAGTTAAGTTTTGGCAAAGCTTAAGTCAGTTACAAGAAATACTATACAATTTATAACAGTGTATTATACCCTTTTATTCGTCTTTGTTCTCTCTTTACCAATCGTTTGGGCACAGGGTATAAATATGGACTAACAATTGGCTAAGTAAATGCCTTCATTCATTCAAATCAGTTAAGCAGACATCTGGCAATCATAAGGGAATCTATATAATTTCTCACAGTGTGTTATATCCCCTTCTGTTTGTATTTTTTAGCAATCGCTTCGGGCACAGGGTATAAATATGGGCCGAAAAGTGGCTAAGTAGTTTGTTTACATTGTTAGCTATTTGTGTGACAACCTTTTTTGGGCCATGATCCCTTGGCTCCTTTTGTTGTTTTGTTGCGTCGGCCTCTGTGGGCTGAGCTTGTCTGTCTGGCTGCTTGGCCACATTTCGGAATTGTGGTCATATTGTATTTTGTCGATTTTGCATTTTTGAGACATTTCTCAACGTTTCTCCCTATTGGCAGAGGCCCAACTCAGTTTTTGCCAAACACTTTGCGGTTTTAATTTAAACAAAACAAAGCCGAGCTTGTCCTGACCTACCGCAGCATTTTGATGTGCATTCAAACAAATCGGGTTATAGTTTCAGCTATAAAATAATCCCAATGAGTAAAGTTTGGAGCTGCAGCAACAGCAACAAAAACAACTGCAACTATATGCTGGTTAGGAGCTTAAAAAAGTGTGCGAAAAATTGACAGGTAAACTTTTGGTGTGCAGCAAGAAAAGTTGCTAAAAAACTCTGGAAAATTTTCAAATCTGCCAATAAAAAAACCAAAAGTTGACAATATATTAAGCACACGAATCAGGCTCTGCAGGTTTATATCAAAAGTATACGTAATTGGATATTTGGCAAGTCCATTAACAAACTATTGCAATTGCCCGAAAAACGGCAACGATCCGCCTGGGCAACCTCTTAGCCGATTTGGACATATGTCCGAGAATTTGTATAATCGAATAGTGAACGGGACGCAGCTATAAACGGAATTTTCACTTAACATTTGCAGTTGTCTTTAATATGCTTGGGTACTTTAAGCTGATCATCAAGTGTGCTATGTATCTCAAAGGAAGGCATTGTGCAGATGTGTGTGTTTTCCCAGATGTCTGATAAATCGAAGTGCTATAACTTTAAGCTCCTACTGATTCAATCTCCCAGAAATTGATTTCTATTAAAGTCCAGTTCTTTTGCAAATTAAAGAAAAATAAATATTTTAGTGCCTAAAGAGTGTTTGGAGTTCGGTAGCTCAAAGTTACACCAGCAAGGGTGTTTAGTCTTTGGCATAGTTAAGCGTGTTTTCTTCATTTTTTTTTCGATACGCTTCACCTGGCTCCAGTTGCAGCTGCAGCTGCAGCTTCAGTTACTGTTGCAGTTGTTGTTCTTGTCCGTTTTGGCAAAAAGCTTTTAGCTGGACGTATCCACTGGAGCGTGCGGCGTTTGATACTTGGGTCGCTGCATCAAAGGACATTTAGCATAAAGTTCACATCATTGCCAAATTGTTTGGCATGTTAACTTTATTAGTGCACCCGTCTCCCCTCCCTACCACTCCTCCCTTTTGGCAAAGGCAACAACATGCTAGCGGAAAATAGCCATATGGGGCCGCTCGCTATCGATACGAGAGTCTGTTGTATTTGATTAGCTAGCAGGTTGCTTTCAACTGCCGTGGAATGCAATTTGCAATTCGCAATTTGCGAGCACTGCCAATGCACATGGTTCCCACACGAGCAGCACACACACACACACACATATATATATGGAATTATAATAACAATCAGGTTACAAAGCCACGCAGGTCGCAGAACAGGTTGCCTAGTCGCCGCCCAGACAGATGTCAATCAAATGTACAGGCTGAAAACCTCGTCGCCATAAGCCACATGCAACATGGACGTTGGGCTTGCAATTCGCTGTCGTTACACTTAGCGAAAAACTAGCTGCTTTTATAGAATTAGCAGGCTATGCAATGTGGCTTCAGCTGGACTAGGAGGTATTTTTATAGAAAGAATATATATAGCAAACCTTATTGGATAAAATTCATACTAGCACAGCTCTCGAACCGGGTAAATTGCACAAGCAATACTTTCTAGCTTTTTCCATTAGCTTTAGTCTGGCAATTCTCAACCAACTGAAGTTTTGAAAGGCGACAAGGTGTGTGGAATCATGGATTCGATGGCATGGTCTGCTGATAATAGAGGAAGTTCTGGAGGTTCTTCAAATAGGTATGCAGACAATTTGTTAATTTCTCTGCGTGTGCTTATAGTTTGTTTATCTTTTATAGATTTCAAATAAATAACAACAAAAACCCCGAAACCTTAACTTGTTGAGAATTACAAGCCTCAGCCAAATTAAAAGAATAACAAATAACAACATAATAACAAAGTAAATCCTAATATATGCGTCAATTCATATTTTTAAAGCTTAATGCAATAGAAAACTGAATGCCCCAAAAAGTAGGCAATGAATTATATACCCAATAATTTTTATTACTCATACGAGCCGTTGGCCACCTGCTGTTCGAAAAATCCCTAAAATATTAAATTTATGGTATGACTTGTAGCGAAGTATTTAACTTAAACGAAAATCAGCTTAATTTTTTCTAAGTGTATCTTATCTTCTGCAGCAACAGGGCAACGCTTCTTTCTTATTTCCAGCGTTTTTTGGACGCTTGATTGATTTTTTGCGCGGCAGCTACTGTTGACTTCGTCGTGGCCGTTGCCTGGCACACCACCGCATTACAATAGTCCAGAATTCAATGGGGCTGGCTCCAGGTTTCGCGGGCACTTCAGCTTGAGCCGCGGGCACTAAGCACCGACTGCGACTCTTGTTGTACTTGTTGTTGTCGTTTTGTTTGATATTGTCGTCTAGCAACGCGTCTGCTACACACAAACACACGCACGCACACACACACATACGCGAACACAGTGCACTCTCTCTTCCTCCCTCTGCTCGCCTTTGGCATAATCAGTTGCAAAAATTTGACACGTCGCACATGGTTTGGCAAAAAAACGCGTTCGGCTGCTCTTTTCCCATTTTTGCCATTTTTCAGCGCCATTTTCTTGCACATGTGTGTTTGTGTGTGTGTGTGCTTGTCTGTATGTGCATATTTGCATATCTGTTTTTGATTTTTGTCGCTTATGGCGTACATTCAATTTGACGGGCTCTGCGCCAGGCGCTCCCATCCTGTCTGTGCCTTGCATCGAAATCAATAAATCTGCTCCACTGTTTGAATCCAATTTATCACTTTGTAGACTTTTTTTTTACCACCAACCGCACAGACAAGCAGCGACACGCCCACAAGCAGCAGAGCGACACCCCGGCACCGCCGCCCAGACAATCATCCATTTATGAAGTGGCAAACAGGCGTCGCCGATTGGTAGCTTATCCGCGCTCCATGTGCAATACAACTTCATTAGGCGCACACACACGCACCACGAGGCGTATGAGTAATGTGTGTTTCGCATTATGACCCCGCCCTCTTACAGCAATTTCTTATGCAAAGCGTTGCAACACGCCCATCGCCCAGCTCCCACCTCCCAACGCCACGCAAACCGCCGTCAATCGATCAATAATGAAATTTAACAAAATATTGCGCACACAACAAAAGGGGAAAATGCGCGTTACTTTTGCTCCTGCGGTGCAGGTCCTGCGGCGCATATTTTCGTTTAGGCGCCAGCCTTTGTGTCCTTTTCATGCGAAAATATGTTGCATACTTTGGCGCGTGCCAAAAAAATGTTTTCTGAGCGCACGATTAAATTGCGGATGTGCATAAAACAGGGCAAACGCTGCCAAACGCTGGCCTTTATTATACCCTTATTAAGGATATTATGTACTTTAAATCAAATATGTAACGCATAGAAGGATAAGGATATATTCGAGGAGGATATATTAGAGCATTTATCTATTCTTATTCAGACGATTTAAAGCCTGCTTTAATAATGTAAGTAATAATAATAATAACAAGTAAGAGGTTCTAGTCGGGAGCTCGGACATGGCTAGATCGACTCGGCTGATCAAGAATATATATACTTTATGGGGCCAGAGGTGCTTCCTTCTGCCTGGTACATACATTTGGCTTTCGCACAAATACAATATACCCTTATACCCATTTTGAATGGGTTCAGGGTATAAAAATAATAATAATTAATAATTTAAAGTCTACAGAGTATTTGAGCTTCGGCGTGCCGCAGCTTGTCCCGCTTTCTTGTTTATTTTAATTTGCATGCGCATCCCTGTCGCTGGAAGTGAAAACACAAATTATCATATATTTTTTTTATACATTAAATATATTTAGACGTTTTTCCATTCGAAAATTGTTTTTGTCACGCAAATGTGGGGCACAATGAGCGCAAGGATTTGTTTGTTGTTTTTTTGCTAGGTAAAATGTTAAACAAAATATTGCAGTTGGAATGTTTGTTTTTTGTCGGTGCTATTTTCGGGTTTTTTTTTTTCGCCATTGCGCCACGCCCTCATTGCGCCTACGCCCACGCGGGGACGGCCACATTTGTCGCGTTTCATTTTGGGTTTTTTTTCGGGGAATTTCTTGACATTTTATCGTTTTAGCAAACTTTCTTACATCAAGTACATTTATATAAGTATATATTTTTTTTATATTTATGCGTTTTTCTTATTTTTTTTTTGTATTTCTTTTACAATGCATTTTTCTGGTAAATGTTTCACTGTATCGTTTGTGTTGTGTACATTTAAGTTAAAATAATTATGTAAGTTACATTAAATTGTTAAATATTTAAAATTACGTTACTCGGTGCCATACATATTATTATTAATATAGTTCGAACTGAGAGATAGAACATATATTGTAAAGCGTACTTAAAACAAAACTGGCAAGCATCAGGAACTCAAGACTCTTTGGTTAAGAACGCTTAATGCTAAATATGAAATAAGATTTAAGTTTCATTTATTACAAAATACAAAGCATTTAATGCATTAGATTCGAGTCACTAAACTAATCAAGTTTTCTTGTTGACAGGCCATTTGACATTGAGTTCAATTGCGAATTAGACCAAATGAAAGCTTTAGGTTTAATGTAACACTAGAAGACTTTTGAGAACATAATAATAAATTTGGTTAAGAAATGCTTCTAGAGAACGCAAACAACACCAGTAAAATGTGCTGTTTGCGTCTGTTAAATTTAATCAAGTTTCGCATTTGGTTTTTTTTGTTTTCTTGCACTTTTAATTAAACTTTCCGATACGCTTAGCTCTAATGAAAACTCTAAATACATTTAGCTTAAACTTAATTTTCTTTATATTTGTAATCCTTTTTTTTTTTTTGTTGCTGTATATATATTTTTTGTTTGTTGTTTATTTAATTTTAGCTGAAGTGTGTGTGTTTTTCTGCTACTTTTCTGCTTTGCGTGCTGCTCAATTTTCTCCGCTAAACTGTCCAAGTTTTTCACTTTTTTTTGGCGATTGACCAATTTTCCACTTTCACTTTGTCACTTTTCTCTATTTCCTTTTCGCTTTGCGTTTTTCCTTCTTTTATATGCTTGATTGTCCACTAAAAACTATGCTTGCTTCTAATGCTTTCGAGTTTTATTTTCTGCTCTATTTGAGTTCTCCTATTTTGTTTTTTTTTTACACTTACTTGTAATTCGCAATTGGTTTTTGTATTTTATGTATCATATGATTTACTTTTATTTTCGTTCTTGAAAACACAGACATTAATCAAACGTGGTAAAGATTCAGCGTTTCGGTTTTTGCAAATGCAAATTATATACTTATTTTGTGCATAATTAAATTGGCAATAAATTTATCGACGAGCTTAAATAAATTGCAAATATGCACTTATGCATATTAACTCTCTATGTATTTATGAGTGTGTGCATGTATGCATGAATTTTGGATTTCATGTTCTCGATGCTCGAATCGCGTGCTCTATATAAATTGCATTACCCTTTTCCCCCAGCTTGCGTTTATTACAATACAATTAAACGTACAATACAATACAATACATATACATATACACATGCACATACACGAACATATACATACATATCTGTGTGTGTGTGTGTGTATATATGTGTTTATATGGCGTATAAGCATAATTTACCTTTATTTATTCAGTCTTAAGCTACAAAAATCGTTATGCATATTTCTGCTTTCTGTTTTTTTTTTTTCATATTATTATTCCATCTGCTAAAATTTGAATCTATTCAAATGAGAGTATTAAATTCGCAATTTTATTTGAATTGTTTATATTCACTTATTTTCTGTGGCTGTGTGTGTGCAGCGAAAGTAAAAGTAAGAGTTAAGCGATTCGCATGAGAGTTTCTCGCAGGTCTTGAAGAGGAAATATTTGGCGACAGTTGCAGTGGCATTAGTTGCAGGCTGTAGATGCCCTTTTTCTCAAGTAGCAGGGCGAACAGGAGAGTGTGTGGCTTATGTCTAAAAAGCAATCTTAACTGGTAGGAGAGCGCCCGGTTCCAGAAGCGGCACCAGGCTGACGACTAAGCATATACTCTAATCTATTAAACTTTTATTTATATTTCCTTTTTTGTTCTTTTTTATTTTTAGTTATAGAGTGTGTATCTAACGGCTATCAATCGAACGTTCAGCTGTCTGTGTGTGTGTGAGTTACTGCGTTTATTTTACAGGCGTGCCTCTGATGGACCTTACTTTTAGCTGAACCCCAGCTTGTATCTAGTATTGGGGACTAGCTTTTGACTCTGTGCCTAAGACGTTTAGCGCTTTCCAAGTTTTTACTGTAGTGTGTACCTTGCTCAATTAAACGAATCTCAAATATAATTGCAAACTCTATGGCTAGTCAAAACTATAGCTATGTAGTACAGCGTATTTGTATTTTCGTTTTTGGTTTTCGGTTTTGGTTTCGGTTTCAGTTTGAGTTTGAGTTTAAATGAAACGCCTGTTTGCTCGGAGGTTCTGCTTTTCGCGTACACTCAAAAAAATGCTTGAAAAAATTACCATATCAAAAAAATATTAACGAATATCAGAAAATATTTTGATTTAAGATAAATTGCTTCTATTTAGTATAAATGAGAAATTTCTTTTCAAAGCAGAAATATTTTCTGCTATTAGGACAACATTTGTATTAATTGGCAATTTTCTATT
Organism: Drosophila novamexicana; assembly: GCF_003285875.2. Taxonomy (NCBI): domain Eukaryota; kingdom Metazoa; phylum Arthropoda; class Insecta; order Diptera; family Drosophilidae; genus Drosophila; species Drosophila novamexicana. Next base: position 729,437 of record NW_020824848.1, read on the forward strand.
AATTTTGGCAAACACAAATTTTTGAGTGCACATCAATTTGTTTGGGTTTTCGGTTTTTGGTTTTTGGTTTTTGAATTTTCCCGTTTTGTTCGGATTTTTTTTACTGCTGCTTCAAGTTTGTCAAAGTGGAGACTAATGCTACAGCTAACAGCTAGGTTTAAATTAATATCGAATATCGAATTTCCATTTTTACATATTTACAAGACTTTAGTTTTAGGGGTATTATGTTTGTTTTTCTTTTTGTTTTTTTTCTGTTTTCTTGAAGCTCGTTTCGAAAAGTTCTACCGACTCCATATGAAGAAAGTGTCATATGGCCGCTTCCCACTTTAGTTTAGATAGTTTAGACCAAATGAATGCTCACGAGTATGTACAATTAAAACTCATTGGCTGAAAACTCATTAGCTCAACCCTGGCTGAGCAGAAGGATGACGACAGCAGCGAAGCCAAGCAGCGGGCAGGTGAGCCTGAGCTGATGGGCGGCACCTCCATTCATGAGCAGATCCTGGCCCGCATTGCTGCGTACATCCATTAGATCACGGGACAACGGCAGCTCGGTCGGATCGCTCAGCTCATCGTGGCAGGGCAGCATGTCGGGCTTCAGCAAAAACAGGCGCACATGGATGGAGTTCTTACTGACCATAGTTTCGATTGCATCGCCAGTCAATGGCTGCTCCACATCGTTGTGGGCCAGGGCATGGCCACTGCTGCTGCTGCCAATCCCAGCGCCGCCATAGAAAGTGCTCTGCTTCTGCAGGTTCAGGTTGTCGTCCATGTCCAGGCCGCCGTGCCCCAGGCCCAGGCCGGACACATGCCCGCCACTGGCCTCGTCGTAGTAGTCATAACGCTTTTGGGTCTGCGCGACAGCTGCCACGCCCACGAGCTCCGGCTGCTGGCGACGCACACGAAGCTTCGACTCGACCACATTCTCGGCGAGAACATCCGTGAACTGACGCTGGCCGCGCAGCGCCTGGCGCGACTTGCCCGAGGGGTGCTTCTTCATGGCCAGTCCAGTGCCGCCGCTGCTCAGGTCGTCCAGGTTAGCATAGTTGCTGCTCACGCTGCTGCCGAGGCTGTTGCCGATGCCGCCCATGCTGGCGCTGTTGCTGCCGATGGCCGTGAAGCCGCCAATGTTGAGCACGTCCAGGATGTGCGACGGCACCGGGTCGACGAAATGCATCAGCTTTGGGTCCTGGAGCGTACAAATGATATCCTCCAGCGAGTCACGCAGCTGCAGGTGACGTGTCCGGTTTTTCAATTCAAAGATCCATTGCAGACGACAGTCGCAAATGAATTTGTTGTCTGTTGTTGGCCGGAAGATAAAAAGAAGAGCGGGAAAAGCATATGAGTATAACATATATCTGTGGATATATATATATTTGTTGCAAGTGAGCAAAGCAAATAAACGGCGGCGCATTGACAGCTCCACTCGGCCAGGTTGAATGTGTGTGCGCATGTGTGTATGTGTGTGTGTGTAGGTGGGTGTGTGTGCGGGCTGTCCTTAAATTGCTTTTGTCAAGATTTCGTGCTGCCTTTCCCCTGCTCCTTTCAGCCAACCAATCAACAAAATGTAAGTAACTAGAACATGCACGACTGTGTGTTACCCTGGGTCCAGCTTTGTCTTTAATACTGTGTGGGAATATCCACATAATGAGAATTTATATTCTTGAACGATCTGCCTGTTTATTGTCCAATATAAATGATATTTTTATGTCCTTAAAATCGCATTCATTTGTGTGTGTGTGTATCAGAGAGCAGAGTTATGGCAAATGTGGGGGCTGAAGGGTTTTCAGAATTTCCTAAAATCTACTGTGACTTTGCGTCCTGAAATTCACTTCCATATTTAATTGCTCTAGTTCCTTCGATAATTTATGAATATACGTCTTGAAATTCCCTCAAACCTTCCAATCCAATAACCAATCGAAAAAGCATCCAAACAGATGCGAGCACGGCTTACAGTTATTCTGTAACAAGTTTCCCATTTGCGAGTTGCTTCGCTTCTTTGCTTCATATTATGAAAATTTATATTCCTCAACATTTGTGTTAACTGTACGATACTTTCCGGGCTTAAGGATGGCAATCAAGTGTTGTATATATATTAAAAATGAAGCCTGTGCCGTCCAAGAGCAAAATATAAATATATTTATATATTTGTACAAAAACTTCTATTCCAATTTTGGCGCCTATAGCTTTAATAGTCGCTGGAGCAGGGGCATGTCTGCCCTTTCCGTTTTTAATGATGACATGCAAATATTTATGTAACATAAATCAATTCCAAAATAGCCAAAAAGCACATCTGCTTTCAGTCCAGTAGAGGGTATACAGGCCAGCTTAACTACCCTTTCCCTGCTGTTGGACACAGGTGAGTGATTTGAGGGGCGGGGCTCGTCTGCTAAGTGGCTGCCTGCAACAATTGGCTGTCATTTGCTGGCCATGGCCAGAAGACTTGCATTTGAACTGTGAATCGGATATGGATTCGTATGCCTTGGCCGGGGTCAGGGCGTTTTAAATGATTTTACCAGCCAGCCAGGTAGGTAGCTAGCGAGGCTTCCATTGCTGTCCATGTCGTTGACGCTGTGCAAGTTAAACGCCTCAATGACATTTCCAATTTAGAGAGGACGCCGCAGCTGCCGATGCTCCTGGAGTGCAGCAGCGGCAGACAGTTTCCCTCATATCCCCTGGCCCAATTGCTCGCCTGGATTTTGACTGTGTCTGTCTGTTGGTTTGTCACTCAGTTGAACGCCCAACTGCTGCTGCAGCTGCTGCTGTCAATTATTTTGTATTCCTTCTCCGGGCAGGACGCCCCCAGGCGAAGGCCCGCAACAGGGAGCCGGCGGCTGCGGCTGCGTCTGCATCGATTTTCATTGATTCGTTTCGAGCGCAAACCAATTTGTTGTTTGGTTAGTTAAGTTCGAATGGCTTAGCTTCAAATTGAGCGCATAAATAGGAGACCGAGTGTCCACAGACATTCCAGTGCTCATTAAATCGAGTGTGTAAATTATTTACAGAGTCTACTCAAGAGTTTCAACAATCGTCTAACAACTGTCTGTCAACCCACAGGAGGCTCGCTGCTCATCAGATCGTTTTGTTATAATTGAATTTAATTTGTTTACCCTATACAAATGGGCAGAGAGGGTATTTTATATTCCTTCAATCATGTCTGACAAACCCCATTTCAATATGCTTGAGAATTCGCTTTGCTTATAGAAATCAGATCAAGTTGCTTTTTACAAATCTTTAGCTTAATATCGATAAATATCGACTTGCAGTTCATGTCTTTTGAGCATATCTCTAAGGTGACATTTTAGATATGCTTCGAATCGATAACTATCGGTTTTATGGTTTGATTAAGGCACGTCTCAGATTAATAAACTTGGAAATAGTCTTAAAACTAGAAAACTCGCGTCTTCCAGAGCAAACGATGATCAAGCTTCGCAGATTAAATTGCTTTCAACTTATGGGAGACTATTTCAATTAAATCGATATATATCGGTTTCCAACTCACACATTTTCAGCACGCGACTCAAATTATATTAAAAGTTGGAGACATACATATTAATATAAAGTTCTTAATAGATACTACTTCAATTTGAAATTTGCAAAGCCTTGACGAGCTTAGCCCATATACAAAAATCTATGACACCTTCAGACCCCTAAGTAAGCATGTAGGGTAGAGGCTCGTCGAGCACTCCTTCCCAACACTGATTTGATAAGATTCTGTTGCTTTTAAATATGGCAAATACATATTTAACAACATTGTGTCTGGTATCCTGTCCAAGCTCACAACTTCCAATTAATTTGTGTGGGCGCCGAGAGTTGAGTTCAGCGACAGGCCCAAAATGTCGACTCGTATGGGGCCCAAGCTAGTTAATGTTCCGGGCAAATCTCTCGAGTGTAATTAGGGCCGTACGGTGACACAGTTTTCCATGTCAACATGCATAATTAGCATAAACGTTACAAACAAAATATTGACTCTTTGACTGACTGACTGACTGACACACACAGTCGAGAGCTGTGCACATCATTATCCCTGCGCGCACACACACACACACAACCACACACACGCACACACATGGGAGGCTCGGGCTGAGGGCTCAGAGGAACGCAAACACACAATGACTCAGTCGGTGGGGCCAATTGTGGTGTAGGTATGGAGGCAGGCGGCACAATTGTCAATATACAAAAGGCCGAGAGGTACTAGAATTCTGACTTGGAACGATTGGGACAATAATTCTGTGGCAGAGCCCAAAAAGTTGCCACAAAAGAAAACTTTCGATGCGAAAATAGTTGCCAAATTAGTGGCAAGTAGAAGAAAGGCCAGGAGAAGAGGGCAACGTGTACGGAAGTCAAAAATTCTAATTTTCTATATGAAAACATGCAAAAAGCATAAATAAAGTTAAATATGCAAAGAAGCGACTCCGGAAAATGTTCCAAATGGGCAAGACTTGGCAACATTTAGCAAGCAAATTACAACAAAATTAACATGATAATGAACTGGAACTGGTGCTGGCGCTGGCACTGGCCCTGCCACAAATTGTGGCAGCTGCGCGGTGCGGAGGAGCTGGCTGCAGACACGGGCTTTAGATGAAAACTGGCAGCTGTTTGCAGCTGACCAAATGACAATGACTTGCCAGAAAAGCACAAGCACAAAGCACGACACATAAAAAACATGTAAGAGCGTTTTAATTGGGGTATGCGCGACTAGAAGATACCCTGAGCCGGCAAATTGGCTTAAGCTATGGCCGGGTTTCTTTTTACCCCAGCTAAACTCTATGGGGAAATGCAGTCTTCAATTCTTTACTGTGCTTGGAGTCCGATCCTTTTTCTCAGTGCCCAAATATGGCTACCTACTCTGTGGGCATATCAAAGCCGCAAGGCTTTACCTTTAATATGAAGTGTTCCTATTACAAATTAAGGAAGAACGAGGAGAGGTAAAAACGTGAAATATTTATAATCTGTAAAAGTATGCTGCGTAATCCTCGAGATATGCTTGAAGAAACATGTCTTAAATAGATATTTATCGATATTAAGACGGATCTCAAGCTGCATCTAGTTTGCTTGAAAACTGATTGAAGCATTTCGCCGAAATGATACGAGTCAAGAATATATAAATTTAATGAACTCTAAGACCTCTTCTTCTTTGAGTTACAAAATTTGCAACACTTTTAAATGACCCTCTGCAAGAGTATGAAAATGGTAACGACAATGTCCTTAAACTAAGAAAAAAACTGTATGCAGGAATATATACAAATGTATATATGAAAAGGTAAAGTACACACACACACACACACTTTGAAACATAGATAGGACAGTCATGTGACTGGCTTAATGTGCAGCAAAACTGTTCATGTGTGTGGGTATGTGTGTGTGGGTGCATAAAATACTTTTATATTTTTAATGATACTTGGCCAAAGCGGTAGGAAGTGTTTTGGTCTGCTGCACACACTCTAACAGGCACACACACACACACACACACAGATACACATAGGCACACACATACACACGCCCGCCTCATTTTGCAAGCAACGAACTTCGACTTCTGCCAGCCCTGCGACCCCGCCAACGGCTCCTGTTATCCCCGCTTACTAAACTAGATGACTTTCAGTTCTTACCCCTTGCCGCTTGCCACATGACGTTGCAACTTTTTTTTTTTAGTTTTTTTAGGTGCTGTTGCAACAGTCGAAAACGTTTTTACGGTTAGCAAAGGACATTTACATACACCCACACACATGCACACACACGCACTTGGAGTCATGCATATGCGTCTATGTGTACATTAAATTTTATTATTGTCATTTTCATAGCGCTGTCCAAGCGACTCCCCCTGCACCCTCTGTCCGCTGCCCAACACTTTGGCTAACAAGTTCCAAGTACTAACTGTTTGCATAAGTTCACGTGTGTATGTGTGTGTGCGTTTAAGTGTGTGTTCTGTGCCAACAGGCAGCCAGCCAAATTAGACTCAGCTGAACTTTGTTTGGTCAGTTTTAATGCAAATATGTCCGTCAGTTCCTCCCTCTCTCTCCGCTCACCCCCCTCTGTTTTCCACTCCTTTCCTTTTCATATGTCGTAACATATTCATAATTAGTTGTCATTTCCATTTGCTGCAGCTGCAATCCAAGAACGTTTATATTTTGATATAGTCTGATGGAAAAGCTTCTACTTGAAGGAAAATCAACGAAGGTTTAAGCCATACGCCTTTGGTGTTTGTTCTGGATAAAATCTGGGCAAAGGTCTATCAATATCTACACGTGAAAGCAATCTTCTCACAAAAGGAGAGTCGAAACTAGCGGATGAGCTCTTTGGGAGCTTTTGAGGCGGCTAGAGGATGACGAAACAGCTTTGATTATTCTCGCCGAACGTTCAGCCATAACTTGGGGATAGGAGAGAGCAGCTGGGCCAAGAGTCTGCCTGCCCAGCTCAGATCCCTGCCGCTTAGCCCCTATCAAGGAGCTCGAGCAACCCTCACTCTCAGATCTACTTTCTCAATCCACTTTTCAAACTGCCATCGCTTAGCTCCCATTGAGAACGTTTTTTTACGTTTATTTTTAAGTATGCAAATACTTGTCTTAAGTAGTTTGTAATTAACTTCTAGCCATTTCTCCAACTTAAACGTTCAATCAAAGTTGATTTCTACTTAATTTAAGAATATTTCAAACGAAATGCACATCAAAGCACAAACCGGCTTAGGTTATAATTCCTGACTACAATTTAAATGAACTTATTTTGTTTTGACTGCAGAAATTGCTCATTATTACAACTTTTAATTTTGTAGCAAGAAAATAACAATTAATTTTAATTAAATTTTTATTTAGTTGCGCGCCCCTTCCCACCCCTCCGCTGCTGTCCAGCAGCCGGCTCATATCGATGCGTTTAGCTTAAATGGCCCCGGAACAGCCGCTGTCATACATCACGTTGCGGTCCTCTCTAAATGGCATTTCATTAGCTGGGTCCCAGTGGCAAAAAAAGCAAAACATTTATTCTAAATTTAATACACTACACACACACACACACAGGCCCACAAAGGAACAAAGATGTGGAAAACACGAAAAAAAAATATATAAAAAGAAAAAAATTGCAGGTCCGCTTCTTTAATTGGTTGAAGGGGCCGCGTTTTGTTTTGCTTTATATATATATATATATTTTTTTTTTGGGTCTCCTTCTGTTTCTGGCTGCTGACTTGTGCTCAGCACACACTTTTCTCGCCGTGTAGCTGGTGAAAAGCGCAAAGAAAACGCGAATGGGGTTTTCGAGTTTTGAATCGCTTGCGTCAAATATCAACATGGGCGCCAAAAGTTTTTCAACGCCCCAGCCTTCGTTGACTCCCTCTCGAAAATCAACGCAGATGCCTGGCCTAGTTACCGCCTTTGTTTCTGGCCCGGGATCCCGGCCAGCGCCTGGCTGCACAATGACTACCGCACAGCCGTGCCAGCTTTGCACTAAAATCAGCTCATTTTTAGATGGCACGGTTAGCTGTGGCCAACTGGGCAACTGGGCAACAGGGCAACTGGGGAGCCCGGTTCGTTTGTGGCCGGGGCCAGGCTGCCTTTGGCCCCCAGGCTTGTGACCCGCCAACGCCACCAGGGGACAGCACGCACAGTTAGCAACTACCCAATTGCCCCACCCTGCGCTCCTATATGCTCTTGGCTGCTGCTGTCTCTCTAGAGAGTTTTATCATTTTTTATTACATTGCTCGAGAGCGCTATGTATGCAAATGAAGTCGAAAGTTTCGCTTTGTATAGTTGCCGTAGTTGCGGCCAGTTGGGAGCGCCAAATGTGGGTGTGCGTGCATGTGTGTGTGCGAGTGTGTGTGTGTGTGTCAAGAAAAAGAGCTGGCAGCAGTGAAATGCACGCCTTTTTTCTCCCCCCAATCTCGCTCAAAAGTGGGTACAACAATATTGTCATAGTGCTTCTCTGCATTTCATTTAATAATAGCTCTCGAAATTTGCTTGCAAAACTTTCTACGCTCTTAATAGATATTCATGCAGATTAATTAGCAACCAGTTATTTGGCTTGAACAACAACGAAAAGGGCCTGAACTACGAATTCCAAGCAGCTGCATTTTAAACTCCGAAAACCTTGGCTGCTATTCCAAATTAAAGTTAATAGCTTTTAACTTTTATCAAGAATTTAACAACAAATTAATTGATCAAATAGAGTAATTGATAGCTAGCTTGAATAAAGAGGAAGAGGCGTTGGACTAACCCAATATGATAATCAGAATATATTGAATAACAAAGATGATGATGGTAATAATAATAAATATAATAATAATCGTATTATGAGGGCACCAATAAGAGTAATAATGATTAAAAAAAATAGAATAATAATCATATTGATAATAATAATAACAAGATAATAATAATTGTATAATACATAATAATATCGAAAGCATCGCCGGTTCGAATACAGCAGAATTTTTTTCAATATTGACAAAGTAATAATATTAAATTTATACAAAAACAAGAAAGTAAAGATATATTCAGCACTCCAAAGATTTAATACCCGTGTAGACATGCTCATCTTACATCTTACAGATACGCGAGAATAGTTATTGAAATATATTGGAAAAAAGAATATGTTGTAATATAAGAATCTACTTTTCGGCTGTTGATGCTGATCTAGTTTATATATACTTTAAGGGGTCTCCTTCCATGCGTTACACACGTCAAAATTATAATAATAATAAATTATAATCAACAAATGCAAAATGAAATATATGTCAACTGTTCTATTCTGTGGGCTAAACTTTGAAACACTAAGCACAAAGTTTCTGGATCAGATTAGCAAAAAGCAAAAATAAATAATTTTATAATTTTTTTTTCTACATTTTCGATATTATACATTTGGCAATGTCAACATGTTAACATTTTCATATGACCCGAGCAACGTCGGGCAATATTTTCACCTGTTTTATCAATGTATAGTCTGGCAGGGTATACAGCCGTCGGTTTGCTTAAGTGTGGGCAGCTTTTCAGCTGGTGTTTGGTTTTTACTCAGCCGGCACAGCCTTCACTTTTATTTTAAGCCGCCTTCGTTTTTTAATGAGCTTCAGTTCTCGTGTTTTTTCTACTTGATGTTGTTGTTGTTGTTGTGTTGTTGTTCTTTATTTATTTTTAGCTTGTTTTTTGGCTTGTTATGGCTGTGCGTGATTTCGCACGCTCATTCGCATTGCGTGCGTAAGAGGAAGATATTTAATTTTGTTGCCTGCTTTCGGTTGTTGCCACCGCAGAGTCCAGGCCCCAGGTCCCTTTTAGCGTCCGGCAACTTTACTCAATTTATTCAAAATCAAATGGGTTTTTCTTTTTCTCTATATTTTCTCTGCTCGTTTTTTCTTTTTCTTTTTTTGCTTTATTTTTTGTATATATATTTTTATATGCCACGCCCTCTGCCCATTGCTGTTGTGCTTGCGCGAAGCCATTGAAAGCCATTTGAATGGCCGTCGCTTTTCTCGCCAATTTTCTTTATGCCGTAGTTGGGGTCAGTTTTTGGTGGGCAGCGTCTGTGCTCATTGAATGTTTTTATTATGCCAAATGAATGGCAACGACGCCGTACTGGACCCCAACCGGCAACAATTGTTGTTTTGTGCGCATTCGCTTATTTTCGCTGCGAGAAAGCCATAAAATTATTTCACTTGCCTCTTGCCACTTCGCTGCGCTTTTCAAGCCTCTTTTTTGGGTTACAATTTAAATAATAACATTTGGCGAGCAGCAAGAAATGTCTTATCTTACTTTTTTTTTTTTTTAATTTTGCACAAATTTCCGCTGAGCGAAAATCGAGTGAAAAATCACATAAATAAATCGGTAGACGGCGACTTTCAATCAGCAAACAATTACAGTTTATTTCTTTCATATCAAATTATTTTTGGCAATCGAGCGTGAAGTCAAATAAGCAGCCAGCAGCCAGCAGCAGGACCAGAAAATCAAACCCAATGCCAAGATCAAACACTCGACAGACAGCTGCGAGGATGTCGCCCCCGGGGCGGACATTAGAGTTCCGCCCCGCGCCGCACCGCTCCACAATGCGGCTGGCAAAAGGGAAAGTCATTGCAGGCGATTTAACAACTACGCTTGAGGATAAATATTTTATGAAATCGCATAAACAAATCAAAGACGAATCACAGACGGCTAAAAAAAAAAAACAAGAATAGGAAAATCACTTTCCAAATCAATTGGGGAAAAACGAAAAAAGAAAATCAAGCGCGCCGATCAAATATGACCACTCAACCGCGTTAAAGTACACACACACACACACACACACTCGCACTCGTACACACACTCATAAACATTAGCCCTGGGGCTGAGCATTAAGCAGCCTTTGCCAAAATATTTGCACAGTTGGGTTGGGCCAACATTTGGCGGAGGGTGAGCTAGTAATGTGTTTGTTATATGGTAAATCGCATAAAAAATACGGCTATACAAATAGATATGTGCCCATAACAATAACAAGCAGGGCAACTATACAACAGCTATAACAACAACAACATCAACAGCAACAAGAGCCACCCTAGTGAGAGCAACATGTTAGCCAATCCCCCCCTCCCCTCACCGGGGTGTGGGTACCCCTGCAAATGCGCCCAATTCGTTGGTTAATGTTTGCCAAAATAGCCAACGCATCATCAGAGCTTCATCCACATCTACTTCTATCCCCTGCCCTGGCTAGCTTATGAACCCCTCTGCTTGAGCATCTTCAAAAGCCCTCTTGATTTTTGCTCTTATTGAATTGTATTTAATAAAATATGCGAGCCGCGAGGGTTGTTCCAAAAAAAAAAAGAAACAACAAGAGCAAAAAAAAACATTATATAAATAAATAATGAGGCTTTTGTTATTGCGCTGCGATTTGCCAATTCAAGTGGCAACTTCTAAGCTGCCTGCCCTTCCCTTCCCCCCACCCACAAGCATATGCAACATTTGGCGGCAAGTGTATTCAGGTGAGCCACTTGCTGAAGTGCGAGTCCATAAACAGCCAGGCCATATATAGAAGCCATATATCAAACGGCCAACTGACATAAATTGTGCACTCAAATCCGTCCGTTTGCCGATCAAGCGAAGCTTCTAATAGAAGTTCAACTTAGAGCTGGGCTTGGGTCGCATTTGCACGACAAGGCCCAACACGGTCACGAAAGTAATTTTTTTCTGAACACACACAAGAAGAAGATACCTCCAACATGGTTGACCAGAATTCTTTAAGTTTTTTTAATATTATCTTATCTTTGTGTCGTGCACAGATCCCCACGAACTGCAGCTTTTGCAGCAAAGGCTTGTCGTGTCACGCTCTGGCAAGAACCAAGCTCATCTCTAGTTCGAATTTCCTACATATAACAGCTCGAATCCTGTACATATGGCCAATGTAAGTCCATCCATCAATGCCAACACGTTTACATCCGCATTGGCTGTCACATAAGATATGCTGCGAGCATATATACTCTACATATATATATATATAAAGTATATATATGGAGACAGATTGTAAATTGAAATTATAACATACTGTAAAGTTTTAGTGGGCAGACACAAATGGGCGTGGCGAGTGTACTATGCTTATTTATGGGCAACTGCACTAATCGATTGAGCCGAAGCAGAGAGCTATGCGACACTCAATATATTTTATTGAATGCGGCAATAAGTTGGCCAAAATATTCAATTAAATGTTTGTCATTTTGGCAGCCAGCTGCAATTTATGTTCAATGAGTTGGTCTAATGAGTTTTTGGCTGGCTAAAGGCCGCTGATTGCAAGTTAAATGCTTGACCAGCAGATAAATACCCTGTAAGACTCATACTGAAACACGACAAGCTCTGTTTTAGTATAAGAAAATGTATGTCTGAGTAACCTTTGTGTTTATTATCCGATCGTAAAACGATTTACAGTGCTTGAAGAAGGTCTTACAATGAGGGGAGAAGCGGCGAGAGGTATTATAATGGTGGGAGATGTTCGATTTTTGTATGCTTTAAGAGTACCTATCCCCTTCGGACTGGATATAGGGTATTGAAATAATTAAAGCATATATAATACATACCCTGTAATTCTGACATAAGCAGGCGACAAGCTGCGTGCTTTAGCATAAGAAAAGTAATGCTTAAATAACTTTCATGTTTATTGTCCGCGGGGAGAAATGGAAAGTGGTCTCATTAAGGTAAAAGTTGTTAGATTTGTGACTGCAACAACCCCTCGAATAACAATTTATAATGGGTATAGGGTATTAAAATAAATAAACTTTAGTAATTTCGTACCATGTTCTTGTCAAATGCCAAAAAGCCCTATTGATGAGGCACTTCAGCGGCTGCCAAGCAACGCGGCTTTAGGCGAATATAATCACATGTCGCTAAATTAACGTAATACGCGGAAAGGCAATAGTAACAACAACAAAGGCAACATGAGAGTGAAATGAGCTATAATCAAAGGCATTTTGCGGGCCCAGGTGAAAACCGCAGGCGACACATCAGCGACGTTTAATTCAGCCGGGAGCTGCCTGATGGACTGCCATGCTGCCAGCCTGTGCATATATTAAGATAGATTACTACACACACACTAAGTACACACACACACACCTGCACATACACACCAAATGGGAGCCATGAATTTGTATTTAAAGCAATGCTCGAAGCGCTCAAGTTACGCGCAGTTTGGCAAATCCGTTTTCGGATATTGTCGAACAATGGGGAAATTAACGCACGGTTAATGCATGGTCTTTGCCGTCGCACCTCAAACTGTGCCTTCTATATATATATATATAAACACATACATATCTAATCAGGCGACATTAACATATTTGGCTATAAACAGTTGACGGGGCCCGAAACTATGCAGCGGTTTTCCAGCTAAAGCCAACCGCGTCGCAATTGAAACCAGTTAAGCGGCTGGCTGCAAATAATACCACAGCTTGTATTATTATGGCTGCTTTACCCTGTAATCATTACGTTAAAAGGGTGTAATGAACCTGTGGCTACTTATGACAGGCAGAAGAAGACATACCCAACCCTACTCTCTTTTATATGCCATAAGTAAGCTTCTAAATAAAAGAAAGCTGAACATTATTGCCTTAGGGTATCTTCCAGTCGCGCACTCCCTCCCTGTTTTGGCTGCTGATGATTATAATAAATTTAACTAATAAAGCGCGTTAATGTTCAGCCATCAGTTAGCTGTGACAAACGCAAAAGCCAGCCGCCAAGCGTTAGGGCTTTAATCTTAACCATAGTTGGGCGTTATAGTGGGCGCGGGGGAGATGGGGGCGTGTCCATGACTGTCAAGTCATTTGGCTTGCAAAGCGCGCCAGGCGGCTTTAATTGTCGACAGCGCGACGAACGGCCAAAGGGCGTGGCAGGGTGTGCGGCTTTTGGAGTAACTATTCCTTAACGCCAGGGCGTTGCTAAGCTTCCAATGTGCTTCGAGCTGTTTGTCTGTCTGGTTGTGTGTTTCTGATTGGCTTGTTATACCCTGTAAACAGTCAGAGTGTGTACCAATTGAGGTTGATTGGCTTGAAGACAATGCATGGCGGGGGCAAAAGGCAGTTGCCAAAGCAAACGAACAAAGATCTAACGCTGGCAAACTTTCTCTAAGTCAAAGTCTAGGTATTTTTGAGAGTTTGTCTCGGATAATTGTACATTACTCTCAGATCAAGAATATTTTAACTTCGAATCCCAACTTTCCTGCATTTTATGAGTTACAGCCTTGCTTTTTGGTATATACAAAATGTTATATCAAAAAAAATATAAAGAATTAAATTATTAAAGAAATACACTTTCATTATATAGCACCGACATATATATATATATATATTTAATTAATCAGAAGCTAATCACAGGGTATCTTCCAATCGTTCATTCGCCAGCATCTACTTAAAGCATTGTGGGGGAAACGTGAATGAAACGAGCTTCTGGCACAGCCCTTTCTATTGAACTCAATCTCTGTGGCAATTTGTGGAGCTGTTGAAGTTTCATGATACGGAAATCAAGTCCTTCGAATTGAGTCACAATCTCAAATTTTCCATAATGATATCAATTAATTTCGAGCGATTTTAAATGTGCCACCGACAAGAGAGTGAGAGAGAAAGACATGCGGACTAGCTACAAAATTGATGCGTGCGGTGAAACATGTAATAAAATATGCAGCAGCTTGATGCGAGGTGAAAGTTAACACAAATACACACACACATATCCACACATACAAACTGGCAAACAAAGGGAGTGAAAGTTGGCCGCAAGGCATACAAAAGTTTTGCACATTAAACAATAAAAACTCATTAATAATATGCATTTAAGTTTTAATTGAACTACTTAATGAGGGGAGGGGCAGGGGGGCAGAATTGATGGTGCGTGCGACTAAAAGATATGTCATTGTTGTTTTTATACCCTTCTCAAGGCTATAAGGTATTATAGTTTTGTCACGAAGTGTGAAACGCATTGAAGGAAAGATTCGCGATGACATAAAAGATGTTCCTTATCAGAATCAAGAGCCAAATCAATATTCTCAAATATCTTTCTAAGTCTTATTTTAATGAAACTGTGCAAACAGCTGTATATATGTATATCTGTATATATGTAAACCTTTATATATATATGATAACATGTATAGCATGTATATATAACTGTATAGCCTCAATAGTATCATTTGATGAAAAATAAATTTGTTGTTTGCAAAACTTTGAATTTCTTCTTTATGTATAATATTTTGTTCATTTTAACCGACAATCTCTCGTTTACAGGTCTGACGATTAGATTCCTAAGCCACGCAGGGTCTTGAAGAGAAAACTCCCCTACTTGGAGGTTGAGCTTTCCAAAACCCCCACTTATAGCTCGTTCCTGGCCCACAAGGAGCTGTTTAATCCGTCCGTTGATCAACTCTTAAACATATATAAGAGTATTTAATATTCTTTATACCATAGATAAATCAACTTTCTTGTTCTGCTTGCTGCTGCTGATGTTAATGCCGTTGGGTCTTGTCAGGCAACATGAAAGGAAATTGTTGTATGCTCTCATTATACATGGCAAATGGCCGCAAACAAATTGCACGATTGCATTCCTCCTCTGTGTGTGTGCGTGTGTGTGCTTATTTTTTTTTTATGTTTCTCGAAAATGCAGTTTGAGCTCTTACTCAATTGAAATTTTTTGCAGCTGCATAGAAAAGGTGCGTAATTAAAACGATGCCGCGGCTGCTGCGGCTGTTGCTGCTGCAGACAATTAAACGCATGCCACAAACAGAGGCGCATGCCACAGACAACGGGCCAGGCAAAACAATGAGGCAACACGATAAAATGAGCGATGGGCTCTGTGTGTGGGTTTAATTGCGACGACAGACACACAGTCTTTAAATTTATAGCGACTAGAGAGATGAGGAGGGACGACGAGTTTCATAGTCTAAAAGAAACGTGGCAAGCTGCCGGAAATTGAATTCTAAAATATTTATAGGGTATGCGTGGGTGTGTACATGTGTGTATGTGTGTGTGTGAGAGAGGCTGGCTAAACAATTGAGCATAGCATACATATTGGGGCAGAGTGATTTATGCAGCGCTCAGCAACAAATTGCAAATGGAACGCAATGAATCGAGTCCAAAAATCGAATGAAATGCTACTTATGCATGCATGTCACCGTGTGTGTGCGTATGTGTGAGTGTGTGTGTGTGTGTGTGTTTGTCTAAGTGTGTGTCCAACAAACATAATATGTATATACATTTCTGTGCTCCGCTCAACAGGCAATCGAAACGAAGAGGCGAGGAAATTGCCACCCAGAAAAAAACAGAACTTATTAGTGTGCGCATATGTCTGTCGCTCAGTGTGTTAGAGGGGCACATGTTACAAAATGTTGAGCCTCAGATTTATTGGCAGCAATCAGTGGGCTTTTGGCTGGCAGTATCTATATATGTTATGTTGACGCTGACATTGACTATCGAAAGTCAATTTCGGGTGCGTGTCACAAGCTCATTTGTCCAGTTTATGGCCCAACATCATTTGTTTGGCCATTTTTCCGGGCATTGTCTTTTATGCCTTGCGATAAATTCTCGCTTCCGGTGCCTAATACCTGTTTATTGTTGTTATTCCAGTTGCCTGTTTATTGTTCTTGTTGTTGTTGTTGTTGTTTTTGTCGTGCAAATGCAATTTTAAGCCGAACGAAGCGCTGCGAACAATCGCATGCATGCATTATAAATGAGCCCAATAAACTCCAATTGAAGGACCTATTCACTCATCACATCGACCCGAATTAGCTACTGCAGGCATTAACAGGAATTATTCAGCTGGCTAATTAGCTGATAAGTTTTTAAGACGTTCGCTTGCTTTTAATATACAGACTAGGCATATCCAAAGAGCAAAAGGTATTATGATTTCCTTGAGCAGAAATCTGACACTTTAAATTCAAGGTGCATAACAATTATTCTGGACTAGCTTGTGCTTTATTAAACAAGAAAGATTGTTTCAGTGCTTCGAAAAGAGACAGATGGATAGACAGAAGGGCATGGCTAGATCGATTCCGCTCGTCTTTCTGATCTAATAATATATTAAATGGGGTTGGAGATGCTTCCTTCTTAAAGTCATTTGCCACCAGGTCCTTCTATTGTTCTTTCCCATTTCTTGAGAGAAGCACAAATTAATTTGTCTTTCAGGAATTTTGGAATATTAACAATTTTGATCTTCGTTGGATTTTGACAATGCTTGTGCGTGATTTGTGTGCCAATTTCTGGTTTTTTTTCTCAGAATCCAAGACACATCGTACAGCTATTATATAAATGCATAAATCTGTATAAAATTGTATTTAGTTGAAACTTAAACGAAAGCTTTATTAACTAGACAATTGAGCAGACAAAAACTGTTAGCAAAATAATCAAATTGCAGTTTTCAGCTGTCCGCGAAATGCATGTGCATTTTACAGACGCGTCGCGCGCAAACAAAAAAATGCGCAAAAAAATCTGTTAGAAATCCTATTTATATTTCGAAACAATAACCATTCAATTCGAGCTAACGATTTGGGACCCGGGCTACAGCGCATAACGAACCAATTGAGCCGGACACGGACACAGACTGAGACCGAGACCCAGACCCTGTGGGATGCTTTTTGGGTGCGACTGTTGTCGCATTTATTACCAGTGTAGCTTGTGCGCAAAAACTTGGCATTGGCTTTAAAGTGAAAGCATTTGAAATGGTCGCAGGTCCTGGCCACAGGCGCGACGACACAAACAGAACGTGAGCCGCATACAAATAAACAAGCATGGGTCAGTAAAAGTGGGTGCTGCTGCGTGTCGACTGAGACTGTGTGTGTGTGTGTGTGTGTGTCGCTGCTGGTCACCAGCGGCGACCGATGACCGTCGGAATTGAAACAAATGCCACAGCACTGGGCGTGCCTATAAATTTTTTACAAAATACATGGGCATAGGTGCAGCTGTAGCTGGCATTGCACTGGCCACGGCCCGGGCACAGCACACTCTACAAACAACACACACACACACCCGTACACACACACATAAACACACACCCAACGGGTCTTGAAAGGGACATTGTTTAGTGGCAATGTTTGGTTGCCAGACATCAAATGGCATTTAAATGCTGGCAGCATGTGTTCCAAAAAGTTCTACACGCCTCCAAGCCAACAGCATGAGCATAAGGGCAAGAAATGTAACAGAGGGGAGGGAGGAGCATAGTACACGTCCAATGCTTAGTTGCATTTCAACTGTACCCTATTTATGCCTACAGGTGCTTGTCCACTTCAGTCCAAAGCACACCCCAATTCCTCCGCCCAGCACAAATAGCCAGTTGCAGCTGCAATGCAGCAGTTGATGAGTGTAAAACATTTACATTTCCATTGAGCATGAACTGAAGAGTCTCAAGTCATTTTCTGACTAATATTTAAGCCTTCTGAGCTTTTCATGCTTTTCAAATACGAAAAACACAAGGATAACAGTTTCTGTCTAAGTTTTAATATCTTTTGACATATGGCTTATGGTTTTTTGGTAGAATTGTGAGTCTCTAGAGGATATCTTTGATAGAAGGATAAATAAATGCTGATCATGAATCGACTCTTCCAACTGTCTTAAAAAATGCAATTACTGAATATATTATATATATACTATATATTTAAGAGATCCGACCTTAGTAAATATGCGCAGCACAGTGTATGCACGAGGCATAAACGCTTGGAAAGTTCAAATAAGATTTGACAATAAGTTAAAGTGCTTGTTATCTTAGACATAAGTCTATTAAACTAGCGCATAAATACCACTCAACATCTAGCTAGGGTAGTTTTATGGTTTTCTTCTACAAATACCCCCCCACTTTTTACTGTTCAGCATGCAATGCTGCGACAAACTCGAGCAAAATGGAGATTTACTGATGAAATCTCGACGCGCAGCAAAATGCTGCTGCTGCAATGTCAATCAGGTTAGTGTCATTCGATGGCTGTCAATGGCAATTACGTAAAAGTCAAGTCTTCTACAAATCACAATGTACTCGACTGGAGCACGCTCTTGGAGATTTCACATCTCTTGGTTAGCTATGTATATGGTAACTATGGCATAGCTGATGTGCTTTCTGATGCTCTGGCAAAGTTCATGTACATCATTTGTCCTTTGCCGCTAATGGAAATCCCTCAGTGGATGGCAGCGGCACTTCGCTACGTAGCTGGCTGATGTGAATTTGTCAAATAGTTGTGCACAGTTCAGTTCGCAAACGTCCAAACGTGGCACACCTTCACACGCTGTTAGCCAACTGGCAACATGGCAAATCCTCGCAGGATAACTGCACAAAATTCAACTTGGCGTTCGATTAGTTGCCAAATACTTTGGCCCCAAAATTGATGTCCTACCGGCATGTGGCATGTGACCAGCAGCAGCTGCTAAGCTCAGCTCAGCTGAGCGGGAGCCAGTTTTCTGCACTGATGTGGCACGTTTTATGGCCACAGCGCCAACTTTATCCTCAGACGACAGTGTCAACGTCTGTTTCGAGTCATCCTCATCTTGCGACGTTTCTCACATGCTCGCTGCAATTCTGTTGCAATTTTTATATGCCCCTACACTCACAGAAAAAACGAATTGGAATTCACAATCAGCTTCTTTTTACAGCTTTTCATTAATACAAATATTTTTTTAGGTAACTATGAATCAAAAGTAGAGTACGACTTCTTGATCTTCAAATGCTGCCCTTGAAATAATTTTAATCTTTTGTTTGGGTAAATTATTTCAGACTTTTTCTCTGAGTGTATGCACTTGGGGCTGACTGCCCCGCGTTCCGCTTTGATGGCCTTTCTGGCCTGCCACACGCGTCAACACTTGCACCCAATGAGCGAAGAAGTGCTGCATCTTTTGGGCGCCTGCTTCGAGTTGCAGCTTATAAATTTGTCATACGGCAATTTGAGCAACATTTTTAAGAGACGTGCAAGTTTGTTGTGGCTCTGGCTATTGGGTTAATTCGGCAAATGAAGAGCACTTAGTTAATTTATTTATTGATGATATCCCTCTACACACAGCCAACGCCACTTATTCCATATTTGAATATACATTTGGCAAGCTGTCTCGATGAAATCGTTTGCAGTCAGAAAAAAAAAAAATAATAAAGTTTTCAGTGAATTTTCTGTTGGTTCATTAGCAGTGTTGGAAAACTTGGCAATGTTTGCAGTTGAATTAAAAATCATATTAAAATATTTGTATATTTTCGCTATTTAACTTTCTGAACGGGCGCTGATGACGCCAAACAACATCGTGAAGCGTTCTAATCAACCATTTGCCGCTGCATATGCAAATTTCATGTGTATGTGTGTGTTTGGGTGTGTGTGTTCGGTTGTGTGTGTGAACATAATCACTGCACATGAATTAAAAAGTTTTCGGCATGCAAAAATATTTTGCAGTTTAAAGCAATTTGAAGTCATTTGTAGCCAATTTACAAATGTCTGCCGCTTGCAGCAAGTGTGTGTCTGTGGGTGTGTGTATGTGTGTGAAAGTGTGTGTGTTCTCAAATGCAATTACGACTGCACACAAACACACAAACAGACGCATACGTGGCCATGGCTTTTGTATGCCAATGTAGCTCAGCTTTTCTGTCGTTCAACGTCATGCTATACCCTATTTTGAAAAGGAACGAGTCAAGAGGGTATAATACAAATTAACAGTCAGAATGAAGGCCGCAAATAAATCTTGGATATGCTTTAAAAATTGCGAAAGCCTTTGTATATAGCTATTCCTGGACATCAAATTGTTAGTATACTTTAGAAAAACTCAAACAATCTGTTTTAGCTTTGTGCAGGGTACTTAACAGTCGTGTCAACTTTAAGACTTAAAATCATCTGATTTTATGAAAAGTTGTGCAGGGTATCTATCACCTCCTAATGTTTCTAAATGACCTACTCCTCGGTTTGAAATTCTATGAATAAATTGAGAACATACAACTGATTTTTTTAAGAATATTTTGTAGAGTATTTGTTAAACGAGTAATCTCCAAACAATCTCCATTAATGTGTAGGGTATTTGATAGTCAAGTCACCTCCAAGCAATGGGAGACACTGGACCTACACCTCGACGTCAAGTTCTACAATTATAACTGAATTTATAGACAATTTTTGCAGGGTATCTTATAGTCGAATCACCTACAAATAATGCTTCTAAATGACCTATACCTCGGTCTAGTATTCTATGATTTAATTAGGAATACACAATTGATTTTTCTTAGAACATGTATAGGGTATTTGACAGCAAGATAGTACACAACTGAAGTTTTGGAACATTTTTGCAGGATATTCGATAGTCGAGTTCAGGCGAGTAGAGCTGACTTTTTTGTTTCGACTTAAATAAGTCATGCTAATGGCAAACCATTAGCGAAAATTTTGCTCGCACATGTGAGCGACTGCGTGTGTGAGTGTGTGATAATTAAGTTGCATTTGTAACTGCCATTTGGTTGTGCATATGCACTAATTTTCTGTGTGTGTGTGTGTGTGTGTGTGTGTGTGTGTGGGACGACGGCGACTTTGCTAAATGAAAGAGAAATGCGATTTTGAAGGCTGTTGTTAAATATTTAAATGTATTCCTTGGGCCAAGGCGTGCCAACTATACTTAACTGCTGTTGTTGTTGTTCTTCCTCTTCTTACTGTTGCAACAGCCACTGATTACACAGCGCTTACATCAAAGCCTAATTGCCAAGTAAGCTAAAAATAAAATGGCCAACAGAGCTGCGAGCTTTCAAGGTGCTGCAATTTGTTGCGAAGCCTTGAAAGCGCTTTTTATAGCCAACATTCTGCTTGTCGTTGTGGTTGGAAATAACATATAAAAAAAGGGAATGATTTAATCGGAATAATTGGTTTTACTTTTTAAAAATAAACGTCAAGAGACGAGAAGGTATCCCGCACAAAAAATGAAGCCGTTTGAACATCGAGAAGCTCTCTTTGTATACATTTCGCAGCTTCAACAAGTTGGGAATTGCAAGTGAGATTTAAACCAACAACGTCTCGAGCTTCAAACATATAAAAAAAGGCCTGATTTATTCGGAATGGTTGCTTTTTCAGTTGCTAATAAGAAGAAACAAAAGACGAGAAGGTGTCAGCCGCAAAAAATTAAGCAGTTTTAACATCAAGAGCTTCCCCCGTAAACTTTATGAAGCTTCAACTAGTTGGGAAACGCAAGCTTCATTAAAAATAAGTGTCATAAAATAGTTTCATTTAAAATATTGAAGTCTTGTACTCCAAGTCGGCTTCGGGAATGTAATATAACAGTATGTAATACAGACAAGAAAGTATAAGCCACAAATAATGAAGCAGTTTGAGCATCAAGAACCTTTCTTTCTATACTTTTCGCAGCTTCAACTTTGCCAAAAAATAGTTTCATTTAAAATTTCAGAGTCTCTTACATCCAACTGTCTACATGAATATAAAATAATACAATTTGCTGCCGCGATCATAACCTATCTTTTATATTAAGTCTCGTGACAGCAATTAAAATGGCAGTGACAACAATATGAACGTATGCACTTAATATTTCACTTTAATTTACCTTTTAATTGGGCTAATCAACACGCTAATAGCCACTGCTATTAACTTACCCACACACGTATACATGCTGTGCCTGTTTCTGCCTATGGCCATTTGCAGGACATATTTTATTGTTATGAGTTTTGCAGTCGAGTCAAGTGCGGCGCGGCATGTGGTGGTGTAGGGAAAGGGAGAGGGAGAGCAAGGGTGTGGCATGTGGTGCCGCAAAGGGGCCACGTTGAGTGGCTCGGCCGCTTTCAAAATTGCACTTTAATGACTAATTTGGTTTTTGTGCACGCCGCTGGCAGCCAGTTGCCAGTTGTCAGTTGCCAGTTTTGGCGAGTGGAGCGATGTGGAGTTCAGGTCCAGTCAATTAACAAAGCGCCAGAACGAGAGACAAGACATGTACATATCTTTTGCTCTATCTCCCTCTCGATCTATGTCTGTGCAACTATGTCCCTTTGTCGCACGCTCGCAAGTGTCGACGGAAGCGCACACTTGAGCTATGACGACACGACATTTCCTTAATGAAGCCAACCAACACGCACACCAACTGAGTGTGTGTGTGAGAGGGCTGTGGGGATGGCCCAGGAATCAGACACGAGGCGGTTCGAGCCATAAAATTCATTTTCGTGCCTCTCACCAAAAGCACGAAAATGTAGGGTGAGTTCTGAGAAATAGCAACGTCAAAAATTGGCCAATATCAGAATATATTAAGCTAGGAAAAGCCCTCAGCCCTATCCTGGAACTTGCAGAACTTTTAAATAATTGTCCACGCGAGTTGTACCTCTTTTATTTTTAAATTATATTTCTCGTGCCTAGCCTAGAAAATGAAGCCTGCGCCTTGCCATCTCTAATGGCCTGCCTAATTGCGTTCTTAGACAATATCTACAAGTGCGCGGGTTCACAGGGCGCAGTCATAAAACTTAACAAACCGAGCTAAGTGTAGCTCGTGAAGTCGTTCAACGTGGCGTATGCGTAATTATAATAACTTGCAGCTAGATTTTTGCGAGCTGTAGCAATCATCGCATATCAGATGTGATGTCTATTTGTCTGTCTGTCAATTGGTTTGCCAAAGAACAAGTTGAAAAGAAGTTGACTTGACTCACCTGAGACCAAAAGCTCGCTGGTGCTGTTGACCAAATTGTCCATAATTGGCTGGAATGTGTAGAACGTGAGAGTTTCCAATTTGTTTGCCTGCACATTGATTGACAGGAGCGCGGGTGTGCCGCGCAGCAGGCCATTGTCAATTTTCTTTAGCAAATTATTGCGCAAATTCAAAGTTTTCAAATTGTTCAGGCCGTCCAATGCACGCTCGGAAATGCGCTGTAATGAAAACCGGATATTGGAAATTGTTAATTAATTCACAGATTACTTGGCTTAATACCATACAAAAAGGTATTAATACTTTGTTGTAATTAACATTCATAAAAATTCAATACATTTTAAAAAGTGTGTGTTAGCTGGGAGAGTCTGACTGCAAATACCCTGTACTTAGAGTTTCCTTAGTTTTTCTTTAATTATTTATTTTATTTAGATCATAAATATGGCAATCATATAATTTCTATATAACCAAAGTGCAGACTTAATAACATGAAAAGGGTTACATTCTTTTGAAAAGATCAACATACAGAAATATATATTTAGCTATAAATATTTACCCTGCCTCTAGATCATATAATCCAAATTTGCATCTTTGTGTGAGATACGATTAATATCCATTCTAAGAAAATACTAGAACCTGCATTTTAATCTATGTAATTCCTATTCATAGTATATACATATATATTTATATTATCTGTATCATATATACATATTCGTATTATCTACTCCGTTTCTAGTTCTTACAATCCTATATCTCTAAATTCTTTGTATAAAATATTAAAAATTAAGATTTTAAGAAAATACTGGAACCTGCATTGCCTGCATGCATATTATATTATTATATATACTAGCTATATGATATATATACATATTCTTCTTATCTATGCAGTTTCTAGCTCTAACTATGCGGGCCTTAAAACCATGAAGAGAAAACCCAAATTTGTCGATTTTCATAGTAGAACAGATTAAAGTCTCCGGCACCTCAATTATTCACAGGGTATCACAAGCGCCGTCATCCATCAGCCAATATGAAATGCCAGTCATTTTGGCATTGGTTTTCAATATATTATGTTTAATTGTATTTATGCTATAATAACATTTTCGTTTCCTGAACTACGATTTTCGCCCGCGCTGCCAACCTCTCGCCTTTGCTACTCGGTTTATGTTTTGCTTGGCCGACCGAGCACACAAAAAATATTTTCTGCCATTTTTCCGCATTTTTGCGTATTATTTTCACTGGCATTTCTTTTTTTTTTTTTTTTTTTTTTTTGACAATTTCGCTGCCTCGTTTTCCCGTTTGCCATTGTTATGTTTTCTTTGTTTGTTTATTTATTTATTTATGCATGTGTGTGTGTGTGTGTGTGCGTGTGTGTGACATTTACGCATATATAACATATGTAGATGCATCTTTTTTAACTTGTGTGTTCCAATTCGTTTGCCTTGAATTTATTTTTATGCGGAAAAAGAGTCTTTTTTTGTTCATGAAGGAAGCACGAGTGAAAGTTGACTGTGGCCTTCTATTTCTCTCTATCGCCACTCCGCCTGCTCGTCATTATTTAATATTCAATATGCTTTGTCTAGTGAAATGGATAAATTATGCATATTAAATGCGAACCAGTCGAAAGAGACATGTGCCGTTATCTAGCCCATTTCCACCCTTACACCATTTCCACTTGCCACAGTGAAGACATTGAAAAACACGCGTACGTGTTGTCCGGGCGCAAATAAATGCTGGTTAAGATACCCCATACCCCATCTATATCATATCACAGTAGTTTGTTTGTTTGCCGATTTCGCTGATTGACATAAAAATATATTTATTTTATTGAGATATTTTGTTAGTTTGATGAGCGGCACTTGGTGTTTTTACGAGGCGCCGCCAATTTATCGGTTAGCGACAAAAAAAATGTTATTTATGCGTGCTTCTTATGGCGTCTACGTAAACAAAGTTATGATTCAAAACGAGCAAAAAACATGGCACTACGCAATCAGAATGCCAAATTGAAAGAGAACTTAAAGCATGGAGAAACTTTTATTATTAATATAAGAATTTCCAGCAAAAGGTTTTCTTTGAGCAAAATCCATCTTAAGATTTGTAGAGCGAAAGAGCAGTGCCGGGAACGGGGCTGAAGCTAGTTTTAATATTGAATAGAATAAGCCGAAATTGCTGAGCGTTGAGCTAATGAGCGTGAAGTCGCCGGTTCGAATTCGTAGTTTTGTAAAATGCAAATAAAAATGACTTCCATCTGCCGCCACGTCACTTTATCAAGTTTTATACCAACTATAAAGAGGCTGCGTGAAGCTAACAAAAGAGAAGTCGCCGGTTCGAATTCGTAATTTGTGAAATGTTGACAAAAATAACTTCTACTTGCCCTCACGTCACTTTATCAAGTTTTATACCAACTATAATGAGGCTGCGTGGCTGAGCGATGTGCTAACAAGCTTACCATCATTTCAAAGTTTTAAGCTAAGTCAAGGCATGGAAAAATATATTTAAATTTTGTTCTCGTTTGTCTTCCTATTAAAGACATACGAGCATCACGTGCCTGGCTCTCTGCTCGGTGCCCACATGAGCAATTTATAACGATTTTGTAGCTTAAATGCTGTTGCAACACTTTTGCTTTCAGTTTCAAGCCGAAAGCATCCGCTTAGCTGCTTAGCTGTTTATCTATTTATCTCTTTGAGGACTCGGTGACCGCTCAGTTGCTTAGCTTTTTATGTTGTGTCAGACAAAACCCAGGCACCTAAACCTTTTAACAGCAAATGATTTATGAAGTACACAGCAGGACACACACTAGAAGAAAAATGAAATGGATAACCCAAGCAAAACATGCAACGCAATTTGCTTTTATTGAAAAGGACACGAAAAGAAGGAAAGGCATTTTTTGAAGGAAGCAAAACATATGCACACATATGATATGGAATAAAGCGTTCAGCAGGCAAATCCAGTCCAGGCCAAAACAATGCGACATATAAGCGATAACAAGCCCAATCATTATGGCCATGGCTATGACTATGACAATGCCGGGCCTGCTGTTAGAAGCTAATAAGAACATGAAAGAAGGAAGGCTATGCAAGGCACATCGAGGTTTAAATGGAGTTGGCGTTGTCTCCGACATCTTCTATAGACCTATATGATATAGTAGTCGTAAGATTTGACTAATATTTGAGGTTTTCAAAGAAGAGTCACATTTGCGACCGATCATACGTAGGATAGTTAGAATACATATTCATTATGGACTCGGCGATGTCTCCGTCTAAGCGTTACACTTATTATGACAAAATTATAATACTCTTACGAAGGGTATAAAAAAAGAAGCTACAGTTCGAAGGAGATTGTCGGCATCAGCATCAGTGCTCGCGTCTGCCGCAGAGCAGAGTCACGCAGAAGATGGCGGCCAAAAACACTTGAGCAACACTTCAGATGAAGTGTGTGTGTGTGTGTGTGCGGTTGTGTGTGTGTGCGTGTGCGAGCGTCCTACTGGCCTGACACATATGCGAGTTGTCTGGGTGTGACATGATATGCGAGCACTTTGTAAAATGGGAAAAATGAAACACGCAGCAAAATGAAAAGCAAAGACGAGCGACATTGTTGGCCAGGATATGCAGGATTTACGCTTATCGTTGTGCCCACGCTTGTACAGCTGCCGCCACACAAACACACGCACGCACACGCACACATATGCATATGCATATGAACTTAGCTAACAGAATAGAGTATACGGCGTTAAGCGACATTTTCTATTTACACACACTCTCGCACTCGCACGCAGGCTGGCCGTGGCCATTTTTATGGCAGCCCTGCATATCAGATGGCCAAAAGGAGTGCCATAAATCCATTATGCCATGATTTGTTATTCAATATTTTTGTAAGTAGATTAACTTGCAGCCGCACATTTGTTTGCGTACCGAAAGGCGTCGAAAGGATAATGCCACCGCATGTGGCCAGACCGAAAGACAGACAACCGTGAATTAAGCTGTGTGGCTTGCTAGGCTTGTCTTGTCTTGTCTTGCCCCAAAACATAATTTACCAATCTATTTATCATATTAGCGCCCATTCGGCAAACAGCAGGCGACAGCGAGTGGCAAGTGGCTAGCTGAAAGCCCGCTGCTTGAACTGTGTGCCTCGGGCCGAGCTGAGTGACCACTTAAATCACCACAAAAATGGGCATTCGAATTGAATTTATGACACCCGAAAACAAAGTTGTTTATGCGCTATACACGCCCCGAAGGATGTGCTATTTATGATACACAGCCACCCCTACTCCAGCCCCAGCCCCTGCCCCTGAACTCTGTTTCTTATGGTCAGCCGGCAATTTATGGGCACTTAAGTCAGCCTTGGCATAAACTTGACCAAACTGAACTCGGACAAAGGGAAGACGGCAAATCAAGTTGCAAATTTATTGATGGCAAAAATAAACTAAGCAATGATATATCTAAAAATGTTTGTTGCGGCTGATTGACTGAATGACGGGCTGACTGAATGACAGACACTTTAATTTTAACATGACTTTCGACTAAAAATTTTAATGCCAGATTATTCTAGATGGAAAACCATGAAGAAAAATACAAATCTCGTGAAAATCGGATGAGATTTGACCGAGTTATGGGGGTTGTAAGTTATGACCCATGTCTATATACGAAACCTAGGGGTAAGATTTTGACATGAATTTCGACTAAAAAATCGATGTTCAGATTTTAATGCCAGCTTATTCTAGACGGAAAACCATTAAGAAAAATACAAATCTCGTGAAAATCGGATGAGATTTGACCGAGTTATGGGGGTTGTAAGATTTGACCCATGTCTATATACGAATCCTAGTTATGGGGGTTGTGAATTTTGACCCATGTCTATATACGAATCCTAGGGGTAAGATTTTGACATAATTTCGACTAAAAAATCGATGTTCACATTTTAATGCCAGATTATTCTAGAAGGAAAACCATTCAGAAAAATACAAATCTCGTGAAAATCGGATGATATTTGACCGAGTTATGGGGGTTGTAAGATTTGACCCATGTCTATATACGAATCCTAGGGGTAAGATTTTGACATGAATTTCGACTAAAAAATCGGTGTTCAGATTTTAATGCCAGATTATTCTAGAAGGAAAACCATTAAGAAAAATACAAATCTCGTGAAAATCGGATGAGATTTGACCGAGTTATGGGGGTTGTAAATTTTGACCCATGTCTATATACGAATCCTAGGGGTAAGATTTTGACATAATTTCGACTAAAAAATCGATGTTCACATTTTAATGCCAGATTATTCTAGAAGGAAAACCATTAAGAAAAATACAAATCTCGTGAAAATCGGATGATATTTGACCGAGTTATGGGGGTTGTAAGATTTGACCCATGTCTATATACGAATCCTAGGGGTAAGATTTTGACATGAATTTCGACTAAAAAATCGGTGTTCAGATTTGAATGCCAGATTATTCTAGAAGGAAAACCATTAAGAAAAATACAAATCTCGTGAAAATCGGATGAGATTTGACCGAGTTATGGAGATTGTACATTTAGACCCATGTCTATATACGAATCCTAGTTATGGGGGTTGTGAATTTTGACCCATGTCTATATACGAATCCTAGGGGTAAGATTTTGACATAATTTCGACTAAAAAATCGATGTTCAGATTTTAATGCCAGCTTATTCTAGACGGAAAACCATTAAGAAAAATACAAATCTCGTGAAAATCGGATGATATTTGACCGAGTTATGGGGGTTGTAAGATTTGACCCATGTCTATATACGAATCCTAGGGGTAAGATTTTGACATGAATTTCGACTAAAAAATCGGTGTTCAGATTTTAATGCCAGATTATTCTAGAAGGAAAACCATTAAGAAAAATACAAATCTCGTGAAAATCGGATGAGATTTGACCGAGTTATGGAGATTGTAAATTTAGACCCATGTCTATATACGAATCTTGGGGTGAGATTTGGATATGAATTTCGACTAAAATATCGATGTTCACATTTTAATGCCAGATTATTCTAAAAGGAAAACCGAGTTATGGTTGTGGGAAATTTTGATAATTGTCTACATAGGATAATAGGGGATATAACCCGCTCTTGCTCGGGGAGCGGTTAAAAAAAATTCTCTGAAAAATCTTGGAAAATGAGTTTCGCGATTTTTCCACACATGCGAGTGGAATTTCAGAAACAGTTTTATATATAGAGATAAATATAGATAGAATATCAAGAATATATTTAAAATATGTTATTAATTAATATACAATATTTATTTTTATTCACTCACCTCAATACGATTATCGTCCAGTTCGAGCTCAGACAGGCTCCACAGCTCGGCAAAGACCGTGTCGCCAATGAAATTGAGATTGTTGTGCGTCAACTTGAGGAGATTTAAGTTGCCCAATCCCCTGAAGATCTCGCTGGTGAGCACATTGATCTGATTGTGGGCCAGGTTCAAATAGGTCAGACGAGCCATGTCCGCAAAGAGACCCTCGTGCAGTGTACTGATATTGTTGTTGTTGAGGAAGAGTCGCTCGCAAAGCGGCAGATTGCGGAACGCATAGCGATCCATCTCAAAGATCTGGTTCTGCTCGAGATTTAGTTCGCGCAGCCGAATGTGATTGGCAAACGCATCCTGATCGAGGGCCATGATATGATTGTTATTGAGTATGATACGCTCCAGGAAGGGCAGATTGGCAAACGCATAGCTCTTGACGATCTCCACCTGCGAGTACTCGATGACAATGCTGCTGAGATTCTTCAGCGGCTCAATGATCATGGTGGGTATGTAATCGAGTCGTGCATTGTTCTGTATGACAAACTTGAGTTCGCGCAGACGCTTCTGCTGGTAGAAACGTGTCCAGGTCGTGTCATTCTGATGCAATCCCTCCGAGAACACCCAGCATTCGGCCTTCTGCACGGGCATATGATTCTCATCCGGCGTGCAATAGCACATGAGCTTCATGTCCCGACGGCGCATGCAGAAACCGGTGCTGTCCATGGGTCCGTTATAGCCAGTGGCGCCTGTCAAAGCGCCGACGCCGCTGCTGCTGCTGCCGTAGGCCGAGGAGCTGGTGTAGTAGCCACCGCCGGCATTGCTGTTGCTGGTCACGGCCGAGGCGGATGCGGAAGCGCCCGCATTGCTGCCGCGTCCACGGCTGCGACGCTCCTCCTTGTCCCGCGAACGCGCCTCGCCGGGCGCCACGAGGCAGCAGCTCAGCAGTAGAATGCCAAAGCCCAGAAGCGCCCCAATTTTATGGCGCTGATGATGCGGCAACATTGGAACGGCGGGCCGCAAGTTGCGCTCTTAGCTGAAACGATACCCAAAAAACCAGAATGACTCAGTCAATAAAATTTGTTTATCTGGCGCCAAGTGGGTTAGTCTGGGTTGGGTTGAAGCAGGGTTGGAGGCAAGGTGGACTTGAGGATACAAAATGAAAAGCGTAAAGGGCTTTTATCAATGTGAGTCGAATTGCTTTCCAGCTGCAAATTATTGAAAATTTGTAGAACGAAGAAAGCGGGTATATTGAGGGTGTTATGTAGCTTTCTTTTATACTTATGAAATACTTCCTGTATATACTTATACCGGAAGTATCTTTTGAATTCTTATTAGGAAAAAGAACTTAGTCGATCGAAAAACTCGCTGTAGTATTCAAAGAGATTCAGCTATCTTCCCTAAATCGAGAAATATTTATTTGCTCTTTGTCTTCAGCATATCTCATATGTAGAGGAAGAGTCTTTAGGTCCAGATGTGGACAACGCTAGAATACTGGCTGTCTCAGAATTATAGGAGCTGAACACATCATATTTGGCTATATACACAGAGTACACACAAATTGAGAATACATTTGTTCTAGAAGCCTTCCCGCAATCCCAAAAAAGCCATCATTGTGTAACTTCCCTGCAAAGCCAATATAGTGTAACTTCCAGTCGGGCACACTCGACTAGAGTACTCGCACTTGTTTTATGTCCTCGACCTGAAAACCTATTAAATAATATTGTTCGCTCTCGATATTATTTCGTTCATTGGACGCACACTGCAAACTCGAATTGCCAACATTAAATTTGATGCCACATTAAAAGCGTAAATTCTGGGTAAACACCTCGTCAATATTGAAACGGGCGGAATGGGTCGAGTGTTCGGTTCATTTATATTATTCCACTGAAAAGCGATGCGTCTTTCAATACATTGTGCCGAAAAAACCCCCTTTGCCACAGGCCAGTGCCTGCTTAAAAGTTAAAGCGTTTCATATAAAAAAATGCTAATTAATGTTGTTAACTTTTTACTTTTCGCTCATATTTCATTTCTGGCGCAATACACATTTTCGCGGTAGCTCAACACCCCCTCCCACACTCGATCTCTTTTTCGTTCTTTGATTTTCCCGCTTATTCAATGAATGCTGCCTGTGAAAAGTTCATGACATGGCCGTTTTTCCGTTCCGGTTTGCTGTTGTTGTTGTTGTTGTGCCTCCTGCTGGCTTTTTGCTGCCTTCATTTGACGCTCTGTTGGTTCTTTGGGCCTGGTCCATCCTACCCCTACGCCGGGAGACTACCCCCATAAACAAATTTATTGCGCTCATAAATAACTGCAACACTGTCGCTGATTGTTCGCTCACTGGCAACGGCTTCATCAAGTGACCCCCCACCCCCGAGCCACCCCTTGTAGTACCCGCCTCTGGGAGGCCCTTAGTCAATTGCATTTCAAGTGTCATTTGGCAAAGTGCTCTCTAATTATGCTCGTATTTTTAATAAATTAATAAGTCACATCTGACATTGGGCATATTTTTGGATGCACCCCCTACCCCCCCACCCGCTTTCAATCCCCCCCTCATGTTCGCCCAGTGAGCTGGCATAATGAAGTGTAAATAAGTTATTGGCAGTTGTCAAGTGAGTCATCGTTATCGTCGCCAGTTCCGGCAGCCAGGCAGTTTTTCGCCAGTGATTTGCATAAATTATTGTCTTTCAAATCACAGAGAGATTGGTTGAGGGATAGCTGGCTTAAGGGCGTGGCTAAAAGCTGAAAGTCATTTGAGTGATTGACTTTGGCATGCTTCATTACATTGATTATCGTTATAAATTTTAAATAAAACGATGATAAGTGTTTCAATTGTTGTTGCTGCGCTGCTTAAGTTGGCTTATAGGAAATGTCATCTCCTGTCCCAATGCTGGGCCAAAGTTCAAGGTTCAGGCGTGGCTGATGCCACAGGATTAACAGCTCAAAACAGTTGGTTGACAAACATCCGCAGCAGCAGCAGAAGCTCTGCCAAAGCACTTGATGGCTTTAATTTAAATATCAAAGCAAACTCAAAACTAAATTGTCACACACACACACACACACACAAAGATACACACGCACACAGCCACAAGAGAGCCGCAGCTGTGAAATGTTCTGGGAATTTGTGAGGTGAGACACTTTTGAGTTATACGTTTGCACATCCTTGACATTTTTTTTAATAGCCCTGAGAGAACGAACATATATGTTCTTGATTAGCATGCACTGCCTAGTTAATATAGCCATGTTTTTCTGTTTCCAAATGCAATCTGTCTTCTGAGTTTTAGAACTCTCTTTCTAAGACTTTGCATAGATTCGCCATATTATTGCAGGCAATAAGTATGTGGGAAGCGTCTGAATCGGATAACGATATCGTATAGCTGAGATTTTTATTTATTTTGTATTATTTTTTATTTATGGGTAAGGGTAACTAATCTTCGGCGTGCCAAAGATAGCCGTGTTTTCTTTTAAAGTGTGTTGTCAAGCAGCAAATCAAAAATACATGTGTGCGGATATATCAAGTCTCTGTGTGTGTAATTAGATTTTCAAGCGAGTGAATTTAAGGCACACACTCTCTCTCTCTCTCTCAAAGCAATCCATGTATATTCATTGGCACATGTGCAGCAAGCGGCGCTGACAGCCACAGCCAATTACTCAAAGCAGAGAAAACGTGAGAGTGGCCCAGGCAGGGGGGGAGGAGGAGTATCTTGCCCCCTGAGCAGTTGCAAGCAAATGAAAAATCAATTTGTTGTTTATGCATAAATCATAAGATTTATGCGACTTCTCACAGTATTCATAAGTCATTTATCAAAACGCAAAAAGTTTTCTGTGTCACGACAAACCCGACAACAACAACAACAACAACAACAAAATGCGTCCAAGCGCAACAAAAGACACAGAATACGGATACGCTTTAAGCATAATAAATAGCTTTTGGGGCGCACACTTAAAACTTAAGTGAAAGTCGAGAAAATCAAATTTGCAGCCAAAAGAATTTACTACAAGAACTGCAAACAGATATAAATGTGTATCTAACTAAAGCTCAACTATGACAATACGAACAACCTGGATGATGAGCAGCAGGCGAAAATTTAGGCAACTGGAGAGAGTGCTTGACTAGCAGATACCCTGTAACGATTAGTTGTCATGCTATCTATTCCAACTGCCTGCTATAGAAGCTTTATTCCCAATTAATTTGTGTATTTATTGTCTTAATATGATGCATATTAACTCTATATTATATAATTGTTATTATAATAATAAAAACAAACAAAAATACATGGCGAATCTACAATCTACAGGTCATAAGTTCGATTCTTTCATTAATTTGCCATCAGCTACCAAAAGTCTATTCATGTCTTTCTGCTAAACCTTCTGTTCCGAGTCGAGAGTTCCGAGAGTCGAGCATACCTGTTCTCTGCACAACTACAATATATTCCCTTTTAACCCATTTTCAAAGGATACAGTCGAAAATCATGCGGTAGACATGAAAGCAAAAGCAACGTGGGCCAAATTGCAACCAGAAGCCATTTGTCTTGTTGTTTATAATTTCGATTAAACTTTCAATGTGAGGAGCGCACACACACACACACACAAGAGGGCACAGGCATATGCTTAAAGTGTGTGCGTAAACAATAAAGGTTGAGGATTGGGCCTGGCGAAGTGTGAAGATGGAACTTGTTGACGTAGACCCACTACGAAATTGGAGCACAAGCCGCAGCTAAGCTGTCAGAGAGCTCAGAGCTGCCGGCGGCCAAAGGGAGCCAGCGTTGCACATAAATTGTTGCCAATGCTTGAATGCAAAATTTCTTGGCCTTAACGCTGGCAATTCTTTGCTCTCCGGTTCTGGTTCCTGGCCCATGCACAGGCACAGACGACACGGAGGCAGGAAAAGTTTGCTTATCAGGCCGCAGCGAATAAACACATAACAGCTTGAGGGGGAGAGATCCTTGGCTGAGTGAGTGTGAAATGAAGCTATGCCAATTAGCTGCTGATGAAGACAATGGCAAGCAGAGCCAGGCGAAAATCTGATCCCGTTGCTCTCATGGCTGCGACTGCGACTGCTTCTGTTGTCAGCGTGTGGAAATTGTTTTCAATTTTCGTTATTTGACAAATGGTGACACTTCCGCTGCGACAGCCGCGCCCGAGCACCAGCAGGACCTTAACAATATGTCTGTGTGTGCCATGAGGTTTTGTCAACAATAAGTTTATACGTCAGACATGTTTATGACATGGCCCCCAAGCGTGCCCCTGCCCCTGTTCACCATCATCATCATCATCATCGTCATCATTGCTCGTCAGTGCGCACATTATGAGGCGGGACATCCTGGCCAGCTGCCGACCAGTGCACTGCCCGCATGGCATGTGAATAACTTTAAGTTGTGACATCGCACACATGTCCTGGCCCTGCCCGGCCCTGTTCTGGCTGCAGGACGTGCTTGACTTTGACTGAATGCTCGCAGACAGACAGACTGGCCAGCTCGCTGACAAGTCAGTCGACTCCGGTCTCTAGTTTATTTGGCCGCAAATAAAATGGGACAAACGAGCGGACGAGTTGGCGGCATTCCATAACCGAAAGCGCAGTCATGTCCCGATCCACAGTCCGGCCCTGACAAATGGCCGGACTAAAGTGCCCTACAAAGCGGGCTCCATCAATCAAGCTGGTTATGACATTCGCACGTACCTTGCTCACTTTGTGCTCTTATTTATATTATTTTTATTGAAATGCTACATTTGATTTGTTTAGTTGCGTCTTCAACTTGATTTGCTTGCGTCACTCAAACAGAAATATATTTTGCCACTCGGCAAGTGCAGCAAGCACAGAATTGGAATTTAAATCAAATAACTTGAAGACTTTAAGAATCGAAAAAAGGGCTGCTAGAGTTCCCTGGAGATAGTATGGGCAACTAGGTATATATATCTACGAGAAATCAGTTCTAATTGGATAAGACTTAATGTCTATAAAGCTGAACATATATGAGGAGCATAGTGAGACTTACGAATGCCGAGTTTGGTCAAGATATCTTTCCATACAAGAACCTTCTTCCCGACCGTTTGTTCCCATGACAGCTATAAGATATAGTGTTCCGATCCGGTTGGTTCTGACATGATCTATGCAAAGTTTCAATATGTTTCCTC
This sequence comes from Drosophila novamexicana, assembly GCF_003285875.2. Classification (NCBI taxonomy): domain Eukaryota; kingdom Metazoa; phylum Arthropoda; class Insecta; order Diptera; family Drosophilidae; genus Drosophila; species Drosophila novamexicana. The sequence continues at coordinate 764,862 of NW_020824848.1, forward strand.
TAAAACTGAGAGACCACAACTTCGCATAGAAGTATACGCAGGGGCATGGCATGAAGTTTCATACCTAAGTAGAACAGGTATTTAGCTAGTTAAAGACAGAGGGCAAAATCTGTGAATCAAGCAATTTACTTTCTACAAGACTAACTTAACAGAACTTTAACAGAACAGAAAAGTCAGTGATTCGAACCCCTAACTGGGGTTAAGAAAGTTGATAACCTAGTTAACATAACGAACACAAATGATAGATATGAGCTTTAACGATAAAGAACTATTTACAGTGCACGACGAGAAGATACCTTGTATCTAAGCTCTACTTGTCTTTTGAAGTTCGAAGTTTGAACCTCAAACCTAGTAAACGTAACGAACCTAAATGTCAGCCTCTTTCTAGGCTCTTTTTGGCTTACCAACTTCTCGACAAGAACCTTAAGGCCAGCCCATGCTACGAACTATAAACAGACAACAACTAATAAGAATTATTTGAGCAGCCATAATGGAAACCTGAATGCGTGCCATATCTCTTAAATGGAATACCTCCACGCGCAGTGGGAGGGCGTCCTAATAAGCTGCGAATAGCGCAGGAACTTTTATTTATATTAGTTGTTGGCCCTTTTTTTTTTTTGTTTATTGTCAGCAATGTGGCACTCTATAAATATATATTTCATAAATTGCTTGCCATTTACATGTGACGTTCGCGCCAAGTTGCGACTGTCATTTGTGAAAACCCTTTTTCTGACAGTGCGCTATTATCATGCGAAGAAGTCATTGCCAGCTGTCGCAGTGCTTGTCCCCCCAGCAAATCACATATACTGCCCTATATATATACCCTATATAAATATATAGACATGTATATATAAGTATATATATCCCATTTCTCTCTAGGAGCTGAGCTATGCCAAATCTGCACACACTGTGCGAGTGTCTCTTGCTTTTGCTTTTACTTCTCTGCGCACTTTTAGACTACTTTTCAGCAGCCTCCACCCCCTACCCCTTCTACTTCTCCCCCTTCTCATCACTTCTTTTTTTTGGCTTTTAGCATACCTGTCAGCAAAATAAAATGAAAAGTAGTTTCCAGTGCAAACTTTCGCTCATCGTCGCCAGCCGCCATATTGTTGACACATATTTTCCTAGCCAAGTTATATGCAAACGCCTGCCACGCCCATGCCCATAGCGCCCCGCCCCTCCATTGCACTTGAGCGAAGCGCAGCCCAGCCCATTACTTTCGGCTGTCATTTTTTCACTTAGATTCCGTAGTTTGGCTTTTATTTGCCTTTTTGCTGGTTTTCCTCTCAAGTGTAGAGCTTCAACTTTTGATGCACAATTTGTTTGCTCCAACCAGTCTCAGTTCCCCTCCCCCTGCCCAACCCCATCTCCGTCCCACCCCTCCCTCAACAGCATTCTGTTTAAGCCTGGCAACTGTTTAATGCTAAAATTGGCAGCACCTGGGCAAAGTGTTAGCGGCTGGCTCAACTGTCCCGACAGATAAGTAGTCCTTGACTTGGCTCTTGCTCTTCCTTGCTTTATTTGCATACCCTGCACCCATTGAAAAATTTCTATCAAATTGGGTATAATGGCATGCAGGCCGCTACTTTTCCCTCTGCTTTGCGTCTGCGTAGGGATCATAAAGAACAAAAGAGCTAAAGATTTCAGATATTGTATATGGGTTCTCATATCTATCTCTCCATCGATAACAACTCTCATTTGCCCAAAATCGATAAATATTGATACTTAGCTAGGAAATTAACTAAGCTGAAGACTTGAAATTTTGTTATACATATATTCTTATATATCATAAAAAGAACGACGTTATCTTCATTTTTTCTATAGCTCCGCCCATTTCTATATTATCGATAAATATCGATTTTGAAAAAAAAAAATTTTTAAGCATAGCTCGAAGCTAGAAGCATTGTAGGCCAACATACTTTAAGGCGATCGGAGAAAATTTCTATCGAAATTTCTGTGTTTTTTTAATGCTAGAACTTTAGAAGTATTCACGAATATTTTTCATGGCCAAACTAGGCCTAGATACAGGGTCTCTACTGGTCGTACATTGTCGAGTGGAGCACTGCTACTTGTTGTCTTTTTTGTTAGCCATTTTGTTGTTTGGCCAAGTCGCCTTCACCTTTTTGCCTGTTGACTGACTCAGCGAGAGGAAGGAGCAAAGGTAGGTTGAGCGAAAATTATTATTTTCGCCGTTGACTGCAAGTTTGTTGCAACTTTCTGACGCAAAGTGAAAATTTGTCATGCTCGTTGAGCAGCTTTGCTAAGTATGTGTCTCGCTCGATGCCGCTGCTGTTGCTGCTGCCTGATATAATAAATTCCCTCAGTTTAGCTGAAATGCTCACGAAGACAAACATAAGCCCGAAAATACAAACACAAACATAAATACAGACCGATGAGCCGGGCTGGATTTCTTGTCGAAAATGAGTTGTCGTCTGGGACAAAACTTTTAACTCAACTGTCAAATGTTTTAACAATTTTGCATAAAACATTATGAAGATGCCAAATCGTGGGCGCTAGCTCTTTCTCTATTTCTATATAGCCAACTGTCTGTCTGTCTTTCTGTCTGAGCTGTTGATTCTGAAAGTGAATTTGAAATGCGCTTAAGCTCCATCTCTTTCTGTCACTCATCTCTTTTTCTCCTTCACTATCTTCCTCCATATCCATTTGGCCCACTCCCCACTTAATTAGCTAAGTTCTAAGCTCTCTAGGTTGAGCTTAAGCTTCAAGTCTTCTGATTTGTGCATCAAATTTGATGCCCACACACAAGGACACACAAGGACACACACACACACATTCATAAGTATTTCTACCTGTAACTGACTCACCTTTTGATGAAGTGTATAAAAAGGGCCGCGTCACGTGCGGGCCTCTGAAGAGCTGAGGACTTTTCTGCTGACTAATGCGCTGCTCTGAAAGAGAAATAGAGAAAGAAAAAGGGATACATGAATTATTGTAATAAATTCAGCAGTACTTTCACTTAATACATTTATTTGACCAACTTGAGGCCCACACACATAATAACCATAGACTAGGAAATACCCTGAACATAATGACAAGCTGCCGTGACAATCATTCTAGCTTCCTTATAGACAAAAAATGCACTCTATGTGAAATACTTTACTGAATAACATTGAAGTTTTTGGTCCGATCTTTTTGGCATCTAAAAGTGTGTGTAAATAGCAGGGATGAGTTATGGGGGGTGGGAATTTTGATCCATGTCTATATACGAATCCTAGTGGTACAATGTTGACATGAATTTCGACTAAAAATCGGTGTTCAGATTTTAATGCCAGATTATTCTAGAAGGAAAACCATTAAGAAAAATACAAATCTCGTGAAAATCGGATGAGATTTGACCGAGTTATGGGGGTTGTAAGATTTGACCCATGTCTATATACGAATCTTGGGGTAAGATTTGGACATGAATTTCGACTAAAACATCGGTGTTCAGATTTAAATGCCAAATTTTTTTAGGGGGAAAACCATGAAGAAAAAGACAATCCTCGTGAAAATCGGTTGAGTTTTGGCCCAGTTATAGAGTTGGGGAATTTTGACCAATGTCTTTATAGGATATTTAAGGGTACCATCTTCGCATGATCACAAATCAGTCAGACAGGACAAACAGTTGTATATATATAGATAAGAGTTTATATACGAAACATGCTCATTAAAGCAGGATATCGATTATTGTGATATGACAAACAGATAATAAGTGAAACCTTTTTATTATGTACTTTTGAAATGGTTTACCTTTTTCTATAGCGTACCCGCAAAAAGTCTAGAATAATTAAGCATACTTTTTTGTTTCAGCTCTGAACTACCTTAATCTCATACCTCATTTGGTTCATAATAATATTATTAGCGGGGCTGTCAGTTGTGGCGGGTTTTTGGGGCCCAACCCCGGGTAAGTTGTGGCTGGAAGTATGCGCACCGCAAATCTAATTGCGTTAATTTCCAGATAATTGTAGCGCCGTCAGAGCGGGGGCCCAGGACATGCGACTACGTAAAACTATTAACACGCAGCGGTACAGAGCACCGCGCTGGGCGGGGCAAAAGGCACACACATGTGCTTAGGCTGCTTGGGCGTGGGCGTCTGTGTGGGGGTGGTCCTATTGCGCGTTATTCAAATAGTTGTTTTTTTTTTTCGGTTGCCACGCTCGGGGCACATAATTTTCTGCGTGTCTATTGTCCATACGGGCGACCACAACTCCGCGCCACGATGACGACCAGTTGAGGCAATTCCCCAGCTTGAACTTAAATGTCACGGCTCGGACAAATACACACACAGACACATGAGGGATTTCGTTCTATTGTTGTGTTTGGGGCATTAAATGAAATAATTGCATTTGCTGCGCCTACAAAAAAGGCAAAGTACACACACACACACACACACACACACACACATATCCCTCCCACAATTGCTGAGCAACTGCCTCACATCCAGTTAGAAGTGGTTCCACTTTTATGGGAATCGGCGGAGCTAGGGCTCCAATTTTACACACTCAGAGAATATTTGGCGACAAGTACATATGTATAAATGAATTTAAGAAAAATTGATTGATTTGAACCAGCACTTTCACGCTCGTTGGTCCGACGCTTAGTCGCCTAAAGCACACTTGTTTTCTAAACAAAGTTTGAACTTTGTTTTCTCCCTTTGCGGTTCAAATATCTCAATAAGAAATATATTAATAAAGTTAATATTTAATTAAAGATTAACAAGCATCACTTAGAAATCAGCACGGCTTTTCTCTGAGTGTATCTGGCTATAATGTTGTTTTTTTTTCTCCCCGTCTGCAATTATCATCGTTGCCTATCGGCAACATCGCTGACCGTTTTCCGTGCCTACTTTTTTTTACCGACTGCTGTTAATTATGCCCGCATTATTTGTATAAAGCAGCTTAGACGGAGCTTAAGACGGAGCTGGAATTTAATATGCTTTGCGCTCCCATTGATATAGGCAAATGCACTGGGGTGTGGGCGACTTGTATAATAGTTGTTTAGTCGGCCATATCGCGTCATACGAATCTCACTGATTGCTTTGACTATCCACAAAAAGGCGAATGTCAAACAAGTTCAACGAGTGTCGGCTGCCATGGGCAACCGACACAATGGAACCAAAGCTCAAATCCATGACAATTTACTATCAACTGGGCATACACATATTGCATATACAAACAGGAGGGTGCTGGTGAAGAATGACCGACTGAAAGATACCCATTCGAGCTAACAAAACAAAACCTGTTCTTAATTTAAAAAGAACTTCGGCTTTTAGATCTGAAAATATACGAGACTTTAACTGGATGACAATTTACTATCACATAATAATACAAACAACTTTGTAGAATGCCCGATACAAAATGTTAAAGAGGGAAAGATAGAATCAAAAGCAAACCTAGACTGAAACTATATATTTATCGTTAAATATTATGATAAACGGATCAACTCTTACGTAGAGCTGCTCAGAGATAAGGTCTGAATGGCCTTCAGCTGCCCGTCACATACATTTGCTCAACTACAATATACCCTATCTTGTAGTGTATATTTCCCATCTCCCCTTCAAGTAATCTCAAGGATTGCTGCGTTGTCAAACTGTCGCATATCATAGCTAACCCAGACCCACGAGGTTTAATCTCTTATTTGCAAGTGAATAACGAACAGAACTTGGCTGAAGAAGTTCACGGAAATTGCAGCAAACGTTTCCATTTCATGTGGGGCAATAAAAATTTAATATAATTACGCACAATTTCCAGCTGAAGTTTATGGCAAGCACACACACACACTCTAACACACCCACACACATAAAAAGATACACTTATGCATTGCCAGGAGCAGGACTCGCTGTGACTTTTGACAGCGCTGAGTCTCTTCTCCCCGCTTCTCACTTTCCAGCAAGAGAGTTTATGAGTCGCCGCCAAGACAAACATAAACACTTGTGAGGACAGTTCAAGGGTACAGGGGGGGGACGGGTATTGCAGCTGATTTCATAAAGTGTAACAAGCCAAAGCTTTGAGCTCAACTGCTGCGACAAATAAGCGACAGAGTGGGAGCGGGAGCGGGAGCAGCCGCGGGGGGAAGCTGCCTGCAAGTCGACAATAAAGCGTTGCGGAAAAGTTTACAAGTTGCCGGAGGGGCGGAGCGGGGATGCCCAGGAAAGAAGCGAACGTGGGACTAGCATTGAATGTAGCCAAGTGTTGTGGCTGAGCACACACACACACTTACACACACAATAACGGGTATCTTGTAGTTGTGCAAGTGTAAGTAACAGCTCAAAAAGTTACAATAAGTATTTACATACATATAATTGATCAGATGAAGGAACAAGTCTATGCGTCTTCTCCCTTGTGCATTGATCAGCTGGAGGAGCCCAAAGTCGTAATCTGTCTAACATGACGTTAACAGGGTATCCGCTAGTCGAGCAGTCTAACTAACGGACAAATCGATCCATCTTCTGCCCAGTGGTTCGATCAGCTGTTGGAGCTCAAAGTCGACGGCAGCCAGGCAGAAATCTTAACAACGTGAAGCTTACAGGGTATCTGCTAGTCGAGCACTCTCAGCTATAGCGCTCGCAGTTGTTTCTGTTGCGCTTGTTTACATTGAGGCTCCCAAAGCAAAGTCGACAGCAAAAGCAGAAGCAGAAGCTGTCGCCCAGGACGTGCATTTTCTACATTTGCCAGCAGCAAGTTGTTATTTCTTAATATTGAGTGCTGCTGCGGATGCTCTGCCAGCAGCGACGCCGGCAGCGGCAGCGGCAGCGCGCATATGTCAGGCGACTTAACCTTTGACAGGCGCGGCGCGGCTCGGCTCCAGCTCGTAGCAGCGGCCCCCGCCGCCAACAACAACCACTTGGCCATAAACTGAGTGGCGTTTGTCTGCTGCCAATGTAATCAGATCAGTTTTGTACGCTTCGGCAGGTACGCGAAAACTTGTATTTGATTGGAAAATTAGAAAACGTACCTCGCAAAGAAGAAGAATGCAGGCAGCGCTAACTTAAACGCGACCCAGCCTTCGATTCGACATAGAACCTGTTGCCAATTTGTTTATCTGCTGACGCAGGATACAGTTTAACAACTTCCAACTATTTTGTCTTAATTCGACCATAATTATCTATCACTTTTCACTATCGTTTAACTTTAATAATTATTTCGCAATAAAAAATGGCGCACAGTTTTTCAGTGTGGCTTGCACTACTAAGTAAAAATCCCGAATAATTTTGGCGACTCTCGTTTTTGCCCAAACTCTCTTATCGATATACAGTCACACTCAGTTTTTTTTTCGCCTTGTGAAGTGGAGTGCAACAAGTAACTATGTTAATAATTAAAAATAAGTGGTTTTATATAAGCAATGTGCCTAAAAAATGTGTCCCAATATAATAGCACATAGCGACCACATTTTGTTTGTTTTGGCGGTAAGTTTAATCTAATAATTTATGCTTTTTTCACCAATTGCAAATTTTCATTATTTTTGGCGGCAAAATTTCGCCAAGGCTTAGCGTTTCGCGTTGCCAATTGAATATTAAAAACCTAATACATTCCCTTTTGAGTATAATAATTGTGCTGGCTACTCTAATTGTCTAACATCTTTTTTCTCTTTGCAGCCACACAGTGTCTGTTGTTTTTTTTTTTCAGTGAAGCTAATTGGAAAGGCAAGTGCGTGTTAAAATAAAATGAAATAAATATATATGTGTAGTGCATCGGAGATCATCACAAAAGTGCAACAAGTGTTCATTTTTTTTGTATATCTGTGAAATTAATCTATATGTACATATGTATGTGCATATTGTATAAGCTGCAAAATTGCCGGCTGGAAAATTACGCAACATCCAGCCGTTCTTCTTCTTCTTTTTTTTTTCTGTGCAATTGGGAAGTGAAGTGCGTGAAATAAAAAGAAATCTATATAATTGTATATAGTCCAATGCAAATCGTCAAATAGGTGCTTATTTAGTCGATCTAATTGGAAGGTGTAGTGCGTAAAAAAGTGAATATAAATGTATATGTATTTATATATATATACATGTGCATCAAGTGTACCCACACAGCTATTTTTTTCAGTGAATCTTATTGGAAGCGCGTAAAAGAAATGGCCAATTAAGCAATTAAGTTTTAGTCCATAGCAAATCATAAGATAAGCGCCAGTTTTGTAAATCCAATTGGAAGGCGAAGTGCAACAAGTGTAGCCACAGTGTTTTTTTTCAGTGAATCCTATTGGAAGTGTCTGCAAGGAATAACCAATTCAACCAACAACAATGTGTTTTATTGCGGTTAGTTTTATTTTACAAAGTAAAAGAACGCCTAAATTAATTACTAATTTCATTTTTTATCTCTTTACAGCGTAGTGTATTTTTTATATGTGAATCTAATTGGAAATAAAAGTGAATATAGTGCGTGAGAAATAAAATGTGGGCAAAGTTATGTGCGAATTGCATTAGAAATCATCAACGTGTCCAGCTCAACAGAATATCCATTTGACGCTGTATATTTCGGTAAGTTGCATATGAAAATATTAAAAACTGCAAATCACTTTTGTTTATGCTATAAATTCGCTGTGGGCAAACATATCGATGTGACCATTCCTTGCGATCAGTAAAATACTCGATATTTAATACACAAAATACCAAGGATGTAAACTAACAGCGGCGATGTAGGTGGTTATCGTTTTCTCCTCTTCTCTCCGCTTATTCCCCTTTTCGGGCTGCGCTTGCCAAACGTGTCAATTGGCGTTAATGTAATTATGTAATAAAGTTGCGTTAATGGTCCGGGGTGCAGCTGCGGCAGTTGGCCTATTTCCTGCTGGAAAACTGGGCAACTGCCGCTAATATTAATTAGCCAGCAGCAGCAGCGGCGCTGGTCAAAAATTTGTGTTTACATTTTCGGCGCTTAAATTTTCTTGTGTCGCGTCAGCTGGCTATTAAAAGCGTTATGCTAAATGGCCATAACAACTTCCGTGTGACACACACCTACTGCTGAATGCGTATATGTATGTATGTGTTTGTGGTTTTTTCTAGCCCCGCCCAGTCAGGCTCTCGTTTTCAACAATAAACAGCAGCATAAAAGCCATGAAACTGATTTTTCACGCCATTTTCGTTTACATTTTGTTGCTGCTATTCGTTGCTGTTGTTGTTGCTGTTGCCATTGTTGTTGCTTTAACAGTTTCTGTTTTTGTTTGCTTTCGCCTTGGCACAGACCGGGGCTGCCCAAACAGTGTTACCAGCTGGCGCTACACGAAAAAAAAACAGCTGAATTAAATGTGTGCAAATATCTGGCAATAAACAGGTTAGCTAGTATTTTGCAAGGAAATGCCAAAAAAATGGCTAAAACAGACGATCGCTGGCAACAGCTAAAAATAGCTAAATAGACAACACTGCTGCCAACGCATATGTAATTAAAATATATTATTTTTGCCGAACAAAACAACTGCGAAAAAAAAGGAACTTAAAAAGCAGAAGCCCAAAAAAAACGCTGCCTTATGTATTTATAACGAAAGTTTGTGGGTGTGGATGTTACGGTTATGTTGATGAGGCCACGGGTTGTGCAGTGGGTGGGATAGTAGGGGGGGGAGGGGGGTGGTAGCGTGTGCTAGGGCAATGATGTTCATAATGATGGCCACTCTGCACGCACCTGCCGCAGATTCTGGCACAGTCTGGCAACGCTCGCGGCCTTCACCTTAGCTGTTGTTGTTGTTGTTGTTGTTGCTTCTTTCTGTTATATCTCGCTTTTGCTTTCAGCACATTTGTTACGCATCATAAATGAAAATGCTCATATAAATATTTCATATTTGAACACAGAAAAAAAGAAAAGAAATGACAACAAGTCGCAGTAGCCGAGGCGCATTGCCACGCCCATCCAAAAACATTTCACATTTCCGCCCATTAAATTGACATACGCGCATTCGCATTCGCATTCATTTCCTCTATCCGTTTTTGCCTGCTTTTATGGTGCTCTGCATGGGTAGGGTATATGCATTTTTTCACTCTTTATGTAACGCTTTGAAGAAGGCAGCTCTATCATGGTATAATAATATATTACAATAATAATATAAAGAAATAATCATGTAATATTATAGTAAAATAATAATATAGCTTTGTATATCTCTGTCAGTCTGTTTGTTTCTCTGTGGGATTGGACTTTATGTCAGTGCATTACTTGACTAAAATTTTGACTACTTTTGACAAATATACCATGTAGATCCTGGATCCTTAGACGTTATCCATAGACGTTCTTAAAGGAACAATCAGTCGGATACTGTTTTTGCATGAGACACCTTCGTATATATATACATTGTGTAGGGCATTTCAACTTCGTTGTTGGCCTGTCTAACGGTACTCTCTTGTTTTATTCTTTTAGGGCTCGCCCCTTCTCCCCTTCTCGTGTTTGCACAAGTTTTGTAATATTTCGGGTTTATGTTTACAGTTGGCAAACGCATTAAAATCACAGATTTACATTTCTTTCTTTATGCCTCCCACTCCCCTTCTATCTCTCTCTCTCTCCTTCGTTCGGCCTGCTGAATTATTTAGTGTTGTCGTCCGCGCCCCGCCCCCTGTCCTGCCCCTGCCCCTCTGCACTTTGTGCCGCCAAAGTATTCGGATTATTGAATTTGAATTTGTTGCGAGTCTGGCGACAGGCATCGAGGCTTATTGTTTTCAAATGTTTTCGTCGCAATCTCGAGAATGTAAACTGTTGATAGCCTCTACACACACACACACACACACACACACACATTTAGGGCGAGGCTTAGGCCGTGTGCGCTTGGAAATTATTTTTTAATAAACACAAAGCACTTCACAAAGGGGCACAGAGACGCATCCGTATTTGCCTGGACTGCAGCACCATGTGGGTGGGAGGTGGGTGGGAGGGGTTGGGGTGTAGAGGGTGCTGGTGACCTGGTGGGTGGTGGGCCCGCCCACCTTTAGCTCAGCGTGCGCAAAATAAATAAACCCACTTTAATATGCGCTCGTTATATTATTTTCTTTTCATTTTCTTGATTTTCCTTCTCACTCTTTGCTCTCTCGCTCTCTCTTCCTCTCTCTCTTGCTGTTATCATGTTTTTCTTTCGTCTTTTTTTCACAATTTTTCGTGTTGTTTTTGCCCCCCGCGTTGGGTTTCGCTTGTTTGAAGTGCCACGCTCTATTTAAAGGCAAATTGTCTGTAGTCCTTTTTACAAATATTGTGTTTCTTTTTCTTTTGCATATTTAGCCGCTGCAGCAGACCCCCCATCCCCCGTCCCCTCCCCTCCTCCTTCTATCTTCCCTGGCACAGTCAAAAGACGAAAATTCCCATCGCTAAAAACTGCGATCTGGCTCCGAGTCTAGACATTGTGGAATTAGTTGGCGCTCAGTCTAAAAATGCATAGAACGACCCCGCCCCCTCAGCCCACGCCCGCCCACAAATGCTAAGAGCTGGCCGCTTGAATTAGCATCCGAACCAAGTGCGCTGACCTGCAGCAAAAGCAGCCGCAGCGCCCACAATGCGGGTCAAGTCAGCGGGGACGGATATAAAAACGAGAGCTTTTTATTTAAGTGGATATTATTAGAGGTTTGCATTGCACTCGACCACTTGTCTATGGCCTGTGATAAATGCTGAAGAATAATATGCTTTAACTGACTGATTAACTGAGGGAATGATGGACTGATTGACAGCTTGACTCGCAGACCAAATGATTGACTATCTTCGTAATAAGAGCCGAGAGTACAGACCGGATTCACTTAGAGACTGATTGATAGATTGACTAACTGATAGGCTGATTGACTGATTGATTAAGTATAACTGAAAACTGTCCAATTAAACCGATAAATTTACAGGACTCGTACTCCTACTACTTGTCTATGCCCTATGATAAATGCTGAGGAACAATATCTATATGGAAAAACTGACTAACTCACTGATTGACAGATTGACGAGCAGATTGACTGATTGAAAGAAGCCGAAATACAAAGGTATAAACAGGAAAAAGAATATCTACATAGAGTGCATTACCTGACTGATTGACTGGGAGACTGATGTACAGACTGTGTGATTGACAGACTGTATGGCTTATTTACAAACTAATTGATTGACTGATTGACCTGACTGACTGGACTAACTGAATGCCTGAAACCTTTATAAATGGTTAAATTTAAGATATATAGGTAAAATATGATGAGCTAAGGTACTGACAGCTTGATTGATTTCGATTGTCAACTCACATACTAACTGATTGACTGACTGACGAACTTGTCTAGCGCATCGACAAATCTTGAAGCACAATATCCATATAGGTTAAAAATATAGATGTATTTTCTGATTAACTGAGTTACTGATCGTTTTATGTATACTAACTAACTGATTGATTGATATACGAACATACTGACTGACTGATTGAAAGCTTTGTGAATGCTGAAATCAAAATCGATATAAGTAAGGGACTGATTGAATGTTCGACTAGCCGAATGAGCGACTTAATTCCTAAATGATTGACCGACTCGTTGACAATCTGATTGACTGATTGATTGATTGATCTACAAAATTAAAGTTCAAATCGAACACATTTAGTATAATCTCTTACGCCGTTTGTTTAACCCCGTTTAACACTTGCACCGTGTTGAGCAAATAAAAAGTTATATCAATGCCCCTTTTGGCTTCCGATCTGTTACCCCACTAATGTGTATATCTCCCGGCTCAGTTCAGTGCCCCGTTGTGGAAATGAGTTGCAGCAACAACAACTAAATGCGCGCAGATCCAGAAGGGCGCCTAGTTTCAATTACACACGCACTTGGCAAATGTCTTAACGGCTGGTTGGAGCTGGAGGGGCAATACGCATAAAGTATGCCCCCCCTTCACCCTTCCCCTACCCCACACTTTATGCGCTCTCCAAGCTCGAGCTCTTGCGCCTGCTTCTCCTCGTGCTCCTGTTACTGCTGCTGCTCCTGTTACATCTCCTGCTTCTGCTGTTCGTCCTCCTTCTTCTGTTGCTGCTCCCCCTACCACTGCTCCTCCTGCTCCTGCCCCTGCTATGCTTTATCATTTCCTCTGCAATTGTTGCGCCTTTTATTTGTTTGCTTTCTGTTGCTGTTTCTCTTAATGTTGTTGTTGTCGTCGTTTCGTGTCATTGCCTTTGTTTGCTTTGGCAGCGTTCGCCCCTCTGCGCTGCCCCTCGCTACACTCGTACACTTAGAGAAATTTTAGCACGGATTATAATGTAATTTTTAAAATCTATTCCGGGATATTCTCACATAAGCTAGATTCTACTAAGAAAAACACTTTTGTTAAAGGCACAAAATCGTTTTTAGCACAAAATGTTCTTAATTAAAGCACAAGCTTTCTTTATTTAAGTATTGCATCACATTTAATTGAAGATTTGGCAAATTATAAGCAATTGCCTAAGCTAAGAATTCGCTTTTTCTGATGTTCCACTTAGCTTCGAGTTTAACTTGAACCAATTACAATTGACTTGAGTTTTTCTCGCAGTGTACGCGCTGCCTTTCCCTATCACGGTCTCGTGTTTATTTGCTTTTTTTATATTTTGAGCATGGCGCGCGTTACAGTTACACAGGATACGCATATTGTGCGTCCTGAAACACCCCTCCCCCCTCCTGCAAACCCTGCACCCCCTGCCCTGTGTACTCACCCCTTTGGGCCGGGACACGGCCGACACTCGTTAAAGGTAACAATTTATTGTGTCTTATTATTATTTTTTTATTGACAATACGTGACGCGTACGCCAAAAAAAGGACAAAATGTGTGCGTGTGCGTGTGTGTGTGTGTGTGTGTGTGTGTGCGTGTGTGCGTGTGTGTGTTTGTGTCCGTCTGAGGATCCTCGCTTCGACGCATACATAAAAGGAGATTTGCTGCAATCGATTTGCGAGCTCCTTTTGCGCCTTTTGTTATTTTATAATTTTCGATTGTTTTCTTTTTTGTTTTGTTTTCCTTTGTTGTTGTTTTTGTTGTTGTTGTTGCCTGTCGCTTATTTGTTTTGTTGCTGCCTTTCGTTGTGATTATCCTTCAGCAGCTGACATTGCGCTTTTGTTTGCGGGCCCTTGCCGCCCTCGCACCGCCCACTTGGCCCGCATTTGACAGCACGTGGCCCCATTAAAATGCGCTTAGACCTTCGACTAGTTCGCCGTTAATCATTATTTACTGTGGCCAAAGGACAACGGACAACGGCCCTGGACGACGCGTGTCATAAGCCTAACTAAAGTGAAGCCTCGCATAAGTGTACGCAGATAACAAAAAGTCTAGATTACATTTTGTGCAGCTGAAATGCTGTCAAAGATACTCAAAAATGCACAAAAATATTCTCAAAATCTAGAAAAATATTCTCTGTTAACAAAAAAAAGAAGCTGCTTTCTATTGTTATACTAAATTTATATTTATTTTATATTTATGGAAAAGTTATTTTATGGCCAGCTTTTGTTCGCACTTTAAAAATTATATAATATTTATTTTAAATTCCAATCTGAGCATTGTTTGCTCGAAGAAAAAGTTGTTTTATGGCCAGCTTTTGTTCGCCTTAGTCAGCTTATGGGAACTAAAAGAGAGCTCATTAACCGAGTGTTCACTGTACTCTGCTAAGGCCAAAGTGCCACAAATCGAAGATTGCGGCAAAACAATTAGCTTAATCACATCTGTTTTGCTTTCATTTAGCTGCCTCTTCACAATGAAAGCAATGAAGACATTGCGCATACGCCCCGATATCGCAATCAGACTATCTACCTCTCCCTGCCTCGCTCTTTCCCCTCTCTCGGTCGCTCATTCTTTGTCTTTTCACGCACAAGAAAAGTTCTTAAACAGAAATTTGCTGCTACCTTTTCCACACTCAAGCACACACACACACACACACACCCAGACACACACACTCAGACACTGACGCAGACAGGTTCTCGACGACAAGCATTTATCTATGGCGGCAAAAAGTTTCCTGCCCGAGGTTAAGTTTTTCGTTTGCTTCAATTAATTTTCATTTGTTTACTAATCTAACAAATTAAACTAACGGTTAGCTCTGTGTAGCTCAAATGCGAAAAGGGCTTTTAAGTATACCCTGTGACCACAGCGAAATGCCTTAAGGGGTATATTTGATCTGGGAGAATAAGCCTGTGAGTTGAAGTGACAGATAATAGACTCTCAATTTGGCATATCGAGTGCAGAACAAGTTATTATCAATCTGTTCGATAAATTCCCGCCATATCATCAAAATCGATAAATCGATAATTTGTAGATACCTTACGACTCAAGTTATTTTCTATTAGTTCGATAGCTTCCTTTATATTGAAGCCAAATCGATAAATCTCGATTACTAGTCCTAGCTCGCAATTTTTAAGAGTTCGACACAGTTTAAAAGATAGCATATTTTCCATTATATCGATAACTCCCTTAGTAGCATCAAAATCTATATATATCGATCTCTATTCTCGCCTTTTTAGGCACATCTCGGAGATTTTTGGACTTACCAGACAAGAGGCTGTATGTAAATATGATAATTTCCTTCATAACAGCAAAATCGATAAATATCGATTTCTCTTCCCGGATTATTATTATCGATAACACCTTTCATATAATCAAAATCGATGAATATCGATTTCTTGACCCATACTAAGCTTGTCTTGGAGATTTCTAGATTTCGATTACAAATTTTGTATATAAGATCGATAACATGTTTTATATCAATATAATCGATTGCTATCATACATATTAATTCAATTTATTTGGTAATCAAGAATATTGGAATAGATTGGTTGCAGGGTATTTCCCAGTCGGCCACTCGCCGCTTTCAACTCTTTTACTTTTGCCGTTTCGCGTTCTGCTGTGGTTTGGGAAGCGGAAATTGAAAGGATTTGCCCTGTGGCTGCCCGTGGCTTGTCCAATATTGTGTTTGGGACAATTGGGCTGCTCGCAATTGTCAGCTGAAATTTTAAACATAATTATCCAGATGCTGGTCAAATCTTGCCCAAGCTATGTTTTCTATTCTATTTCAATTAAATGTGGTCAAAACTGTTGCAAATTTTCTTGTTTGCTTTGTATTTATTTTTTGCTCATTTAATAAGCTTGTGATTTCTTATCAATCGGGCTTTTCAGTACACTTCCTGACCCTTGGACCCCAGCTGCTTTTCCATTTCCTTTTGTGCTTAGGGTTTTCCATTTCCATTTCCCCCTTAAGCATTGCCCGGCCGTTGTTGTGTGTTTAATGTTAATTAATTTTGCACTCGTTAACTAACTAGGCCTAAACCCTGTCTTAGATTTTGGCCAGGAGCCACATCTTTTGGCTATTTGCTTGCCTTATCTTAAAATATTTCGTTTCAATTTGCAAGCCCGCAGTTTTCTGAATGTAAACAAATTTGTGAGGAATTTGACTTTGATGTGGCGAGGCGAGGCGAGAGTTTTAACTGGTTTGGGCTCAAGTTGACTGAAGCCATGAATTGGAGTATTTTTGCACAATATCTATCTATGATTGAGATGCATTGTATGCCTGGGAAGCCTGACAATTGTAAGTGAAGCTTCCTTTTGGATCAAAAATGAGAACTACAACTATCATATGTATTCCCTGGCAGATCAGAACCTGTCGCTTGGATAGATAGTTGGGCCAAGAGTCTTCACAGTGAGCACGAATCGAACTCCCGTGAAGTTGGAAGACATTACCTTTTGGATTTCGCAAATTATCAATTAGTACCGGGCAACGCCGGGTAACTTCCTCTGCTGTTAAGAATAGAATTGGGCTAAAAGTAGGCACTGTGAGCCCGAAGCTTAAGAAATCTAAGGAATCAATTCCTCATGGAGATGAAAAACAAAACCTTTTGTTAAAATAATTCATTTGTACCGGGCAACGCCTAGTAACTTTCTCTAGCTTATTTTTTAAGCTATATCCAAGAGGAAGAACTGTTTAAATACAGCAAGAAAATTCAGCTTTTAAGCAGCAAATTTGTCATGTGAAAAGCTTCTCGCGACTGCCGACTTCAACTTGAGAGATGCCAAATTAATTACGAACCGCCCCCCCCCGGTTTAACGTACTCGTAACTTTTCAAATATTTTATGGAAAATTCTTGGCATATTCAGCTGTGGGGTTTTGTGCCTGATGTGCGACAGCCCCTGCCTTCGGCCCCGCTGGCTGTCGCGTCAAATGTCGCGCCGAAAATTATACCTCTAAAAAATAAGGCAAATAACAGTGTACACAAGTCCAACATTCTCTGCACCTTAGGCCAACCCTCACCTGGCACCTCTCACCTGGCATCTGGCTCTTGGCCACGATTCAGATTCGTTTATTGTTTGTGGCCAGCCAAACAACTTGCGCATTTTTCCGGCTTTTCTTCGCGCTGACGTTGACGCTGTGCACGTCGCCGTGTTTTTAGTGTGTTTGTCGTTGTTGTCCTTGTTGTTGTCGTTGTTGTTGTCGTCGTTGTTGTTGTTGTTGTTCTATATGCAGCCACGCCCACCGCAGTCGCCACATTGACTGCCCTCTTGACTGGGCCTGGGTTCGGCTGGCTTTTTCGCTGCCTCGTTTTATGTATTCAGTCTCAGTGCGCTCACTTGACTTTAATTCTTTTTTCACACGCCCACTTCGCGGCCAGGTTGATGGAGTGTGTCGGTGGGAGGGGGGGGGGGGGGGTGGAGTGGTTCAGGTGGTGCTGGGTAGTGCAATTTTCTAACGGCTCTTAAGTTGTGCGAGCGCCGCAACAACAGAAAATCCGTGTGACAAGCACTGCAAGCACAACAACGCGAGAGTGCCCAGCTCGAAGATACCCTGTACAGCAGCTGCTACACATGAGGCATGCGTGACGTAAGCTGTCTATAATTTGCCTGATTTTTGTCATATTTAATGAGCATATACCCAAAATCAGGAGATCTTAACTCCTAAAATGGCCCTATTTTATGATGCGGACATCGTTTAAAATATTTTTAATTAGTTTAATAAGCTTAACAAATGAAATAAGTATCTCTAGCTTTAACAGGATACTCTAGACATTCTAAACATTCTTGATTCTTGAAAAAAATATATCTCCTAAATCTTACAATACTAGACAACAAATAGATATGCTTTGGCTAAAGTTTCAACAGGTTGATAGAGTGAAAGTTTTTCAATCGGAAGTTCTACCTGCTGCCTGTTACATACATAAGCACACGTCTATCATATTCCTGCTAAACGCTTCACAATTAGTACAGGGTATAACAGCACGCTCGGCTATGCACTTCGCAGTCGCAGTCGCATTCAGATGAGCATGTCAGCTGAAAGGTGCGCCAAGCTTCCTTTTCCCCGTTTCCCCTTGCCTGTCTGCCTTCCTCTCTCTCTCTCTCCCTCTCAGTCTCTCTCTTTCTTTCTTTCCCTGTTTGTCCTGGCATTGAGTTGTAATTGCTGAACATGCCAAGTTTTGTGCAATTTTATGTAGATTTAATAGCTTCCTGGCGCTCCCAGGCGCACAGGTGGCACAGGTGGCATTTCTCGTTTCGTACTTGTCTCACATTTCATTGCTTGCGTGACATTTCATTTGTGCGGCGCTCAGATTTAAGATATCAGGCCGCTCGGTAGCCGGTTCAAAGCATTCTCGTAATTGTACTCGGTCAAGATAGCGAACCGCTCCCCTTCCCTTCCCTTCCACCGTCCGTACGTCTTAATTGATTTGAGCTGCAACTAAAGTTTCAGACAGGCCCTTAACATAAGTCGGAAAACCTGCGGCCCAGCAATCGCGTGGCCGTTGGCAGGGGAGAAAACTTGGGAAAAACTCGTCCGGAACAGCTTTCGCGAGCACGACCAAAAACTTCCGGCACTCGACTTGGCGGCAATTACAATCGACTGACATGTTAATTGACAGCCAGGTGGAGGAACATCATCGATGGGCCACGCCCACCCCCTCCCTAATTCTCACTCGCTTCGATTGATTGGCCTATTCTTTTGTGGCACACAGCTCCAGCTGTCTAAAGTTTATGCAACAATTGAATTTAGTTGCAAACCATTTTCCAGGACAAAGACGAGCTGAAGGTTTAAGTTGTTGGCAAAGCAGTTAGAAAGACAGCTAGAAGGACATTCGGTAAATATTCTATTAAAGCAATTAATAATCAGTTTTAGGTGTATGTCTTAAGTCATTTAAAGAGTCGAACCAGTGTGCATAGAAGTTGCTGGTTCGAATGGGGCTTCTTCGAAAAAGCGAGACTTAAACAAACTAAATCAATGATGAACCTGGAACCAAACACTCTAACATTTTCTTGGGCTCTGAGTTCCCATAAAACCCAAATCCATTTCAAAGTTAGATAATATTTTCAACTTAGTTCCATAATTTACAATATTAATAATAATATTTATAATATATTTTATGTTACACAAAAGTATTCCCTTATATTTGATTGTATGCCAATCAAACTTCCTTTATATATATATTCCCCTTCCCCTTCCCCTTTTGGCGCTAAGTTCATTTAAATGAGTTTGCTTTCTTTTCAATTTCATTTCTCACATTTTCATTAAAATGATTTATTCATTTAATGCCATGCCAAGTTCTAGAAATAACTTTGTAGTTCAATCAAATGTTTGCAGAAAGTTGCTCGAACTAACGAACTTGCTTTAAGCCAAGCGGAAAATATGATTTAAATAAATGAATAATTCACTTGTAGCAGCATTTGCTTACTCTTACTGTACAGCATTTCACTTTACTCGATTAATACCTGATTAAATTAAGACATATTAGAAGTAAGCGAAACTGAATGAATTGCAAAAAGTAATTCTATAATTCCTTGAAGGTTTCTTGATTTCGATTTTCAAGCTTTTAACATGCAAACATTTACGGTTCGAGCTAAGAATCAATTTCAATATTAGTTTAAGATACTTTTCCTTAAATTATTTCTAGCTAGAGTCTTGCCCTTTTTCATTGCTCAAACATTTCCTTTGCGAGTTAAAGTTAAATAAGTAAGAGCTCCCGACTAGGGGATACCCTGAACCGTCTTCTTCCAACATCAAACGGACGGACATGGCTAGATCGACTCGGCTTTTGATGCTGATCAAGAATATATATACTCTATGAGGTCGGAGATGCTTCCTTCTGCCTGTTACATACATTTGGATTTTGCACAAATACAATATACCCTTCTGGATATAAAAATAGAATGGAAATACTTTCAGTTTTCTTTAAAAATGTCCTGCTCAAGCTAAGCATCAATTTGTGTCATATTTGTTTTGCTGTTAATTTTAACTAAATTGCGATTGAAGGATTCAAAAGTAAAGTCTTTTAAATATTAAAAGAAACAACGAAATATTTGTTCAAAAGTCTTTGACTATTCCATTGCTCAAACATTTGCTTGGCGAGTTCAAGTTAAGAAAAATGTAACTTTCAATAAAACTCGAGTTATTTTTCGGTTTTCTTCTTAATTGAAATAATTCTGAAATATCAATTTCTGGCCCAATTCCATTTGCTGTTAATACTATCCAAATTTCGAATGCATTTGCAGTAGACGCTTTTCTGCAAATTGGCAGCATGAATATTGGCAAATTGGCATTTGTGGCCATGCAATTTGCCAGTATCTGCTGCTGTTGCTGTTGCAGCTGCCATTAAGTATCTGTCAGATACTTTGGCACACATTTTGCGTTTGCATTTCGCATGTAATTGCATGCAATTCAACGCAGCAGCACTTGCTGAAAGATGAAGTCGCATTCGGCAAAGCAAATACGACAAACAACAGCAGGCGCGTGGAGCTAGGCACGAGGGGAGCGGAGGGGGGGGGGGGGGGTGGGAGCGCAAGTGGAGCACACTAAAAGCAGTTGCCAAGAAATTGTCGCGACTTTTGCCGGGTTTGTCCAGCAATTGAAGTTGCGGCCGCATTCAGCATTTCATCGCATGCAATTTGCAATTGGACTCAAGTCTCAGCGCTTCAGATATTTATTCCAGCTGCAGCTTTCGCTTTCATTTGCAGCTGCAACTGCAAATATGCAAAGCGCAAAGCTAAAAGCATGCACAACTATTTGCGCGAGTGTGCAGCTACAGTGAATGCTCGCTGGAGTGAACAGCGAGAAACTCGAACAGAAACATTTCCTTGGGCTGCCTTCAGGAAAATATTTGTGAATATATTTCTTAGATATTTCTTAATAAAAAAAAACTTGTTTATTTTTGCAAATGGTTTTTGAGCAAATTTTTCATAATTAGCTTAAACAACTCTTTAACTTTAATTCTTTCCAATTGTGTGTGCATATATTTATTTTTTTTTTTAAATTTAGAATTTTTTGCAGATGGTTTTTTAGCAAAATTTTTCAGCTAATTTATAATAGTTTTTTTTTTAACGATTTTAATTTCTAATAAATTGTCGTCTGTGCACAAATTTAATTTCTAAATTTCCACACACAATTTGCATAATTGTTTAAAAGTTTTTCAACTTTTTAAGTGTCTGTTATTATAATTATATATTATTACATGCCATTTTTTTATTGTCTTGAATTGTCTTGCATTGAATATTTGTCACATTCCCAAACAAATTTCCACACTTTTTATTTTAATCAAAATTTAAAAAGCGCCTGCTTTTTAACTATATTTGAGTAATTTGATGCGAATTTTTGAGTGCAATTTTATCGCAAATTTTTACTTAAAGAATTTCTTAACGCGCTCCAAATAAGCACATTTTGTACAAAAAGTAAGAAGTTGGAATCTATAATGGAAAATGAGTGCAAATAATCTAATTTTTTTTGTACAAAAAGTTAGCTAAGCAATGGGAACTTAAAGACGGCCATTTAGGTGGCACGTTAGCCCATTTTCAATTCGTTTAGGGAGTCTTCACTGTACTTGTTGGTGCAAATGTTGCTGCTGTAGCTGTTTCAGTTTGTGCGTTTGTTTATGCTTTTTATTTGCGCACGGCTAAGCCCAGTCAGAATGTTTATATGTGTGTGTGTGTGCGTGTGTGTGGTGTGTGTGTGTGTGGCAGGGGCAGAGACCGAAGCTGTGGCATGGAATGGAGCTTGACTGTGTTGCGGGGCAAACAGTTTGGTCTGCTTCTGTTTGTCTTTGCGGTTGTAAATGCATTTTTCAAACAAATTGCAAATCATTGCCTAACAATAGTTTCCAGCTCGAGTCTGATTTACTCCCCTCTCTACCCCCCCTGTGTGTGTGTGAATCTCCGACCTCATTGACAGTGATTTAGTTTTTGGCTCCGAGCATTTCGCATACGCAGTCTATTAGATGCGGTTTTTAGCCAGGACGAAGCCAGGACCTAGCTTAATGTTGAGTTTTAAAAACGGAATTTCTGTAATTTGTCAGTGGACAGAGGGGTAGGCGGGGTGGGGACAGCTCTTTACAGCGGGTACACAGTAAATTACATTTGGGTTCTTTTTGATTTGCCAAATTGAATTTAGTCAAAGTTAATTTGTGGATAGAACTTTGACAAACACAAACTGTATTTGTATTTTTCTTCATTGAATTTTCCAGGAATTTTCAAGTGTTTTATTGCCCCCGCAGGAAAACAAGAAAATTCGTTGTTTAGTTTGCTCTAGTAGAGTTTTTTTTTATGTTTTCAATATATATTTATTTTTGCTTTTAGCACACTTTCCACGAGTTCCGTTTTCGCCTTTTTCCCCCACTTATTTGATTATTTGCATGCCGCGCAGCCTCGGTCGCGTCCATTGACCCACAAAGCGCTTAATAATGCGCCAAAAAGCAGGCTATATATATATGTGTATATATTCAACTTTTGTTTAACTTTGCGCATTTGTGCACTTACTTGCAACGCCGACCGACTGGATGCTCTCTCTAGGCAAAATTTGGAGACACTTCAGCAAAGTTCACACTTGCACTTGGATTTGTGGCACACTTGAAAGTTGCAAACTTGTTGCACAGTGTTGCAAAACACACACACATACACACACAGAAGCACCTTCGTGTAGGAACGCTCTTTAAGTATGCAACACTTTGTTTCTGTTTGTTGCCGTTGTGATAAACGACTAACGGTAACAGTCGTAGCTTAACTCAGTTCTGAGACTAACGAGCAACACGCACCGTACCAGCAGACACTAGACACTGGGAGCAACACGTTGTTGACACAAAGACCGCCTAACGAAGACTAATGACAGCTTTATTCGCTTCTCATTCGTTCGCTCTGCGACCAGGCTGCTGTTGTGAGGTTCACACGTTGCGTGCACGACGAGCGTTAGATACGAACTGATTGCTTGCCAGCCTGCCAGGCATTTAACAGCCGCTCGTGCCGCACTGCCGACTGCACACACACGAACGCGCTGCGTGCAACTTCGGCTCGACAAGCTGTAAGCAAGTAACGAGCTCGCTTAAGAGCGCGCCTAGCAGCGCGTGAAGAGCGGGCAACAAAATCGAGAGAGCGAGAGAGAGAGAGCACGCGCTGCCACCACCGGCTGAGGACAATTGAGCTGTAAAGCGTTTCATTTCACATTGTTGCAACGTTTCAGTTCACAGCGTTGCGATAAATACTGCAACTGTAAACTGTTGCTGGCCTGTGTTTCGCTTTTGTTGCTTACGCCTGCGCGGCGCATATGCAATGCTCTTTACTACTGTTCTCTTGCCTTCAAGTTGAAGGCACGCTTTCAATTCAATTTGCCGCAGCTGGCTGCAGCTTGTCACCAGCTGCATTTCAATTGCGCTCTTTGCTTGCTGCGGTCCGGGAGAGCAATACAATTCGTATCGTTTCCATTTCATTTCGTTTCATGCGCAGTTCGTTTCGTGCGGCGCCTAAAAGCGTTTCGCCTTACATTTTGCTATTGTTGTTGCTTGTGTGCGCATTGTTGTTGTTTGTTTCGCGCGCAACAGGTTCAGTTTCAGCCCACCCCGCAGCCGCACCCGCAGCCGCACCCGCAGCCGCACCCGCCCACTGCCTTTGGCTTTGACGCAAATTCGTCTATAGCTTTTCATTGGCCTTTCACAGGACTTTGGGGCTTCTTTTGGCCGTGCTTCTGCCCCTGCAACCCGCCACCCGCCCCCCGGCTGTCGTGTATTTATATATTTATTTGCAGTTTTTGCTTGTTTATTTTGTTGTTGTTGTTGTTGTTGTGCTTTTATGCAAATACGAGCACAAAATCGTTTTCTGCACGCTTTGACTTTGCCTTAAGTGCATGTGTGTGTGTGTGTGTATGTTCGTGTGTGTGTGTGTGAAGTCGTGTATAAATGAATTTGCATATAATTGTTTGCATGTTGAGTGCCTTTTAATTGATTTTATTGGTTTGCACAACAACAACAACAACTAGAGCAAGAAGCACAATGAATGGCAACAATTTTCCACAATTTCCCCCCATTTCTCACTTTATCGCGTGAGTTATCTCTTTCGGCCAGCAGCTGGTTTATTTACTCGCAAGCACTTTGCCCCACTGAACACAGCTTAATATGAATTTACAATTCTCGATGGGAGGAATGGGTGAGTGGGGTGAGGGGGAAAGGGGGGTGGGGTGGCCAATTACTTATCAATAAATACATAAATATAAATTATGCAGCGGCTTAAATTGCAGAAATCTGGCATTTGAGCCAGGGCGTGGATTATGCGATTATAAGAAAGTGCATCGAGCGTGACTGAAGGCTAATTTCAAGACAAATCGACGGATTATGCGGTGCTCAAGTGTGTACATATTCAATTTGTACCTGTACCTGTGTACCTGTTAGTTCGAGCCTAGGTATTACATTTGATTACATCCAACTAAAGGGAAAGTTATTATTATACCCTTGCAGAGGGTATTATCATTTTGTCGTGAAATCTGTAACGCATAGAAGGAGACATCTTCGACCCCATAAAGTATATATATTCTTGATCAGCATCAATAGCCGAGTCGATAGAGTCCATGTCCGTCTGTCCGTCTGTCTGTTTCTATGCCAACTAGTCCCTCAGTTTTAAAGCTATCTTAATGAAACTTTGCAGAATTCCGTCTTTCTTTCGCACGCAGCACATATGTGAAAACCAGCTGGATCGGAACACTATATCATATAGCTGCCATAGGAACGATCGGTCGAAAATTTAGTTGTTGTATGAAATAATATTTTGTTTATCAAGATATCTTAACCAAACTCGGCATTTATTAGTTTTAATAAGCTCCTCATGTATATGCAAAATCCTATTATGATCGGACCAGTATATCATATAGCTGTCATAGGTCGATCGGTCGAAAACTAGGTTTTTGATTAAAAACCTTTTTGCTTATCAAGATATCTTGCCCAAATGCGGCATTAACTACTTTCCCTGTGCTTCTTAGATACGGGCAAAGCATTATGAAAAGGTTGGGTCTGCAAGTGTATTAGATCTTCGGCGTGCCGAAGCTAGCCTTTCTTTCTAGTTTTATATAAAAGACGAAGTCTGATTTTTATCCATTTTCCATAAATGGAACTTTTCAAATGCATTGCAATTTATTTTCCGAAAGCTTTTATATTTCCAATAGAACTTGAAGCTCTTGAGAAGAAAATTTGCCTCTATTTCACACAAACTTTCCCATTTTCCAGGGGCAGTTTCTTCATATAGTGTGAAATCCAATCCCGAGTTTGTCATTGTTTTCCACAAATTTTCCAGCGCTCAAATAAATGATATACAATTTGTAAAGCTTCTAAGATTTTTGCTTAAATTTTCCAATTCCAATAAATAGATTTTTGCTTTTATTCCAAAAACTTTGCCCATCTAGGAAATTGATTTGCGGTTTGTAAATTCATTTATGGTTCTCACAATAAAACAATTCCATTTCCATATTTTTCATAGAAATTTATTTACCAACAATAAGGAAATGTTCTGTTAAAGTGCCCAGCCTCACATTTATTTATAGTAATAAATATATATGAAATTCCCAAATTTAGTTAGCGGAAATGAAAAGTGACCAAATCGCGAACACTTCAAAAACTGCGAAATCTAATCAGGATAATGTGCAAAGATTTTTGTTGAGCAGCGCGAAACTAATTTAAAACCAGCCGCCAACTGTAATTAGGCGCTAATGAGTTATGCCCCCAAAAAGAGGCCAGGCCAGGCCAGGCCAGGCTGCGGGATAACCAAGGCAACGGCCACAGGATTACCCGGCCCGGGGCTCCATTCATTCAGGCTCAAAACTAGTCGGAGGCATGAAAAAAAACTGGCACTCGGATGAGCTGCAGCTGCAGTTTGGCTAATCAAAAAGTGCGATTAATTTGCTCGCTTTTGAATGGGGCAGCTGCTGGCTGTCTGTCTGTCTGCCAGGCGAAGGGGGCGTGGCACTGGTGTCAATGACTGCAGCTATCCGCCTCTGCGCCCCTCCCTTTCTCTGCCTCTCTCTCTCTCTCACACTCTGCGGTGCAAGGTGATAATAATCAGACAGGAGGCATTTATAACAAGACACACGCCCCCAAACAAACCACCCCGCCCACCCCCCTCTGTCCCGCCCTCACACACGGCCCTGCCCAGCTGGTGGGCGGCAGCACCATGGTAATCCATCTCCTGCCACGACAATGGTTGCTCTGGACACCAGCATTAAGCCAGACACTAAATCCAGCAAAGAAACTAGATACAAATATCTTTTGCTCCCACTGTGACTCCCTCTCTCGCTCTCTCTCACTTTCTCTGTGTGTGGGTGTGTGTGTGTGTGTGGCCTTTAGTATAATTATGGTGGCATCACAGGACATGTCGTTGACAAGCTCAAGTTGGGCCAGTCACTCAGTCGCACATATCAACACACACACACACACAACCACACACACACACAGGCACATTAGTAACCACCATAAAACACACGCAGTGCCGCACAGAGATTGGTCTGTGGGTGGGCCCATAAACCAGATCCGCATGTGTCCAAGTTCGTAAAGTTGATTCATTCATGGCAGCAAAATTTATATGGCCCTGACGCGTGCGTCCAACGGCGGCTTCTACGCTAAGGCTGCGTCTCCTAAGCGAAACTATAAAACAAGTTAAAGTGCGACTAGGCGAGTGTGTACGACGCACAAATACCCTGTATACAGAGTAGAGCTGTTCATAAGATAAATAGCTTTTGCTTAGATCTAGCTAATCCGGAGCATGTATTTGGAAAGAGATCGTTGAGACTGTGCACGACGCCCGAATACCCTGTAGACAGCCACAGCAACTAGACAATTTATTGAATAAGAGATCCATGAGGGCCCAGGTTTCTTTCCGGGAGCCGACTAGACACGTATCTAGTCTTTTCTCTTATCATAAACTAGGAGATTTCTGCAAATCGATATTTATCGATTCGAGTACTCGGTAGCTTGTCACTCAGATTACCGCGCTTGCCTTGAACCTGAATAAATATACCATTCTGGATCTTTGAAAAGGAACCCGCGCCTATGTCCAGTCTCTTCTGCTCTTTAATAAGTTTCTGTTATCTTGAACCTGCCTTCTGCTACGTGTTACATACACTTGCACGTCTGCGATATACCCTAACTGAAACATTTTCAAGAGGTACAGGGTATAAAAACATCTAAAACTAACTACAGCTGAATGCGGCTGCTGCTGCTGATGCGGATGTGGATGTGGATGCTGATGATGCCGCTGACAATGACAATGACGATGAAGCTAATCCTCCCCCTCTTTCCACCCTTGACCCCCTCTCTAGCCTATGCCCGCTGTGCGCCGCGGGATGCCGTTTTGAGGCAAATGATTTATCTCGCAGCTAGACTGCAGCTTGGGCATTGGAAACTGGACTTTAGACTGCATCTTGGCTTATTTAATGCGGCCTATTTGCTTATGTGAAGCCCGCCAATTAGCCGAGTCGAGGCACGTTTAAGTGGAAATCAATTGGAGCTGCGATTTCAGCATGAACTCTAATGGATACACTGAGAAAAATACTAGTTAAACTGCGTTTACTGCATGACCTTGAATGGGTACACTGGAAAGAAAAAGTAGGCATCAATTTATTTAACGCATTGCCGCCTTCTTCTTGCGACGGGCAATGCGCGCCAGCTCCTGCTCCGTGGGACGATGTTCGCCGTAGCGATCGACCCAGGCCTCGGCCATGCGATAGAACTTCTTTGGATCATTCACAAATTGACTGGCTATCTCCACGTTGTAGGGATTATCGGGCTGTGGATCGTTAATGGTCGCGATGAGCACCTGCAGCACGTGCTCGATGCGCGACGTTGGCTTCCAGTGCTCCGCCTCTAGTATGGGCAGGCAGACCTGGCCGCGCTCATTGATATTGGGATGATAGATCTTCGTGTTGATGTGAAGAATGGGTGGCCGAAAGGGATACTCCTTGGGGAAGTCTATCTCCAGCTTGAAGGCGCCCTTGTCGTACGGCGGCGTATTGGGCATCAGCAGTGCATACCACTTGTAGATGTTGTCCTTCTCGGGCTCCAGCAGCTGCAGCTGGCTGAGCTGCTTTTGCTCCATCATCTGCTTCAGCTCGTTCTGCATGCGCTTCGGCCCATCCATTATGGCGTCGTCTTTATTCATGGTTGCGCCTATTTTTGTTTACTTTTGCCTCTACTCAAGCTGTACAATTTTGTCTAAAGTATTTCTCTCAGTGTTCTATTATGAGTGTGTGTGTGTGTGTGTATGGGGCAGGCTAGGCTAGGAGTTCATTTGGCGAAAAGCAAGACCAGGAAAGTATAGACAAAGCGAGAGAATGTCCCCGACGAGGAGATATCCTTCGCTCAGCATTCAAACACACGTCATGGAGTATTCATTTGTGAACAATTTTGTTGTAAAATGCTTGGCTTTTTGCTTTCCAGTTCCTAAAAGTTTTGAGCTGTGCTCTAAGTAGGTTAGCTGAATATCGATATTTATCGATTTTGGGAATACGAAGCAGTCGAGAGAATATACCATAATATATCCACATTAAAGAAAGAAAGCTTGGAGATATGCTCGCACAAATACACAGACTGAGTATTTGTATCGATATTTATCGATTTTGTGAACACGGGGAAGTTATCGATAACTTCAAATAGATTCAAAGTTGCCTTTCTCCGTTGCCTGTTACGCACAGACACACAACCACAATACCCTCGCAATAACCATTTTCAAGGCACACAGGGTATCTACATATATTCATAAAAGAAAAAAACTAGAGAAATCCTTTCACATTGACATTAATCCCCGAAATAGCCGCTTTAAGAGTCCGCCTGACGTCCACAGGCTCTGACAGCAGCACATTAGGATCAACTGGGCAAAGCAATGGCACATTGAAACAGATGAAAGGTTCTAGCGCTGTTCCCCCCCGCGACCCTTACCCTCGCCCAAGCATTTCTTTTGCTCCATTTGTTGGCGATACAATTCATGCTCGGAATCTAAAGCCGTTTTATATAATGTATTTGGCCAAGTCGCAAAAGTTCGCTCTTCGTATTTTCTATCTGTGCATTGAATTATGCACACGGGTTATGCCATGTGTCCAGGCAGGTTCTTTTCACCGATTTTTTGGCGCAGATAGAACATGTAGCTGCAGAAAATAGGTGAGCAGAAGGCGCCGTGATGTGATTGCCATTGACATTATAGTTTTCAATTAGCTGAACAGGTGTGGCAAGATGAAGACACACGAGTCCCATCGCAATTCCAGCGTATTCCGGACTCATAAATATGTAAAGATTTTGCCAAAAAGCATAATAAAACCCACTCAAAAGGAAAGCAAAGCTTTGACAGCGCAGCCAGCGTCCCTATATCCCACCTCATCTCGACTTACAGCATATTATTTTGGTCTCCGATGGGAAGGTTGATAACAAAAACATGAAAATTAAATATCAAAAATATGCGATGCAAACGAACAACAAATTCTACTTCTTCTTTGTGCGTGTGTGTAATTATTTATGTTGTATGTCATCATCATGTAAATGAAACCAAGACGAGACGACGACGACCATGGAAATTTGGCCCGGAAACGCAGCATGACGTGCGTAACGGGGCGTCTCAGGCGTAATTAGGATATACATATATGTATAACAGTGTGTGTGATTGTGTTTGATTGTGTGTGTTGGGAAAACAAGAAAGAACTGGTAGCTACGAGTAACTGAATCTGGAATACCCTTGCTGATATAATAGAACTTAATTTTGATCAATTCCTGGAACTATACAAAATAGTATTCTTATGTTGATTAGATATTCAAAGCTCTATTTACTGAAATATCCGTTTGAACAAAAGAATGTTGTATACAAATATATATAAGTCGAGGTAAATTGAGCAATTGAAAAGGGAAGACGCTGGTTCAAATCCTAGGATTAGTGTGTGCTCTGTGAGCCGTGCATAATTGTCAATGCTGGGTTATAGCCTAATTCCACTGTCAACATTTCTTACATTTTTTGCGAAAGTGAAATATGTTGCCTGTACATTTTCCCTTTAGGAACCACATTTTTCACATTTGCCAAAAATGTTGGGTATTTTGTGTTTTTTGCGATGATTTATCGAATTTCGAATCTGACACTTGCTAATGGAATCGCAGAATGTGAAGTTTGTAAATGTAACATATTTAGCGCACAGTATCATTAAGAAATGACGGTATGAAGTAAATACAAACTAAAAGAACCTAATGTCATTTCATGGCTACAGAATATCGATTCCTATATTTAAAAGAATACAAAATAGTTCATTAGTTCCTCAGACAGCTATATAAACATAAAGTCTCGATCCGGCCAACTTTTACACCCTGCCAAGAAGGCAGACGAATCTCAAACTAAGAGACTTGTCAACACTCAGATAGACAGACAAAGCAATATCGAAGCAACGCTTAATACTGATCATGAATGTATATCCTTAATATACCTAACACATTTCCTGATGCCCAATCCAAGGATATGTCTGGCGCCTCTTCGCGGCATTCCCTAGGACTGCTGCTTATACTATTGTGTTTTACAACACTTACAAATCCGATTAATCAGTATTATCGATAACATGTCAGTGGCCAAATACCCAACCTTGGAGCAGAACAAGATAAATGCCCATCACAAAAAGTGGCAGCCAAGGCGTCTGACAGCGCTGCGGGACGCAGAGGCGTCCCTCGACCAAAACTGCGCGATGGGTGTCGCTTTAAGGCAGGGAGAAGGGGAATGGGGAGAGGGAGGGCGGTTGTTGTCAGCTGCCTGGCATCAACGCATCCGCCATACTTTTAGCATAAACAGCCGGAAGCGGAAATGTAGATGACGCCGTGCGCCCACTCATATAAATGCGTGTGTATCTAGCCGTGCACTGAGAGAAATTAAGGCAGCTTAAAAAATAATAATACAAAATCAAAAAAAAAAAAAAAGACAGTGCTGATTTAGATATTTAGTATAAATTTGATATAAATAAGAATAGGAGAAAAGGATTAGGCACAAAATACATTTAATAAGAGTTCGAGTACTTGAAATAAGCGTAAGACTTTCTCAGTAAAAGCTCTTAAAATTGAGTACTCGCGTTTTTGAGACTTTTGGGATTCAAGAGAAAAAGGTCTGCAATTACGAATTTCGTTTGCAGACTGAAAAATTGCGACTTTAGCGGAATTATGTTAACACTTGTACTTGATTTGAGTGCAAAGTTCACGAAATTTTCTCTGAATGTATGCTCATGAGTATGGGTGTATTTTATACCCTACAACCCTTGAAAATGGTTAGAAAGGGTATACGATTTTTGTAAAATGGTATGTAACAGGCAAATTAAGACTTCTTTGACTTCAATCAAATATATATATTCTTGATCTGAGTCGACGCAGCCGCCTCCGTATTTCTAACAGTCTTTCTAGAAGATTCTATAGATTTTCTAAAGATTTGACCTCGTAACGTATATAAATTCTTGATTAAGCTGACGAGCTTCCATTTGTGCGTTAATTCCAAAAGACTAGAAATTTTTAATTTTATATATATAAAGAATATAAAAGTATATATGTTTCGAAAGGGTTTATAATTTTCTCCCATAATTTCTTCCTATTTTCATAGTATCGAAAAATATATGACTTGCGATATGTTGAAGCATAACATGAACATTTTAAAAGCCTCAAGATACTCCAAAATTTTTGTATATTATATATAGATTATAGATCGATAATCGAGAAAGAACAAGCATCTCGGCTGCGTAAAGTGTGGTTATATATACAGAAGAGTCTGGAATGCCCTGGTGCTGATTGTAGGGTATCTCTTAGTCGAGCATTTGGGCCTAGCGCACACTCACTTGCTTCTTTTCTAAGTGTGTGTGTGTGTGTGTGTGTTTGTTGAGCGCCTGCAGCTTCAGTCGCGCCCGCTGTCAGTTCCATTCCCAATCTCAATCCGCATCCCAATTCTCTTTCTTTCTTTTTCTCCCGCTTGTGAACCCCTTGCCCTCCCCCCCCCCCCTGTGCCCGTCGGCGTGTCTGTCATTTGTTTAGCTGTCATTGCCGGCGTATTGCCGCTGACAGCTCGTTGGCCTGGAGCCGGAGGCCTGGCCATGTCGATGGCGCCAAGGCGCACAACTTTTCTATGGCCATGAAAAATCAGCCAAAAATTAGCAGTCGCCGCATTAAATCTAATCTGATCCGATTTTCTATTACCAATTGGCTGCTCACATGCTGTGCTGGGATTCAAGCCGTGTGTGTGTGTGTATCTATGCATCTATGTGTGTGAATTAACGCCCTTTTGCCTGGCCAGCCGCCCCCAGCTCCGCCCCCCTTTTGCATGTGTGCACTTAAATCTTTTTATCGCACTCTAACACTGCGGCTCAGCTTTTCGGCTGGCTTTCAACGCCTTTTGCTTCACTGTGGAGCGTTCTTCATTAGCGCGAAAAACGTCGCGTGCGGCTTTTCTTCTTACTTTATTTTCTTTCATTTTCCGCCTGTCATCGACCCTTTTCGGGCTGTCTTTTGTTGTCGACTGTTGCTTTTTGGCCGTGATATATGAAGCGATTAACATTAAAGGTGCCTAATTGATTCGGGCAGCCAATGTCCGACGCGTTTTAGGCCACCCTCTGCGACGCCAGGGAGGAGGGGAGGAAGTTGGGGCAGCTGCCACAATTTGCGTATAAATTTTCATTAAGAAATTATCGCTCGTGTTGCTTAAATTTAAATTAATTATGTATGGTTTATCATCAAGCAATTGGCGGCATGCAAGGGCGCACAGCCACGCCCACACACACACGCACATACATGCAGTTGTTGCCACATGCAACAACAACAACAGATTATTTATGCCTTCAGTGAAGTGCACAGCACATCAACGACAACGGAGACGATAACGATAACGAAGGGGAGAAGCTCGTATAATATTAAATTGCATGAAGTGAATAAAAGCAAAGTACACACAACAACACACACACACACAGGCACAGGCACATACACGTAGAGACGGCGACGCCTTGTGCCTATGACTGCGACAGCTTAAATTTTGTTCCAGGGCTGAAGAGCAGCTGTTAATGGAACCATCATAAACGTGGCATCAGCTAGAAGCTAAACGCCTGCCGGGTAGAACGATATTATAAGAGGGTCATGGAAATCGTAATGCAGTGAAGGTGACTTCTGTGAGCTTAAGAACTATATACCTTTATATATATTTATGAGTAGCATGAAAAGCCCCGTCGATTTGCGTTCCTCTGAGCTTCAGTATTTTTCCATACAAGCCAGTCGCTCACTTTTGAAGCTATTGTCATGAAACTTTGCATTCATTCGTCTTGCTGTTCCTGTGTCAAAACTGGTGAAATCGTAACCCTGTATCATATAGGTGCCCAGTTGTGATCAGTGGAAGATGCATTTCTTGTAAGAACAACTAATTTGTTTATCAAACTATTTTATAGCTGCACTATGAGGGTTGTCTTCACCCAACTTGTCATTCAAGCTGTATCAACTCGAAGTACTATACCATACATATTTTTTATCAGCATTCGCTCGTGCATAAAGCTTTCAGATAAGATCATTTCTAAGCTTTGGCTGTTTGAAGCTAACCTTTCTTTCTTTGAATTGTTCCTTGCTAAAAGCTTTGTCAAATAAAAGACTCACTCCAGAGCACATTTATCCATATTCCACACATCTTCCAACTTAAAGCCAGTCTTTTTTAAACATTTAACAGATGATATCGTACGAATTACTTGCCTTGATTCCAACCACAAGCCGATGCTCAGACTCTACCCAAAACTGTTTCGAATTAGTTGACTAATGGAAGAAACAGATCAGAGTCGAGCTGTACACTCAACGGACTGCCTTTGAGCAGAGCACAAAACCACACTCTACTGATGAGGTAAACCTTTTAAGGTTGTCTCTGTTCTGCCTGCCTTCCGGCCCTGCTCCGAACTGGTTTCCAATCCTGCCAAGTGAACCACTTCTAAAAACAGCAACTGGCTTTTGGATGGGTTTTTGTGTTCCGCCATTGGCAGCCGCCTCGCCATTGAGTGCGGATTAATCGGGCTCACTTTGTCATAAATAATGCAAACTGAGCGCTCTACAGGCATCCAACCAATGCGCCCACAAGTCCACACACACACACACACACGCACACACATGGAAGGGGGAGGGGGAGGTGTGTCTCAATATGCAGTTAGCTGCGCTCAAACGTGGTGCAATTACTGCAAACTGCGTCTATAGACCTGCCTGTCTTGCCTGGGCCTGGGCCTGGGCCTGAGCCTGAGCCTGTCGCCTTTGCTTTAAATACCCTGCATCCATTGTAAATAGGTTAAGAGGGTATAATGCTTGCGAATGTTACAGACAGAGCGAGGCTTGCCTGGCCATAGAACGTATATTGATTCTTCATCTGGACAATCTTAAGTCCTCTTAAGTAAAAATTAAAAATAAACTTAATTTAGTCTATTATTTAAGATAATACAATCAATGGGAACCACAACGTACAAAAATAGATTCCGGGAAATATAAATGCTTGAGATTTGAAATTTTAGGTAGCATTATTTTGTTTTCAATTTCTTGGACCCATTTCTCATAAATAATGTAGATCCAATGGGAAGAAGAAGCAAGTGCCTATGTATATGTATGCATGTTTGTAACATCAGCTCAGCTTAGAATCCAGGGTAACTTCTAGTCGGTCACTCCCAAATAGGCCACTCTTGTTCCATTCGACAACGTCATTTGTACTTAATGACTTTTCAACGTTGTGTGCGTGCGCCGACATTTTCTTGAGGCTTTTTTGGTTGTTCGCTTATTGCATTAAATTGCATTTTCGCAGCCAGCAAAAAGGCGTAACTCACCCAAAATGGGGGCGTGACTCACCTGTTGCTGATGTTTAATTGGAAAACAAGTAGCATGCATTTCGCGGCGTCTGTTGCTGACAATTTAAGTGCTCCAATGAAGCTGGGAAGGAAAACCATC
This sequence comes from Drosophila novamexicana, assembly GCF_003285875.2. Lineage (NCBI taxonomy): Eukaryota > Metazoa > Arthropoda > Insecta > Diptera > Drosophilidae > Drosophila > Drosophila novamexicana. The sequence goes on from NW_020824848.1 coordinate 799,942, forward strand.
TGCCATCAGCTAATGCCACAGCCCACAACTATGCGGCTGAGCTGCTGGCTGCTGGAGCTAAGTAACTGAGTGCTCATATCTACACGCTGAAATTTCAGGAGGCCAAGACAACTTCAAAGCAAACCCGAAAATAAACAAGAAAAACATAAAATAAATCGCTTCTTATGCGGCAACTGCGGGAGGCATCCAAATCAATGGACAAGCCACACGGCGGCAACAAAGGAAAACAAGTTAGAAATGCTCTGGCAGGGCTGTGCTTGACTAGAAGATACCCTGAACATAGCAGAAAGCTGATGTCAAACAAATACACTACAAACTAGACGCATTAGCTGTGCTTCTTCTTTTGCCCGATCCATTCCAAGGAAAGTTCTTTAATAACTTCGGCCTTTATTGTCCGATCTTAATGAAACTTTTAGGGTTTAAAAACAGTTTAAGAATGTGTTTGAATACAAAAGCCCAGGATGATACCTGCAAAAAGTGCGTCTTTTTACAATATATATTTTATAATTTGAGGGCGAACAAGTGTTTTTAGAGATATCTAAAGGGTGAACTATTCTAGTCTGTGTATTTACACATGATCCCAAAAGTGAAATACTCTAGATCCGTGTATATTATACAAAAGCATGAATACCAAAGCTCTAGCTCGTTTAAAGTCCAAAAACGGTATATTGATTACGATTCTTATCGATTGTAAGGGAAATGAATAAGGGAAGGCAGATAGAGAGACAGACAAATAGACGAACACAGAGATAGATTGGACTCGGAGAATCTATCTTCAGCCTCTTACTTAAATCTCCACACAGCCATCATACCCTGCCTACTTATTTCCAATGGTTACAGGGTATAAAAACGCAACCGTGTGTCTGTGTGTGTGTGCTTATCATAAAATGTTTAATAAAAACCATCTGCCCCTGGCTGACACAACAGGAAAGCCACCCCTCCCCCTCCGCCCACCAACCCCGCTAAGCAGGCACAGAAGGAATATTATTATATATGGGCCACAGCGGGATTTGCGAGAGTTGAAATGGGCCAAAAAACTGAAAATGATTTAAAATATTTCTTTTGACAGCGACGCAAAATGTTTTGGCCACTTACCGAATATTTTTCCGGGGGCCCCAAATAAGTACGCCAGCATTTATAGATTCGCCCCCCCCACCACACTCTCTCTCACTCTCTCTTCCTATCTCTCTTTCCCCTCTCTCTGGTTGGTTTTAAGTGCGTGGCTTGAAGTGTGAGGCTATTAATAATAAAGGGAACATCTAAAACGAAATTCAATAAGCGTGATTTGGACAGCCAACCGATACGACCCGACCAAGCAACCGGTCAACAGCAAACAAACCCCTAACCCTGGACCTCCCCCCGCTGCCCCCGCCCCCGCTCCCGGCCGAGTCAGTCAGTTTTGCGCCTTGGCCTGGCGGGTTTGGCAAAATATTTAAGGCGGTTGGCCTAAGGATGCCAATAAATCAAAGCGGAAAAAAGGCTGCCGAACAATGTGCGGCATGTGTAGAATTTGCTTTTGGACCACACACACCCACATACACACACACCAACACACACACACACAACCACACACAGACACGTTCAAAGAGTTATGCGCTCTTGGGGCACATTTGTGAGTGTGAAAAATATTGAGTTTGAGTCTCAGTCTGTGCTTATTCTAAAGTGCCATTCGATAACAATTAAACAAGTTTGAGAGCATACTTTAAAAACTGTAAGCACATTTCCAATAAATTATTAGCCAAATTCTCGAATCTTCAATCTTTTTGAAAACAATTAACTAAGTTGTTAAGTGTACTTAAAATTTAAGGAATGATTCATATGCTGGAAGATATGCTTTAACGCGGCCATATGTAAGATAGGTTTTTCCAGCAATTTTTGCCAGAATTTGGTATGCATTGATTTATCGTAAAGAACTCTGACAGAGAGTCTAACTTCAGACAGAATGAAAACTCTAAACACATTTCTAATTAATGCGCAAACAATTTTTTTAAGCATTGTTCCTTTCGATCGAAAAGATAACAATAATTCAACTTAATTCAACTTTGTTCAACATAATTTTCTTTTATAGAGAAACTTAACTTCCTCGCAATTGCTTTGAGCAATTGATCATCCGTAAATCAGGCCACAAAAATATTTGTATATACTTTGGATTCAGTTAGGAAACTTCTTAGTTTGGCGCTATTTACAAATATTTCAATTAAAGCTAAAAGACTAAAGCGGACGTTTTTTTTATGTGTTCTGCGGTTTCGCTGAACGAGTTGGTTAATTGAAATTTTTGCACATTTCTTTATGTCGCGTCCACGGTCACGTGCATAAACCAAAAAAAAAGAAGGATATGAAAATAAAGAAAACTGCGCACTCACAATTCAATAAAATTAATGGAAAAGCACACACACACATACACGCACACTCTCAAATACACATACATTCAGTGCGAGGCAAGCGTCAGAAATCTATGAGTAAGAATTTGACCAATGCAACGTGAGGCAGAGGGCAGCCGCCCGGCCAAGATGCATGCCACTAGCTGTAAACGAGTAGGCATGTGGGTGGGCGGTCTGACAGGGGCAGGGGCGGGGCCAGAGACAGGGGGCTGGGTTTGGAGGGGCTTGAGGGCGTGACGCGTGCTAAGAGCGCAAAGCTTGTAAGCGGCTTAAAGTTGTACAAAGTTTTTCAAGCGCATTCGCCAGTCACCAAAGGCGGCAACGATGGCGACGCTGGAAAAAGTTATGAGTGGCTGTGGATCATGCACACACACACACAACCACACACACTCACACACACTCACACACACACACAACCACACACACGTTTATTCAAAAGAATATATAAGCTTGTCGCGGCTCCATTGCAAGCCCAAACAAAGCGAAGTGCTGCACTTAGAGAAAAGCGCCTGCTTTAATTAATAGGGTTAGGAGTTAGAAATCACAAAAGTTTGCTCTTAAAATTTAAAGTACATTTTGTACTTGAATATTCTTTATTTAAGAAAAAAGACGGATTACTTGTCAAATACTTAACATATTTAAAAAATTCGCATATTTGAATAAATAAATAAATATGATAGATAAATAAGCGCAAAAAGTTCTCAATGGGAGCACATTTCTTAAACTAGTTGCTTTTTTAAAGAATTTTGAAGCAAGAATTTTACTTTAAGGCAAGAAGAATCTGAAGCTTATTTAAAAATATATCAACCTCTTAGACTATTTTCTCTCAGTGTATGTGCGAGTGCTGCCAACTGACTTTGGTGTTGGTGGTGGCCACATCGCCGTTGAGTGTAGTAAAAAGCGCCCAGCTGGAGCATGTAAAAGGATTAAGTTCGCTTAATATCATTGATGAGCGTGGCGCACAGAGTCCATGGCCGAGTCCAGAGCGTTAGCAGCTTCTTCATTTGCTCTACTGCTTTGACCAAGTGTCTGTAATGCCTGCTTTCAATGGGACTTTGTTTCAAAGAGTAACAGCGCTGAGCTCTGAGATTTGAGCTGGGCGGCTGAGTCAATAGTTGAGGCGCCAAAGCAGCTGCTGCATTCCCAGCAACAGAATTGTGATGGGGAGAGGATGTGGGAGTGGGAGTGGGAGTGGGAGGATGTGGTTCATGCATGATCCATAAGCCGGTGGCAGGAAGTACCCAGTACCCAGCCATTGAATTCATGCCCCGAAGGTCAATCGTTGTCTAATTAAAAATGCAACAGCCGCCTTTTAAAAAACATGTTATTCTACTCGTACTACCCTGAGTCGGTCTGCCAGCCTTATGCAAATATCTTCAAGTGCGTAGCGAACAAAAATTTGAATTAAAATGAAAAAAAAAAAAACGAGAATGAACGAGAATAAACGAATAAAAATGAAAAACCTTGGAACAATACACAAATGTAATGAATATTTACGAATTCGTAAGAACAACGGCAAAGCGCAAAACACGTGCGAAATCTCAAAAATATTCCCACACACACACACACACACACACCCCTCCTGTTAAGCATGGCGAGTGTAAGGATTGCCTTTTATATTTACGCTCCAAAAATTACTGGAAAATTTTCATTTAATTATGAAAACACAGAAACTGAGCTGCCAAGTTGTTTGCTTGACAGCCTTCCATGTGCTAATTAAAAGCAAAGGCAACAGTTGTTCTCAGCCCACCGACAAACTGGCCAAAAGTGTGGGGCAGAGCTCTCGATAAGCACTTCCAAACTAAACTATAATCACAACTGTGCATCTTTACACCAGAGACTTACCTTTTTTTTTTGTTTCCACACACTCGCCTGGGTGTCGTTAGAGCTGCAATGAAAAAACATTTATGTACTTCAATTAGATTGCCGTACTCGTGCCAGGATTTGAAGTCTATGAGGATGCTTCGAATAGCTTCAATTTGCAATATATAAGGATACAAATAGAAATATCAATAAAGCTGCTTATTAATTGGAGTTTAATAAACAAAAGATTTGTATTCATATATTCTACAATTTGTGCTGATTGATTGATTGACTGATTGACATGGAAATGTGAATAACGTTGTTTATAACTTGAACTAAATAAACAAAAGATTGGTATTAAATTTTTATATATTCTACAATTTTCTCAGCTTGATTAACTGATTCGTAACCTATTCTGATATAGTAATGATGGACTGACTGATTGATTGATAAATAAATTTTAATATACATGCTTATTAATTAGAGCTACACAAACAAAATATATTCTACAATTTGTACTGAATGATTGACTGATTTATTGATGCTCAACGCATAGCACAAGCCATGAGATTATTTTATTATTTTCTAAATATTTACAATGAATACTTATATTTAAATGCTTTCATTCACTGATTGACTGATTGGTTATTGCTTCAATGAAGCTATTTATGCTGATTGATCGACTGCCTGATTGATGTTCAACATATATAAAAATATTTTTATATTTTTAAGATGTTTTCATATAGAAAGCTATTCAAGCTAATTGCTCTGATTGATTGATTGACTGATTGACGAACAATGCACACCAAAAACCATGTCATTTCTATATATGTTACATTTTTATAGTTCGTTGTTCTAATAGATAAAACATTTCTAAAACAACTTGTGCTGAGTGATTGAATAACTGATTGATGGTCAATGTACAGCATAAGTAAAGCAACGATTGCTCAAAATATTTACACAATGTTCCTTTAATGCGACGAGATTAAATTGTTTGAATTAGTTTTGTTTAATTTTCATCTTATGGGAAACTGAGGGAAAACTATTTTTGTCTTTCATTCGATATGCTGCTAATTTCAAATATATTTTCAAAACTCTGAAGAAAAAGACTTTAATTGAAATGCAAAAGAAAAAAGGCTTTGAATAGAAAGCCAACATAGTGAGAGCATTCAAGTTTCTGCATTTTTATTTTATCGTTTGATGTTGTTGCTGCTGGAGTGAAACATGAAGTCATTCGACTGTCATTTCAGAGTCGACTCTAGTCAATGTCTTGTCATCGTCAAGTCAACATCAATGGGCAGCTTGCTTAGATGCGGCATCCATGGCTTGATTTCTCATTGCCCGAGAGCTGGCAATCTGCGCACAGTAAGCTGCTCATATTTACAAAATGTCTAATGAAAATATTTTCCTCGAAGCAGATATTCAGGCGCGCCAGACTCTGTCTGAAGAGGGAAAAAATCAAATTAGCTGCATGAATGACGCTGGCAAATGCGCTTGCCGGATTAACAGGGTGGCATAAAGCGGGGGCGGGGGCCGGGGGCCGGGGGCGTGGTGACTGCTACAACATGGCCATCAATGGTAGTTTGTTTTTGTATTTGTATTTCTTATTTTTTTTTTGCTTCAGATGCCATTGCAGCTTGCGGAAAGGCTGCTTTGTGTGATTGATGCAGCTTCATGTTTGTGAGCTAATTGCGGGCTTTGCCCGAAACGGGCGTGGGTTGGGGGGAAATTGAGTTGAAGGGGGAGTTTCCCGTATGAGAAGTACTCATTGCATTGCTCGTTAATGCTATTCGGTTAGTCATAATTATTCTAAAGCTCCAAATGAGTGTCCTAATGGTCTCTTTTAAGAGTTCAGCTGTTATCCTTGATAACGTACCACACACAAGTGTGCGCCACAAAACCAAAACCGATGAAATATCTAAAATCTCAACTTTTAACTCTTTGCCTCGTGCTTTTGAATGCTGCATGAGGCGAGCGAAAAAATCAGATAACGCATTTAAAATAAGTAGAAAGCACAAAAGCGCACGACTGACTAGATGAGACAAACAACAACAACAACAACAACAGCAGCAGAGGCAGCAACATGAATGGCACAAATAAAAAAAACATTGCCAAAGGCGACACACAAAAAGCTAAAAAACATGCTAGAAGTGTGGAGAAGGGGAGTTCCACCCAGGTGGGGCCTGTGCCGGGGCTGGGAAGGCTTCGAGCAGAAACTGTATCAAGTAACTGAGCCGCGCCGAGCTGCATAGTGAAAATGCAACTGTGCGGAAAACTGTGCGAACATTTTCATTTTCAATGCAGCTCTTGGCACACAAACAGAGGGATGGTGAGGGAGAGGGGGAGGGTGGAGGGTTCGTACCAGAAACAGAATCAGATTCGGAATCAGAATCAGGACACTAAAAACAACTAGCAAATAGACAACTTTAAGTACAAGCCCCGCCACACACATATACACTCTCACACACACTCACACTCACACACACACACATGCACACACACACATGCACACACACGCATAAACACACATGTGTTAGCGGCAAAAACTTGCAGCGAATCGCAGAAAATCGCTTAGAATGCAGCGCGCCCCAACAAAAAAAAAGGAAGAAAAGAAATAATAAAAACCAGAAAGCAAAAAAAATGTACGCAAAAAGAGGAAAAATTTGGAAAAGCCCCGAACAAAAGCATATGGGCGTCAGCTGGGGCAGGGCAGGGCCCACCGCAACGTCTGACTCCCGACTCGAGTCGAGCTTTTCTTTCAATTTGCAACATTTTCTGTTGCACGTTGCACGTACCCAAAAATAACTTCCGACCGTCGCTGGCTGATTTTGTTCCGCCTTAGTCAACTCGCTGCGAAATTGCAGGAAGCGATTCCATTTAAAGTTGCCAGCGACCAACCAGCCAAGTTTCGAGAGAAAACAAGAACTCGGTTAAGGTTAAGCGACAAAGCACTCGTAAAATGTATCTGCCCGCTTATCAATGGGTATCTGTTGTGCGAACCCCCGCCGGCCCTGCCAGCCGTATCTGTTTATACTTGTATAATTTATATAAAAAATTCAATTAGCCATGCTGTCCAAAACAGAAGTCCCAGCGTAGCCAATAGTTTGTTGCCGCCGTCCCATTAACAAAATAAACTTTCTCAGCTGCCAATCAGCCGGGCCACGGCCAACACAGGATCCAGTTCTACAGTGCTACTCGTACGGTCTCCCAGCCAACCTGCCAGCCAGCCAGTCAGCCGGCCAGTTAAGGGAAGCCTTTAATAAACCCACATAAAACTTGGCAAACATTAAAACAATGGCTACCCCCAAAGCACAGTGGTTCAATTATCTATTATTAGACATTATCGCAAACATATTTATTGCTGGCTTTTTGTGTAGCTAGAGGAAAACCTTTTTTTAAATTATTTTTATTTGGTGGCCATTTGTGTGTCTTTAATTAAAAGTCGCCAAACAATAATAATAATTATCTCGCCACTGGCATCAAAGCAGTTCGCTGACATGCTGGCATATATGCATTTCTAGGGATCGATTTTGTGGAGATATCATCTGATATCATGCTAACCTCTTTTAGTTTAATATCTGAATACATTCGCTTTTATTCGCTTGATAAATTTGGTTAGCTCAAGGCACAAAGATACATCTCCGTTCTTAGAGGATCACACGCATGTCTTCGCTGGAGAAGCTCGAACCCGACTCTCAGCTATTGTTGCATGCTGCTGTTAACATCTCTTCTGTTAACAGAGGTCTAACATTCTATCGGCCGAGAGAAAGCTCTCATCTATCTCATCTATATATCTATATATATATATATATATGGCAGAGTTTTTCTTTTTTTTTCTATTTAATTTGTTTCATTTTGCGCTGGAATCGATTGTACCTAGTGAATTCTACCAATGAATGAGAGAAGAAGGTATAGCTACAAGTATGTTTCTTATATTATATTGGCAGGGATATTTGCAATGATGGAATATTTACAAAGAAGGGGAAGGAAGTATTTCAATGATTCGCCTCGTAGATAGGTCGCCAGGGTATAGCCTCTGGAGGCGCCTCTCTCAAATAGGGTCAGCCGGGATCCTGGCGACGGATGCTGTTACTGACGAAGTTAACCTGAGCTCCGACCCGTGTTGGGAGGAGATCTGGTTATAGGTCGTCGGTTGTCACGTGCCATGCCCAAAAAATATACTTGATATATCTTCATATTAGTCTAGTCTGGAGAATGTCGGCTGTTGTATAGTATAATACATAAGATAGTAGCAAAAGGTATATAATAAATGATAATGTTCAGAAGCTATCAACCCAACTCTTAAAGCCGTACGCTACATCCTTCATCCATACGCTAGCCAGATCCCTGCTCAATTGACTGCCTGACTGCTTGCCTCACTTAAATATATCTCAGCCTACGTTTGGTTTATTTTTCGATGATTATTTTAGGCAACATTTGCATAGGAGTTGCACCCCGTAATAATGTTTTCCACTGTGCACATGAGCCATTAGCAAAAACTTTGTTACAAAAAAGAAACGTAAAAAAAAATCACAAATTGCGCTTCAATGTTAAATGAATTGTTGTCTTAACTGCTAGACAAGCAGGGCTTGAGTGTGTGTGTGTGTGTGTATGGGTGTGTGTGTGTGTCTCTATACAGATGCTGGCAAGAGCGCTGGCCAAAAAGTTAGTAAAATTCATTTTTGGAAAAGTGCAAAATAAGGTAGAGGAATAATACAAAAAAAAAAACGAAAAAAAAAAATTGTGGCGGTTAAAAAAAAGTTTAAATAACTTTGGCAACTAAATTTAAGTTGGGTGGGGAGTAGAAACAAAGTGGGGTGGGGGAGCGGGGTGCAGTGCCCGGCAGCAGCAGCCAACAGTCGTGACAAAGTTGCGGTGGAGGGTGGGGAGGGGGGTGGGCAGTTGTTGTTGCTGATAAAAACTGCAGCAGACGCAAAACTAATTTGCGTGGTTATGTAAATTAGAGTTGGAGTTGACTCTGCGATAAACTTGTTGAGGGCGAAGAACGCTAAAAAAGAAAGTCGCAGCACAATGCGTAACCTGGTTATAGACCGGAGAAATGCGAGAAATGGGAGAGAAATGGGGGAGAAATTGCAGATAGGATGTCGTGCACCCAGGCAAACCGAACCGACACACAGACACACACAGGGTATTGTGGTACCTGGCTCACTTGTGTGCATTTTGTTTGTGTTTTTGTTGCCCTAATCCAAAAGCACAGCCACAGAAGATAACCAAATCGTTGCACAAAAAGACGCCGCCCGCCCTAACAACTAAATAATGTGCACAAAATTTAGTGTTGAATCCGATGCACTGTATACACTCAACGAAAAAGCCAAGCAGCTGCAGTAATTCAAAATAAATGACAGTGTATGAAGCAGGGGAAACACATGAAAGACGGCCAAAATGAAAGAAAATATTTATCATTATACCCTGAACCCATTTGAAATGGATCATGTATTTGTGCAAATGTATGTAACAGGTAGATGGAATCATCTCCGACCTCAAAGAGTATATATATTCTTAATCAGCATCAGAACAGAGTCGATCTGTCCGTATGTATGAACGCCTCGATCTCAGAACCTATAAGAGCTAAACACTTGAAATCGGGAATGTAGGTCCTCCAAATGCCCGTACAAGTTTATTTCCAATATTCGATAACATGTCCCGTTTTCAAGCAATCGATAAACTCGATACTATATCTTCCTCCGTTCTTGTTGTAGCTTTTCGCCCCACTTTGAGGCAGAATTTATGCATATATTATGCCTATTAGTTATTATTATCAATTTCTAAAATCTCACTATAAGCTTCTTTTTTCTCTGAGTGCATGTATCTAGCAGAAAGCCGACAACAGGCAGCAAATGCACATGGCAATGGCAGCCTGCTAAGATAATTTTTCGTCGAGCAACACACTCACACATAGTTATTTAAAAGGCCCAAGGAGCAAGGGGGCGGGGCTGCATTCAGAGCTTAGACATCATTTGTCCAGAAGCTGGCACAGGCAAAAGCCCAGTTGAGAGAGAGAGAGAGAGATGGTGCGGAGGGGGGGTGGGGGGATCATGCATCCAGCAGACATACATTGAGGTCTGTCGGCTGCATTGTCGGTTAACTTGGCAACCCTGGCAGCAGCAGCAGCAGCAGCATCAACAACAGTGGCAATGGGAGGAACCGTGCCTGAACTCGGCACCTAAAGTCATATTAATAATTTTGTTGGGATTTGAGCCCGGCTGCAACCGCAACAACTTGCAGTTGAGTTGCAGCTGCCGCCAACTGCTGCTGCAGCCAGCATCAACGTCTACTGCAGATACACAGATGCATCCGCATACACCAAAACGTATCCGAGTACGAGTAATCCTTGGTTACACTTGCTCTTCCACCGCCACTCGCCGCTCCAGAGGGGCCATTTTCAGCAGTTGCCGCTCTGTTTACATTTGCGAAAACCCGAAGCGGCACCTTGTGCACTGAGCTTTGACTTTTCATAGATACATAAGCTGGTACTACGGCTTATTGAGGAATTCAAAGCTAGCTCTTGGGCAGTTATTGATGTCAAATTTTACAAGAAATATTCCAAATAGCTTCTTTGCCCTCTCGGAACTTTTAAGTCAGAAAAGCTGGAGACCCTACATTTGGCATAAGGTATATCTATGATCACAATCCCCCCATACTTCCCCTAAACCGAAAATTTCAAGATTAATAATATGTTCCTCATGCTGTTTGTCGTCTTACATGATTCGGCATACACATTTAAGTCATAAATGTTGTTTTTGTTATCAATTACCGTTTTGAATATATATTTTTGTTTATAATTTGTGTGCATTGTTTTTCCACACACAAACAAAGCAATGACAACGCAATACATAATCACGGCCAGCTACGATTTTATGGGAAAATCAAAAACAACCAAATTAAAATGCAACCAACAGAAACATCCGTCTTGCCCCCCCTCTATATGAGGCGTGTCCCGAATATTTACAGCGTTTCCCACACACAACATTTTTATTTTTGATGAATTGAATATTGAGATGGATCCAAATGCTATCATGCTCTCAGGGACTAATTAGTTGTGAAGCGATTGCATTTGCCGTAGGACATGTGATATTTTTAGTGGCAGCTTGTTTACCGAACCGCAGCAACAACCACCATGGCGAGGCGCGTGGGTGCCCTGTCCCGGGCTGGGAATTTATTTTTAGTTGCCTGCAGTTCGTTCCATTTGACGGCTGCCTTGTTAATGACATGCAAATCAACTTTGGGTGGTCCTACGGCCAAACCGAGCTCAAAATCCCGGTCGTCCTCACCCGTCCTGTCCTGTTTACATTTTTTTGACAGCTGATTGTTTTATTGAAATGCAGCACGAGCCACGCGCGGAGGTGCCCGAGCAGCATGTTAAAAGTAAATATTTGCTATTTACTTTTGCGGCGCTGTGAGAAAATCATTAAATCAAGCTGCGGCCGTCAACAGACTGCGGAAAATGGGCATTTATCAGTCGCGCCAAGCCCACACGCACGTTCAATCAATGCAACCGCAAGTATTTTACTCGGGCCAAACAATAAAAAATTTAATTAGAATTTTTATTATTTAATAAAATGCCACCGCACTGAGACATGGCTAACAAACGAAAATGGAACAACCGAAAAATTGGGAAATAAACTAAATTGAAATTTTTGATAGAGAGCTAAAGCTGAAGCGCTCAGCCGCCCACCGGCTGCAAAATTGAAAAAGTTCTCGAAATGAAATCAAATAAATCTAGACAAACGAAATCTCTGCTAAGTTCTCCACACAACATGCACGAAAAAATGTTGCGTTTGAAAACAAGATGAAACAGAAAGCGGACTACAATCAAATGAAAACTAATGGCAAAAATGCAAAAAGGTATTTAAAATGTTTGCAAATGTGGTTGCAGTGGTTGAAATGTGGGCACAAAGTAAATGAAAATATTTTTACGCATCGGACAGACGCGCGTTTTTTTTTGCGTGCCGGCCACCAAAATAGGATATCAAATAGATTATTTATTCAAATAAGTTAAAATGGCCACAAAAAAAGGCAACGAATTGCGTTACAGATCAGATGAAAAAGATTTGTTTAATATGGTTGAAATATTTCGATTACGGCATAAAAACAAACATTCACAAAAAAAAAAAAAAACAATCAGTGTTAAATTCCACGATAAATAGTTCTATTATGCTTTAAAAAAAATATTTAAAATGTGTTAAACTCCCCGATAAGTGGTGTAAATTGTTTATTTTTTTTTTCCTATTTGCCTCAAATTCATTATCAAAGCTCTACATGAGAAATTAACCGATAAGTCTTTCAGCGATTTGGGAAATTTCGCCCATAAAATTCATGCATAAATTGTACCCTCAAATATCCTATATAGACATGGGCCAAAATTTCCCACCCCCATAACTCGGCCAAAACTCATCCGAATTCCACGAGGATTGGCTTTTTGTTCATAGTTTTCCCTCTAAAATAATATGGCATTTAATTCTGACCACCCATTTTTTAGTCGAAATGCATGCCAAAATCTAACTCCTAGGATTCTTATATAGACATGGGTCAAATCTTACAACCCCCATAACTTGGTCAAATATCATCCGATTTTCACGAGATTTGCCTTTTTCTTAATGGTTTTCCGCCTAGAATAAGCTGGCATTGAAATCTGAACATCGATTTTTTAGTCGAAATTCATGTCCAAATCTTACCCCAAGATACGTATATAGACATGGGTCAAATCTTACAACACCCATAACTTGGTCAAATATCATCCGATTTTCACGAGATTCGTATTTTTCTTATTGGTTTTCCGCCTAGAATAAGCTGGCATTAAAATCTGAACATCGATTTTTTAGTCGAAATTCATGTCCAAATCTTACCCCAAGATTCGTATATAGACATGGGTCAAATCTTACAACCCCCATAACTCGGTCAAATCTCATCCGATTTTCACGAGAATTGTATTTTTCTTAAAAATTTTACCTCTAGAATAATCTGGCATCAAAATCTGAACACCGATTTTTTAGTCGAAATTTATGTCCAAATCTTACCCCAAGATTCGTATATAGACATGGGTCAAATCTTACAACCCCCATAACTTGGTCAAATATCATCCGATTTTCACGAGATTCGTATTTTTCTTAATGGTTTTCCTTCTAGAATAAGCTGGCATTAAAATCTGAACATCGATTTTTCAGTCGAAATTCATGTCCAAATCTTACCCCAAGATTCGTATATAGACATGGGTCAAATCTTACAACCCCCATAACTCGGTCAAATCTCATCCGATTTTCACGAGATTTGTATTTTTCTTAATAATTTTACCTCTAGAATAATCTAGCATCAACATCTGAACACCGATTTTTTAGTCGAAATTCATGTCCAAATCTTACCCCAAGATTCGTATATAGACATGGGTCAAATCTTACAACCCCCATAACTTGGTCAAATATCATCCGATTTTCACGAGATTCGTATTTTTCTTAATGGTTTTCCTTCTAGAATAAGCTGGCATTAAAATCTGAACATCGATTTTTCAGTCGAAATTCATGTCCAAATCTTACCCCAAGATTCGTATATAGACATGGGTCAAATCTTACAACCCCCATAACTCGGTCAACTCTCATCCGATTTTCACGAGATTTGTATTTTTCTTAATGGTTTTCCATCTAGAATAAGCTGGCATTGAAATCTGTACATCGATTTTTTTGTCGAAATTCATGTCCAAATCTTACCCCAAGATTCGTATATAGACATGGGTCAAATCTTACAACCCCCATAGCTCGGTCAAATCTCATCCGATTTTCACGAGATTTGTATTTTAGTCGAAATTCATGTCCAAATCTTACCCCAAGATTCGTATATAGACATGGGTCAAATCTTACAACCCCCATAACTTGGTCAAATATCATCCGATTTTCACGAGATTCGTATTTTTCTTAATGGTTTTCCTTCTAGAATAAGCTGGCATTAAAATCTGAACATCGATTTTTTAGTCGAAATTCATGTCCAAATCTTACCCCAAGATTCGTATATAGACATGGGTCAAATCTTACAACCCCCATAACTCGGTCAAATCTCATCCGATTTTCACGAGATTTGTATTTTTCTTAATAATTTTACCTCTAGAATAGTCTGGCATCAAAATCTGAACACCGATTTTTTAGTCGAAATTCATGTCCAAATCTTACCCCAAGATTCGTATATAGACATGGGTCAAATCTTACAACCCCCATAACTCGGTCAAATCTCATCCGATTTTCACGAGATTTGTATTTTTCTTAATGGTTTTCCGTCTAGAATAAGCTGGCATTGAAATCTGAACATCCATTTTTTAGTCGAAATTCATGTCCAAATCTTACCCCAAGATTCGTATATAGACATGGGTCAAATCTTACAACCCCCATAACTCGGTCAAATCTCATCCGATTTTCACGAGATTTGTATTTTTCTTAATAATTTTACCTCTAGAATAATCTGGCATCAAAATCTGAACACCGATTTTTTAGTCGAAATTCATGTCCAAATCTTACCCCAAGATTCGTATATAGACATGGGTCAAATCTTACAACCCCCATAACTCGGTCAAATCTCATCCGATTTTCACGAGATTTGTATTTTTCTTAATAATTTTACCTCTAGAATAATCTGGCATCAAAATCTGAACACCGATTTTTTAGTCGAAATTCATGTCCAAATCTTACCCCAAGATTCGTATATCTTACAACCCCCATAACTCGGTCAACTCTCATCCGATTTTCACGAGATTTTTATTTTTCTTAATGGTTTTCCATATAGAATAAGCTGGCATTGAAATCTGTACATCGATTTTTTTGTCGAAATTCATGTCCAAATCTTACCCCAAGATTCGTATATAGACATGGGTCAAATCTTACAACCCCCATAGCTCGGTCAAATCTCATCCGATTTTCACGAGATTTGTATTTTAGTCGAAATTCATGTCCAAATCTTACCCCAAGATTCGTATATAGACATGGGTCAAATCTTACAACCCCCATAACTCGGTCGAATCTCATCCGATTTTCACGAGATTTGTATTTTTCTTAATGGTTTTCCGTCTAGAATAAGCTGGCATTAAAATCTGAACATCGATTTTTTAGTCGAAATTCATGTCCAAATCTTACCCCAAGATTCGTATATAGACATGAGTCAAATCTTACAACCCCCATAACTCGGTCGAATCTCATCCGATTTTCACGAGATTTGTATTTTTCTTAATGGTTTTCCGTCTTGAATAAGCTGGCATTAAAATCTGAACATCGATTTTTTAGTCGAAATTCATGTCCAAATCTTACCCCAAGGTTCGTATATAGACATGGGTCAAATCTTACAACCCCCATAACTCGGTCAAATATCATCCGATTTTCACGAGATTTGTATTTTTCTTAATGGTTTTCCATCTAGATTAATTTAGCATTAAAATATGAACACCGATTTCTTAGTCGAAATTCATGTCCAAATCTTACCCCAAGATTCGTATATAGACATGGGTCAAATCTTACAACCCCAATAACTTGGTCAAATATCATGCGATTTTCACGAGATTCGTATTTTTCTTATTGGTTTTCCGCCTAGAATAAGCTGGCATTAAAATCTGAACATCGATTTTTTAGTCGAAATTCATGTCCAAATCTTACCCCAAGATTCGTATATAGACATGGGTCAAATCTTACAACCCCCATAACTCGGTCAAATCTCATCCGATTTTCACGAGATTTGTATTTTTCTTATTGGTTTTCCGTCTAGAATAAGCTGGCATTAAAATCTGAACATCGATTTTTTAGTCGAAATTCATGTCCAAATCTTACCCCAAGATTCGTATATAGACATGGGTCAAATCTTACAACCCCCATAACTCGGTCAAATCTCATCCGATTTTCACGAGATTTGTATTTTTCTTAATGGTTTTCCATCTAGAATAAGCTGGCATTAAAATCTGAACATCGATTTTTTAGTCGAAATTCATGTCCAAATCTTACCCCAAGAATCGTATATAGACATGGGTCAAATCTTACAACCCCCATGACTCGGCCAAATCTCATCCGATTTTCACGAGATTTGTATTTTTCTTAATGGTTTTCCGTCTAGAATAAGCTGGCATTAAAATGTGAACATCGATTTTTTAGTCGAAATTCATGTCCAAATCTTACCCCAAGATTCGTATATAGACATGGGTCAAATCTTACAACCCCCATAACTCGGTCAAATCTCATCCGATTTTCACGAGATTTGTATTTTTCTTAATGGTTTTCCGTCTAGAATAAGCTGGCATTAAAATCTGAACATCGATTTTTTAGTCGAAATTCATGTCTAAATCTTACCCCAAGATTCGTATATAGACATGGGTCAAATCTTACAACCCCCATAACTCGGTCAAATCTCATCCGATTTTCACGAGAATTGTATTTTTCTTAAAAATTTTACCTCTAGAATAATCTGGCATCAAAATCTGAACACCGATTTTTTAGTCGAAATTTATGTCCAAATCTTACCCCAAGATTCGTATATAGACATGGGTCAAATCTTACAACCCCCATAACTTGGTCAAATATCATCCGATTTTCACGAGATTCGTATTTTTCTTAATGGTTTTCCTTCTAGAATAAGCTGGCATTAAAATCTGAACATCGATTTTTCAGTCGAAATTCATGTCCAATTCTTACCCCAAGATTCGTATATAGACATGGGTCAAATCTTACAACCTCCATAACTCGGTCAAATCTCATCCGATTTTCACGAGATTTGTATTTTTCTTAATAATTTTACCTCTAGAATAATCTAGCATCAACATCTGAACACCGATTTTTTAGTCGAAATTCATGTCCAAATCTTACCCCAAGATTCGTATATAGACATGGGTCAAATCTTACAACCCCCATAACTCGGTCAAATCTCATCCGATTTTCACGAGATTTGTATTTTAGTCGAAATTCATGTCCAAATCTTACCCCAAGATTCGTATATAGACATGGGTCAAATCTTACAACCCCCATAGCTCGGTCAAATCTCATCCGATTTTCACGAGATTTGTATTTTAGTCGAAATTCATGTCCAAATCTTACCCCAAGATTCGTATATAGACATGGGTCAAATCTTACAACCCCCATAACTTGGTCAAATATCATCCGATTTTCACGAGATTTGCCTTTTTCTTAATGGTTTTCCGCCTAGAATAAGCTGGCATTGAAATCTGAACATCGATTTTTTAGTCGAAATTCATGTCCAAATCTTACCCCAAGATACGTATATAGACATGGGTCAAATCTTACAACACCCATAACTTGGTCAAATATCATCCGATTTTCACGAGATTCGTATTTTTCTTATTGGTTTTCCGCCTAGAATAAGCTGGCATTAAAATCTGAACATCGATTTTTTAGTCGAAATTCATGTCCAAATCTTACCCCAAGATTCGTATATAGACATGGGTCAAATCTTACAACCCCCATAACTCGGTCAAATCTCATCCGATTTTCACGAGAATTGTATTTTTCTTAAAAATTTTACCTCTAGAATAATCTGGCATCAAAATCTGAACACCGATTTTTTAGTCGAAATTTATGTCCAAATCTTACCCCAAGATTCGTATATAGACATGGGTCAAATCTTACAACCCCCATAACTTGGTCAAATATCATCCGATTTTCACGAGATTCGTATTTTTCTTAATGGTTTTCCTTCTAGAATAAGCTGGCATTAAAATCTGAACATCGATTTTTCAGTCGAAATTCATGTCCAAATCTTACCCCAAGATTCGTATATAGACATGGGTCAAATCTTACAACCCCCATAACTCGGTCAAATCTCATCCGATTTTCACGAGATTTGTATTTTTCTTAATAATTTTACCTCTAGAATAATCTAGCATCAACATCTGAACACCGATTTTTTAGTCGAAATTCATGTCCAAATCTTACCCCAAGATTCGTATATAGACATGGGTCAAATCTTACAACCCCCATAACTTGGTCAAATATCATCCGATTTTCACGAGATTCGTATTTTTCTTAATGGTTTTCCTTCTAGAATAAGCTGGCATTAAAATCTGAACATCGATTTTTCAGTCGAAATTCATGTCCAAATCTTACCCCAAGATTCGTATATAGACATGGGTCAAATCTTACAACCCCCATAACTCGGTCAACTCTCATCCGATTTTCACGAGATTTGTATTTTTCTTAATGGTTTTCCATCTAGAATAAGCTGGCATTGAAATCTGTACATCGATTTTTTTGTCGAAATTCATGTCCAAATCTTACCCCAAGATTCGTATATAGACATGGGTCAAATCTTACAACCCCCATAGCTCGGTCAAATCTCATCCGATTTTCACGAGATTTGTATTTTAGTCGAAATTCATGTCCAAATCTTACCCCAAGATTCGTATATAGACATGGGTCAAATCTTACAACCCCCATAACTTGGTCAAATATCATCCGATTTTCACGAGATTCGTATTTTTCTTAATGGTTTTCCTTCTAGAATAAGCTGGCATTAAAATCTGAACATCGATTTTTTAGTCGAAATTCATGTCCAAATCTTACCCCAAGATTCGTATATAGACATGGGTCAAATCTTACAACCCCCATAACTCGGTCAAATCTCATCCGATTTTCACGAGATTTGTATTTTTCTTAATAATTTTACCTCTAGAATAGTCTGGCATCAAAATCTGAACACCGATTTTTTAGTCGAAATTCATGTCCAAATCTTACCCCAAGATTCGTATATAGACATGGGTCAAATCTTACAACCCCCATAACTCGGTCAAATCTCATCCGATTTTCACGAGATTTGTATTTTTCTTAATGGTTTTCCGTCTAGAATAAGCTGGCATTGAAATCTGAACATCCATTTTTTAGTCGAAATTCATGTCCAAATCTTACCCCAAGATTCGTATATAGACATGGGTCAAATCTTACAACCCCCATAACTCGGTCAAATCTCATCCGATTTTCACGAGATTTGTATTTTTCTTAATAATTTTACCTCTAGAATAATCTGGCATCAAAATCTGAACACCGATTTTTTAGTCGAAATTCATGTCCAAATCTTACCCCAAGATTCGTATATAGACATGGGTCAAATCTTACAACCCCCATAACTCGGTCAAATCTCATCCGATTTTCACGAGATTTGTATTTTTCTTAATAATTTTACCTCTAGAATAATCTGGCATCAAAATCTGAACACCGATTTTTTAGTCGAAATTCATGTCCAAATCTTACCCCAAGATTCGTATATCTTACAACCCCCATAACTCGGTCAACTCTCATCCGATTTTCACGAGATTTGTATTTTTCTTAATGGTTTTCCATATAGAATAAGCTGGCATTGAAATCTGTACATCGATTTTTTTGTCGAAATTCATGTCCAAATCTTACCCCAAGATTCGTATATAGACATGGGTCAAATCTTACAACCCCCATAGCTCGGTCAAATCTCATCCGATTTTCACGAGATTTGTATTTTAGTCGAAATTCATGTCCAAATCTTACCCCAAGATTCGTATATAGACATGGGTCAAATCTTACAACCCCCATAACTCGGTCGAATCTCATCCGATTTTCACGAGATTTGTATTTTTCTTAATGGTTTTCCGTCTAGAATAAGCTGGCATTAAAATCTGAACATCGATTTTTTAGTCGAAATTCATGTCCAAATCTTACCCCAAGATTCGTATATAGACATGAGTCAAATCTTACAACCCCCATAACTCGGTCGAATCTCATCCGATTTTCACGAGATTTGTATTTTTCTTAATGGTTTTCCGTCTTGAATAAGCTGGCATTAAAATCTGAACATCGATTTTTTAGTCGAAATTCATGTCCAAATCTTACCCCAAGGTTCGTATATAGACATGGGTCAAATCTTACAACCCCCATAACTCGGTCAAATATCATCCGATTTTCACGAGATTTGTATTTTTCTTAATGGTTTTCCATCTAGATTAATTTAGCATTAAAATATGAACACCGATTTCTTAGTCGAAATTCATGTCCAAATCTTACCCCAAGATTCGTATATAGACATGGGTCAAATCTTACAACCCCAATAACTTGGTCAAATATCATGCGATTTTCACGAGATTCGTATTTTTCTTATTGGTTTTCCGCCTAGAATAAGCTGGCATTAAAATCTGAACATCGATTTTTTAGTCGAAATTCATGTCCAAATCTTACCCCAAGATTCGTATATAGACATGGGTCAAATCTTACAACCCCCATAACTCGGTCAAATCTCATCCGATTTTCACGAGATTTGTATTTTTCTTATTGGTTTTCCGTCTAGAATAAGCTGGCATTAAAATCTGAACATCGATTTTTTAGTCGAAATTCATGTCCAAATCTTACCCCAAGATTCGTATATAGACATGGGTCAAATCTTACAACCCCCATAACTCGGTCAAATCTCATCCGATTTTCACGAGATTTGTATTTTTCTTAATGGTTTTCCATCTAGAATAAGCTGGCATTAAAATCTGAACATCGATTTTTTAGTCGAAATTCATGTCCAAATCTTACCCCAAGAATCGTATATAGACATGGGTCAAATCTTACAACCCCCATGACTCGGCCAAATCTCATCCGATTTTCACGAGATTTGTATTTTTCTTAATGGTTTTCCGTCTAGAATAAGCTGGCATTAAAATGTGAACATCGATTTTTTAGTCGAAATTCATGTCCAAATCTTACCCCAAGATTCGTATATAGACATGGGTCAAATCTTACAACCCCCATAACTCGGTCAAATCTCATCCGATTTTCACGAGATTTGTATTTTTCTTAATGGTTTTCCGTCTAGAATAAGCTGGCATTAAAATCTGAACATCGATTTTTTAGTCGAAATTCATGTCTAAATCTTACCCCAAGAATCGTATATAGACATGGGTCAAATCTTACAACCCCCATAACTCGGTCAAATCTCATCCGATTTTCACGAGAATTGTATTTTTCTTAAAAATTTTACCTCTAGAATAATCTGGCATCAAAATCTGAACACCGATTTTTTAGTCGAAATTTATGTCCAAATCTTACCCCAAGATTCGTATATAGACATGGGTCAAATCTTACAACCCCCATAACTTGGTCAAATATCATCCGATTTTCACGAGATTCGTATTTTTCTTAATGGTTTTCCTTCTAGAATAAGCTGGCATTAAAATCTGAACATCGATTTTTCAGTCGAAATTCATGTCCAATTCTTACCCCAAGATTCGTATATAGACATGGGTCAAATCTTACAACCTCCATAACTCGGTCAAATCTCATCCGATTTTCACGAGATTTGTATTTTTCTTAATAATTTTACCTCTAGAATAATCTAGCATCAACATCTGAACACCGATTTTTTAGTCGAAATTCATGTCCAAATCTTACCCCAAGATTCGTATATAGACATGGGTCAAATCTTACAACCCCCATAACTCGGTCAAATCTCATCCGATTTTCACGAGATTTGTATTTTAGTCGAAATTCATGTCCAAATCTTACCCCAAGATTCGTATATAGACATGGGTCAAATCTTACAACCCCCATAGCTCGGTCAAATCTCATCCGATTTTCACGAGATTTGTATTTTAGTCGAAATTCATGTCCAAATCTTACCCCAAGATTCGTATATAGACATGGGTCAAATCTTACAACCCCCATAACTCGGTCAAATCTCATCCGATTTTCACGAGATTTGTATTTTTCTTAATGGTTTTCCGTCTAGAATAAGCTGGCATTAAAATCTGAACATCGATTTTTTAGTCGAAATTCATGTCCAAATCTTACCCCAAGATTCGTATATAGACATGAGTCAAATCTTACAACCCCCATAACTCGGTCGAATCTCATCCGATTTTCACGAGATTTGTATTTTTCTTAATGGTTTTCCGTCTAGAATAAGCTGGCATTAAAATCTGAACATCGATTTTTTAGTCGAAATTCATGTCCAAATCTTACCCCAAGATTCGTATATAGACATGGGTCAAATCTTACAACCCCCATAACTCGGTCAAATCTCATCCGATTTTCACGAGATTTGTATTTTTCTTAATAATTTTACCTCTAGAATAATCTGGCATCCAAATCTGAACACCGATTTTTTAGTCGAAATTCATGTCCAAATCTTACCCCAAGATTCGTATATAGACATGGGTCAAATCTTACAACCCCCATAACTCGGTCAAATCTCATCCGATTTTCACGAGATTTGTATTTTTCTTAATGGTTTTCCGTCTAGAATAAGCTGGCATTAAAATCTGAACATCGATTTTTTAGTCGAAATTCATGTCCAAATCTTACCCCAAGATTCGTATATAGACATGGGTCAAATCTTACAACCCCCATAGCTCGGTCAAATCTCATCCGATTTTCACGAGATTTGTATTTTAGTCGAAATTCATGTCCAAATCTTACCCCAAGATTCGTATATAGACATGGGTCAAATCTTACAACCCCCATAACTCGGTCGAATCTCATCCGATTTTCACGAGATTTGTATTTTTCTTAATGGTTTTCCGTCTAGAATAAGCTGGCATTAAAATCTGAACATCGATTTTTTAGTCGAAATTCATGTCCAAATCTTACCCCAAGATTCGTATATAGACATGAGTCAAATCTTACAACCCCCATAACTCGGTCGAATCTCATCCGATTTTCACGAGATTTGTATTTTTCTTAATGGTTTTCCGTCTTGAATAAGCTGGCATTAAAATCTGAACATCGATTTTTTAGTCGAAATTCATGTCCAAATCTTACCCCAAGGTTCGTATATAGACATGGGTCAAATCTTACAACCCCCATAACTCGGTCAAATATCATCCGATTTTCACGAGATTTGTATTTTTCTTAATGGTTTTCCATCTAGATTAATTTAGCATTAAAATATGAACACCGATTTCTTAGTCGAAATTCATGTCCAAATCTTACCCCAAGATTCGTATATAGACATGGGTCAAATCTTACAACCCCAATAACTTGGTCAAATATCATGCGATTTTCACGAGATTCGTATTTTTCTTATTGGTTTTCCGCCTAGAATAAGCTGGCATTAAAATCTGAACATCGATTTTTTAGTCGAAATTCATGTCCAAATCTTACCCCAAGATTCGTATATAGACATGGGTCAAATCTTACAACCCCCATAACTCGGTCAAATCTCATCCGATTTTCACGAGATTTGTATTTTTCTTATTGGTTTTCCGTCTAGAATAAGCTGGCATTAAAATCTGAACATCGATTTTTTAGTCGAAATTCATGTCCAAATCTTACCCCAAGATTCGTATATAGACATGGGTCAAATCTTACAACCCCCATAACTCGGTCAAATCTCATCCGATTTTCACGAGATTTGTATTTTTCTTAATGGTTTTCCATCTAGAATAAGCTGGCATTAAAATCTGAACATCGATTTTTTAGTCGAAATTCATGTCCAAATCTTACCCCAAGAATCGTATATAGACATGGGTCAAATCTTACAACCCCCATGACTCGGCCAAATCTCATCCGATTTTCACGAGATTTGTATTTTTCTTAATGGTTTTCCGTCTAGAATAAGCTGGCATTAAAATGTGAACATCGATTTTTTAGTCGAAATTCATGTCCAAATCTTACCCCAAGATTCGTATATAGACATGGGTCAAATCTTACAACCCCCATAACTCGGTCAAATCTCATCCGATTTTCACGAGATTTGTATTTTTCTTAATGGTTTTCCGTCTAGAATAAGCTGGCATTAAAATCTGAACATCGATTTTTTAGTCGAAATTCATGTCTAAATCTTACCCCAAGAATCGTATATAGACATGGGTCAAATCTTACAACCCCCATAACTCGGTCAAATCTCATCCGATTTTCACGAGAATTGTATTTTTCTTAAAAATTTTACCTCTAGAATAATCTGGCATCAAAATCTGAACACCGATTTTTTAGTCGAAATTTATGTCCAAATCTTACCCCAAGATTCGTATATAGACATGGGTCAAATCTTACAACCCCCATAACTTGGTCAAATATCATCCGATTTTCACGAGATTCGTATTTTTCTTAATGGTTTTCCTTCTAGAATAAGCTGGCATTAAAATCTGAACATCGATTTTTCAGTCGAAATTCATGTCCAATTCTTACCCCAAGATTCGTATATAGACATGGGTCAAATCTTACAACCTCCATAACTCGGTCAAATCTCATCCGATTTTCACGAGATTTGTATTTTTCTTAATAATTTTACCTCTAGAATAATCTAGCATCAACATCTGAACACCGATTTTTTAGTCGAAATTCATGTCCAAATCTTACCCCAAGATTCGTATATAGACATGGGTCAAATCTTACAACCCCCATAACTCGGTCAAATCTCATCCGATTTTCACGAGATTTGTATTTTAGTCGAAATTCATGTCCAAATCTTACCCCAAGATTCGTATATAGACATGGGTCAAATCTTACAACCCCCATAGCTCGGTCAAATCTCATCCGATTTTCACGAGATTTGTATTTTAGTCGAAATTCATGTCCAAATCTTACCCCAAGATTCGTATATAGACATGGGTCAAATCTTACAACCCCCATAACTCGGTCAAATCTCATCCGATTTTCACGAGATTTGTATTTTTCTTAATGGTTTTCCGTCTAGAATAAGCTGGCATTAAAATCTGAACATCGATTTTTTAGTCGAAATTCATGTCCAAATCTTACCCCAAGATTCGTATATAGACATGAGTCAAATCTTACAACCCCCATAACTCGGTCGAATCTCATCCGATTTTCACGAGATTTGTATTTTTCTTAATGGTTTTCCGTCTAGAATAAGCTGGCATTAAAATCTGAACATCGATTTTTTAGTCGAAATTCATGTCCAAATCTTACCCCAAGATTCGTATATAGACATGGGTCAAATCTTACAACCCCCATAACTCGGTCAAATCTCATCCGATTTTCACGAGATTTGTATTTTTCTTAATAATTTTACCTCTAGAATAATCTGGCATCCAAATCTGAACACCGATTTTTTAGTCGAAATTCATGTCCAAATCTTACCCCAAGATTCGTATATAGACATGGGTCAAATCTTACAACCCCCATAACTCGGTCAAATCTCATCCGATTTTCACGAGATTTGTATTTTTCTTAATGGTTTTCCGTCTAGAATAAGCTGGCATTAAAATCTGAACATCGATTTTTTAGTCGAAATTCATGTCCAAATCTTACCCCAAGATTCGTATATAGACATGGGTCAAATCTTACAACCCCCATAACTCGGTCAAATCTCATCCGATTTTCACGAGATTTGTATTTTTCTTAATAATTTTACCTCTAGAATAATCTGGCATCAAAATCTGAACACCGATTTTTTAGTCGAAATTCATGTCCAAATCTTACCCCAAGATTCGTATATAGACATGGGTCAAATCTTACAACCCCCATAACTCGGTCAAATCTCATCCGATTTTCACGAGATTTGTATTTTTCTTAATGGTTTTCCGTCTAGAATAAGCTGGCATTGAAATCTGAACATCCATTTTTTAGTCGAAATTCATGTCCAAATCTTACCCCAAGATTCGTATATAGACATGGGTCAAATCTTACAACCCCCATAACTCGGTCAAATCTCATCCGATTTTCACGAGATTTGTATTTTTCTTAATAATTTTACCTCTAGAATAATCTGGCATCAAAATCTGAACACCGATTTTTTAGTCGAAATTCATGTCCAAATCTTACCCCAAGATTCGTATATAGACATGGGTCAAATCTTACAACCCCCATAACTCGGTCAAATCTCATCCGATTTTCACGAGATTTGTATTTTTCTTAATAATTTTACCTCTAGAATAATCTGGCATCAAAATCTGAACACCGATTTTTTAGTCGAAATTCATGTCCAAATCTTACCCCAAGATTCGTATATCTTACAACCCCCATAACTCGGTCAACTCTCATCCGATTTTCACGAGATTTGTATTTTTCTTAATGGTTTTCCATCTAGAATAAGCTGGCATTGAAATCTGTACATCGATTTTTTTGTCGAAATTCATGTCCAAATCTTACCCCAAGATTCGTATATAGACATGGGTCAAATCTTACAACCCCCATAGCTCGGTCAAATCTCATCCGATTTTCACGAGATTTGTATTTTAGTCGAAATTCATGTCCAAATCTTACCCCAAGATTCGTATATAGACATGGGTCAAATCTTACAACCCCCATAACTCGGTCGAATCTCATCCGATTTTCACGAGATTTGTATTTTTCTTAATGGTTTTCCGTCTAGAATAAGCTGGCATTAAAATGTGAACATCGATTTTTTAGTCGAAATTCATGTCCAAATCTTACCCCAAGATTCGTATATAGACATGGG
This sequence comes from Drosophila novamexicana, assembly GCF_003285875.2. Taxonomy (NCBI): domain Eukaryota; kingdom Metazoa; phylum Arthropoda; class Insecta; order Diptera; family Drosophilidae; genus Drosophila; species Drosophila novamexicana. The sequence continues at coordinate 826,482 of NW_020824848.1, forward strand.
TCAAATCTTACAACCCCCATAACTCGGTCAAATCTCATCCGATTTTCACGAGATTTGTATTTTTCTTATTGGTTTTCCGTCTAGAATAAGCTGGCATTAAAATGTGAACATCGATTTTTTAGTCGAAATTCATGTCCAAATCTTACCCCAAGATTCGTATATAGACATGGGTCAAATCTTACAACCCCCATAACTCGGTCAAATCTCATCCGATTTTCACGAGATTTGTATTTTTCTTATTGGTTTTCCGTCTAGAATAAGCTGGCATCAAAATCTGAACACCGATTTTTTAGTCGAAATTCATGTCCAAATCTTACCCCAAGATTCGTATATAGACATGGGTCAAATCTTACAACTTGGTCAAATCTCATCCGATTTTCACGAGATTTGTATTTTTCTTAATGGTTTTCCATCCAGAATAAGCTGGCATTGAAATCTGAACATCGATATTTTAGTCGAAATTCATGTCCAAATCTTACCCCAAGATGCGTATATAGACATGGGTCAAATCTTACAACCCCCATAACTCGGTCAAATCTCATCCGATTTTCACGAGATTTGTATTTTTCTTAATAATTTTACCTCTAGAATAATCTGGCATCCAAATCTGAACACCGATTTTTTAGTCGAAATTCATGTCCAAATCTTACCCCAAGATTCGTATATAGACATGGGTCAAATCTTACAACCCCCATAACTCGGTCAAATCTCATCCGATTTTCACGAGATTTGTATTTTTCTTAATGGTTTTCCGTCTAGAATAAGCTGGCATTAAAATCTGAACATCGATTTTTTAGTCGAAATTCATGTCCAAATCTTACCCCAAGATTCGTATATAGACATGGGTCAAATCTTACAACCCCCATAACTCGGTCAAATCTCATCCGATTTTCACGAGATTTGTATTTTTCTTAATAATTTTACCTCTAGAATAATCTGGCATCAAAATCTGAACACCGATTTTTTAGTCGAAATTCATGTCCAAATCTTACCCCAAGATTCGTATATAGACATGGGTCAAATCTTACAACCCCCATAACTCGGTCAAATCTCATCCGATTTTCACGAGATTTGTATTTTTCTTAATGGTTTTCCGTCTAGAATAAGCTGGCATTGAAATCTGAACATCCATTTTTTAGTCGAAATTCATGTCCAAATCTTACCCCAAGATTCGTATATAGACATGGGTCAAATCTTACAACCCCCATAACTCGGTCGAATCTCATCCGATTTTCACGAGATTTGTATTTTTCTTAATAATTTTACCTCTAGAATAATCTGGCATCAAAATCTGAACACCGATTTTTTAGTCGAAATTCATGTCCAAATCTTACCCCAAGATTCGTATATAGACATGGGTCAAATCTTACAACCCCCATAACTCGGTCAAATCTCATCCGATTTTCACGAGATTTGTATTTTTCTTAATAATTTTACCTCTAGAATAATCTGGCATCAAAATCTGAACACCGATTTTTTAGTCGAAATTCATGTCCAAATCTTACCCCAAGATTCGTATATCTTACAACCCCCATAACTCGGTCAACTCTCATCCGATTTTCACGAGATTTGTATTTTTCTTAATGGTTTTCCATCTAGAATAAGCTGGCATTGAAATCTGTACATCGATTTTTTTGTCGAAATTCATGTCCAAATCTTACCCCAAGATTCGTATATAGACATGGGTCAAATCTTACAACCCCCATAACTCGGTCGAATCTCATCCGATTTTCACGAGATTTGTATTTTTCTTAATGGTTTTCCGTCTAGAATAAGCTGGCATTAAAATCTGAACATCGATTTTTTAGTCGAAATTCATGTCCAAATCTTACCCCAAGATTCGTATATAGACATGGGTCAAATCTTACAACCCCCATAACTCGGTCAAATCTCATCCGATTTTCACGAGATTTGTATTTTTCTTAATAATTTTACCTCTAGAATAATCTGGCATCAAAATCTGAACATCGATTTTTTAGTCGAAATTCATGTCCAAATCTTACCCCAAGGTTCGTATATAGACATGGGTCAAATCTTACAACCCCCATAACTCGGTCAAATATCATCCGATTTTCACGAGATTTGTATTTTTCTTAATAATTTTACCTCTAGAATAATCTGGCATCAAAATCTGAACACCGATTTTTTAGTCGAAATTCATGTCCAAATCTTACCCCAAGATTCGTATATAGACATGGGTCAAATCTTACAACTTGGTCAAATCTCATCCGATTTTCACGAGATTTGTATTTTTCTTAATGGTTTTCCATCCAGAATAAGCTGGCATTGAAATCTGAACATCGATATTTTAGTCGAAATTCATGTCCAAATCTTACCCCAAGATGCGTATATAGACATGGGTCAAATCTTACAACCCCCATAACTCGGTCAACTCTCATCCGATTTTCACGAGATTTGTATTTTTCTTAATGGTTTTCCGTCTAGAATAAGCTGGCATTAAAATCTGAACATCGATTTTTTAGTCGAAATTCATGTCCAAATCTTACCCCAAGATTCGTATATAGACATGAGTCAAGTCTTACAACCCCCATAACTCGGTCGAATCTCATCCGATTTTCACGAGATTTGTATTTTTCTTAATGGTTTTCCGTCTAGAATAAGCTGGCATTAAAATCTGAACATCGATTTTTTAGTCGAAATTCATGTCCAAATCTTACCCCAAGATTCGTATATAGACATGAGTCAAGTCTTACAACCCCCATAACTCGGTCGAATCTCATCCGATTTTCACGAGATTTGTATTTTTCTTAATGGTTTTCCGTCTAGAATAAGCTGGCATTAAAATCTGAACATCGATTTTTTAGTCGAAATTCATGTCCAAATCTTACCCCAAGGTTCGTATATAGACATGGGTCAAATCTTACAACCCCCATAACTCGGTCGAATCTCATCCGATTTTCACGAGATTTGTATTTTTCTTAATGGTTTTCCGTCTAGAATAAGCTGGCATTAAAATCTGAACATCGATTTTTTAGTCGAAATTCATGTCCAAATCTTACCCCAAGATTCGTATATAGACATGAGTCAAGTCTTACAACCCCCATAACTCGGTCGAATCTCATCCGATTTTCACGAGATTTGTATTTTTCTTAATGGTTTTCCGTCTAGAATAAGCTGGCATTAAAATCTGAACATCGATTTTTTAGTCGAAATTCATGTCCAAATCTTACCCCAAGATTCGTATATAGACATGAGTCAAGTCTTACAACCCCCATAACTCGGTCGAATCTCATCCGATTTTCACGAGATTTGTATTTTAGTCGAAATTCATGTCCAAATCTTACCCCAAGATTCGTATATAGACATGGGTCAAATCTTACAACCCCCATAACTCGGTCGAATCTCATCCGATTTTCACGAGATTTGTATTTTTCTTAATGGTTTTCCGTCTAGAATAAGCTGGCATTAAAATCTGAACATCGATTTTTTAGTCGAAATTCATGTCCAAATCTTACCCCAAGATTCGTATATAGACATGAGTCAAGTCTTACAACCCCCATAACTCGGTCGAATCTCATCCGATTTTCACGAGATTTGTATTTTTCTTAATGGTTTTCCGTCTAGAATAAGCTGGCATTAAAATCTGAACATCGATTTTTTAGTCGAAATTCATGTCCAAATCTTACCCCAAGGTTCGTATATAGACATGGGTCAAATCTTACAACCCCCATAACTCGGTCAAATATCATCCGATTTTCACGAGATTTGTATTTTTCTTAATAATTTTACCTCTAGAATAATCTGGCATCAAAATCTGAACACCGATTTTTTAGTCGAAATTCATGTCCAAATCTTACCCCAAGATTCGTATATAGACATGGGTCAAATCTTACAACTTGGTCAAATCTCATCCGATTTTCACGAGATTTGTATTTTTCTTAATGGTTTTCCATCCAGAATAAGCTGGCATTGAAATCTGAACATCGATTTTTTAGTCGAAATTCATGTCCAAATCTTACCCCAAGATGCGTATATAGACATGGGTCAAATCTTACAACCCCCATAACTCGGTCAAATCTCATCCGATTTTCACGAGATAATTTTACCTCTAGAATAATCTGGCATCAAAATCTGAACACCGATTTTTTAGTCGAAATTCATGTCCAAATCTTACCCCAAGATTCGTATATAGACATGGGTCAAATCTTACAACCCCCATAACTCGGTCAAATCTCATCCGATTTTCACGAGATTTGTATTTTTCTTAATGGTTTTCCATCTAGAATAAGCTGGCATTGAAATCTGAACATCGATTTTTTAGTCGAAATTCATGTCCAAATCTTACCCCAAGATTCGTATATAGACATGGGTCAAATCTTACAACCCCCATAACTCGGTCAAATCTCATCCGATTTTCACGAGATTTGCATTTTTCTTAATGGTTTTCCTTCTAGAATAATCTGGCAATAAAATCTGAACATCGATTTTTTAGTCGAAATTCATGTCCAAATCTTACCCCAAGATTCGTATATAGACATGGGTCAAATCTTACAACCCCCATAACTCGGTCAAATCTCATCCGATTTTCACGAGATTTGTATTTTTCTTAATTGGTTTCCGTCTAGAATAAGCTGGCATTAAAATCTGAACATCGATTTTTTAGTCGAAATTCATGTCCAAATCTTACCCCAAGGTTCGTATATAGACATGGGTAAAATCTTACAACCCCCATAACTCGGTCAAATCTCATCCGATTTTCACGAGATTTGTATTTTTCTTAATAATTTTACCTCTAGAATAATCTGGCATCAAAATCTGAACACCGATTTTTTAGTCGAAATTCATGTCCAAATCTTACCCCAAGATTCGTATATAGACATGGGTCAAATCTTACAACTTGGTCAAATCTCATCCGATTTTCACGAGATTTGTATTTTTCTTAATGGTTTTCCATCCAGAATAAGCTGGCATTGAAATCTGAACATCGATTTTTTAGTCGAAATTCATGTCCAAATCTTACCCCAAGATGCGTATATAGACATGGGTCAAATCTTACAACCCCCATAACTCGGTCAAATCTCATCCGATTTTCACGAGATAATTTTACCTCTAGAATAATCTGGCATCAAAATCTGAACACCGATTTTTTAGTCGAAATTCATGTCCAAATCTTACCCCAAGATTCGTATATAGACATGGGTCAAATCTTACAACCCCCATAACTCGGTCAAATCTCATCCGATTTTCACGAGATTTGTATTTTTCTTAATTGGTTTCCGTCTAGAATAAGCTGGCATTAAAATCTGAACATCGATTTTTTAGTCGAAATTCATGTCCAAATCTTACCCCAAGATTCGTATATAGACATGGGTCAAATCTTACAACCCCCATAGCTCGGTCAAATCTCATCCGATTTTCACGAGACTTGTATTTTAGTCGAAATTCATGTCCAAATCTTACCCCAAGATTCGTATATAGACATGGGTCAAATCTTACAACCCCCATAACTCGGTCAAATCTCATCCGATTTTCGCGAGATTTGTATTTTTCTTAATGGTTTTCCATCTAGAATAAGCTGGCATTGAAATCTGTACATCGATTTTTTTGTCGAAATTCATGTCCAAATCTTACCCCAAGATTCGTATATAGACATGGGTCAAATCTTACAACCCCCATAGCTCGGTCAAATCTCATCCGATTTTCACGAGACTTGTATTTTAGTCGAAATTCATGTCCAAATCTTACCCCAAGATTCGTATATAGACATGGGTCAAATCTTACAACCCCCATAACTCGGTCAAATCTCATCCGATTTTCACGAGATTTGTATTTTTCTTAATGGTTTTCCGTCTAGAATAAGCTGGCATTAAAATCTGAACATCGATTTTTTAGTCGAAATTCATGTCCAAATCTTACCCCAAGATTCGTATATAGACATGAGTCAAATCTTACAACCCCCATAACTCGGTCGAATCTCATCCGATTTTCACGAGATTTGTATTTTTCTTAATGGTTTTCCGTCTAGAATAAGCTGGCATTAAAATCTGAACATCGATTTTTTAGTCGAAATTCATGTCCAAATCTTACCCCAAGGTTCGTATATAGACATGGGTCAAATCTTACAACCCCCATAACTTGGTCAAATATCATCCGATTTTCACGAGATTCGTATTTTTCTTAATGGTTTTCCGCCTAGAATAAGCTGGCATTAAAATCTGAACATCGATTTATTAGTCGAAATTCATGTCCAAATCTTACCCCAAGATTCGTATATAGACATGGGTCAAATCTTACAACCCCCATAACTCGGTCAAATCTCATCCGATTTTCACGAGATTTGTATATTTCTTAATGGTTTTCCATCTAGAACAATCTGGCATCAAAATCTGAACATCGATTTTTTAGTCGAAATTCATGTCCAAATCTTACCCCAAGATGCGTATATAGACATGGGTCAAATCTTACAACCCCCATAACTCGGTCAAATCTCATCCGATTTTCACGATTTGTATTTTTCTTAATTGGTTTCCGTCTAGAATAAGCTGGCATTAAAATCTGAACATCGATTTTTTAGTCGAAATTCATGTCCAAATCTTACCCCAAGGTTCGTATATAGACATGGGTCAAATCTTACAACCCCCATAACTTGGTCAAATTTCATCCGATTTTCACGAGATTCGTATTTTTCTTAATGGTTTTCCGTCTAGAATAAGCTGGCATTAAAATATGAACATCGATTTTTTACTCGAAATTCATGTCCAAATCTTACCCCAAGATTCGTATATAGACATGGGTCAAATCTTACAGCCCCCATAACTCGGTCAAATCTCATCCGATTTTCACGAGATTTGTATATTTCTTAATGGTTTTCCATCTAGAACAATCTGGCATCAAAATCTGAACATCGATTTTTCAGTCGAAATTCATGTCCAAATCTTACCCCAAGATGCGTATTTAGACATGGGTCAAAATTTTCAACCCCCATAACTCGGCCAAAACTCATCCGATTTCCACGAGGATGGGCTTTTTGTTCATGGTTTTCCCTCTAAAATAATATGGCATTTAAATCTGACCACCCATATTTTAGTCGAAAATCATGTCAAAATCTAACTCCTAGGATTCGTATATAGACATGGGTACTTCTAGGATAGATAGATAGTCATGGGTAAAATTTTCCCACCCCCATAACTCGGCCAAAACTCATCTGAATTCCACGAGGATGGGCGTTTTGTTCATGGTTTGGCCTCTATTTTAATCTGAAATCTAAATCTGACAACATTCGAGAAAACGCTACGCTTATAAGTCTGCAAATTCTGGAAATAGGCATTTCTTACTGAATCCATGCGAATTGAGATATGCCAATCTCCAAAATCAGAACTGAATCAAGAAGATTCCAGATTCCAAATGTATATAAAAATTTGCTGCAATCTCAGTTGCTGGCTTTAAAGCTTCAGCCCATTTTGTTGGCACTTGAAAAGACAGCTTTATTCTTGATATTTAACGAGCGCTACGGGGCGCTTATCTATTTGCTGGATGGTCGCGAGTTAATGAGAAAAATGCATACGCATAAAACGACGTCTAGTTCCGACACATAAACCTGACGGAGCAGTCAGCCCCAAGACACACCCCCCGACACAATACACTCCGGCGGATTTTACGACCTTGTCGCTGTTTGTCTGTCTGCCAGGCAGACGCATAAAACAGCATGTGCGTGCTGGTAGGGAGTGCCCGACTAGGAAATATCCTACAATGAGGTTATCTGGAAGTCAAGCTCCTTCTAGGCTTGCATGAAATATGCGGAAGTTGTCTGTACTGTAGAAGAGCAGGCATATACAAAGCTTGGTGAATCGAGCTTTTGGAATCCTCGAGATATGCTGCAAGAAACAGGATTTTTTTTATCGATTTCTTATCTGTTCTATTAAACCGGGACAAGCTATCGATAACATATGGTTTTATTAAATATTCTGGATCTGTTTATTCTATAGAAGAGCAGAAATGTAAAGCTTGCATTTAACTTTTATAATCTTCGAGATATGCTAAAAGAATAGATTTTTATATCCATATTTTTTTATCGATTTGATGTAAACGGGGCAAGCTTGGGCAATGGAAGGAGCTGCATTCAACGTTTCAAGTCTCCGAGATCAACACGTTCAAACATGTAGACAGACGGGTTGATAGGCTTAATCGACTTGGTAATTGAGGTTGATCAAGAATTTGTATACTTTATGGGCTCTGAGAAGCATCCTTCTGCTTCTTACAGGGTACAGGGTATATAGGGGATATAATAGACGTTAAACTCGTCAAAGCACAAGTTCAACATGCCCGACTACGAATCACAGCCAGACACACAGCTTAAATATAGATGTGTATGAGTCTTTTATATTGTACACAAATTACCAATTTTTAATTACAACTTTAATTATAGTCCAAAAACCAAAACAAGCCCCGGACCTAGCCCAGCCGAAGTGAGTCGGCAATTTATAGCACTTGGCGCCATTCAATGAAATTCTTTTTTATGTATTTATTGGCCAACAAGGCGCTAGCAATTTATGGCCAAAAGTGTGAGCGATGCCGGCCAGATTGAAAGCGCGTGTGCGTGTGCGAGTGTGTGTGCGTGTGTGTGTGCAAGTGTGTATTCAGTAACCGCTGCGGCCGCAAAATCCGTTGAATAATTTTGGTCGCTGCATGTGATTTGGTATATGCAGAGCTTTGCCTGCTGGCAGCTCTAATTTTGTGTGAGATTTATTTTTTTTTTTTAATTTCCAGTTTAAAATGGGGGCGGCTGCTGTGAGTGTGTGGGCGTGTCGTTTACGGCAACAAATAAATTGTGCCGCGGCACCCAAACGATTTAATTTGCGGTTTTTGTCACAAAACGGACACAGCCTGAAAATTTATAAAAACTGACAACTATTCCGACTGAAGAACAAAATTTCAACAGATTTTAGAGCTTGTCGCTTTTAGTTAAAGTGCGGCAACAAAGTTAGGTAACGCATTGCCTCCGAGGACTTATTAACACTGCCCAAATAGCCCAAATTGCGCCTCTGATAATACGACTCAAACTTGCCCAGGTCCCCGCGCGTCATGTTGTGGGCCAGTGTGTAGGCGACGCGTCGCCAAAGGCAGACAACAATGCGTGCCATGGCCAAGAGCTCGCACATTTCCTCCCCGGAGTTGGCTTCGCTTAGCTGCAGGCTGGCCGACATGGTCTGCACAAAAGCCTGGTGCGTCGCCTGCATATAGGAGAGCCTCTCGCGCCGCTGCAGCCGCTCGTCGCACAGCTCAGCGGCCCGCTGCAGCTGCTGCAGCCGGAAGTGCTGGTGCAGCGCATGCAGCACCGATTGCTGCAGTTGCAGCAGAGATTCGCTGACCTCTTGATCGTCCGGCAGCTGGGGCAGCTGCTGCAGCCGGTGCACAGCCACATGCAGCTGCAGTCGCAGGCGGAAGGCGGCGTTGTAGCATCTTAGCTGCGGCTCCGTAATGATGCTAGTCAGCGCAATGTCGTAGCTGTAGTGCAGTGTTAGCTGCTCTACCTTGGCGCCGGGCACGTGCACGTAAAACGGATAGTTCGGCCGGAGATTCTGCATGTCTAAGATGCTCTGCAGCTGCTCGGCTGCCTCAGCGCTGAGGCCGCGCTCCAGGCTGCCAACAGCCAGCTCGTATTGCTGTGCAAACTGCTCGAAGTGGAGCAGCAGATAGACCGCACGCAGCTGCTGCAGCAGCTGGACCAGCTGCATCTGGTCCCTGATCAGATGGCCCAAATAGCTGTTGAGCAGCGTGGCGCGCTGCTCCAAATGACGTTCCAGCGTCTGGCAGATGAGCTCGTCCAGCGGCGCGTAGACCACGCAGCTCTGGCAGCTGCTCAGCAGCTCATCGATGCTGCAGCAGCCCGGCTGAGTCTCATCCAGATGCGTCTCCTGGTGGTATACATAGTAGAGGCAGCGCAGCTGCTCGTCCTCCGTAGAATTCAGCTGCCAGAATATGTCGGGCACCTCGACGCCGGTGCTGCACCTACTCGTGGATAGCTTCTGGTAGTACTGCAGCTGTCCGTGCACGGACTTGACCAGCGCGTGGTGCAGACTCTGCCCCAGCAGGGTCTCGTGCGCGCTCACAAAGTCCGGCAAACGCTTCGAATCGTAAAGCGCAGCGAGTGCTGCGCCTGCGGCCACAACATGGCGCTCGATCAGCTGATAGACGGGACAGATTTTCATATAGGGCTGTCCGTTGTCGAAGGTGCGCATCACATATTCCGTGCGTCCGTTGTGCTCGAGACGCTGCACCGGAAACTCTTCGTGCCAATCGTTGAATTCGCCCAGCTGCCACCAGTTGTCCAGGAAGCGGCAGAGCACGTGCAGCACATGCAACAGCAGCGCTGCGGAATAGGCGCGTCGCTCCTGCTCCTCGGCCGTGGACGTCTGGGCGGACAGCTCGACCAGGCTGCAGAATATGTGCTGGCTGCGTGAGTGCGGCTCCTGGCCGAACTCCTCCGGATAGGAGATGTAGGTGGCCGCGGCAAGGCTCCACAGCAGCTCCAGACGCATAAAGCTGCGCTTGGTGGCACGTCGAAAGTCGCGTAAGCTCAGCTGGTTGCCCTCATCTGTGTCCAGGCTGCGTTCGAACTGCGTCAGCGATTCCACCACGGGCTTGACCAGGCGTCGCAGTGCGCCGGTCAAACTGTTCAGTATCAACAGACGCTCCCCGTTCGTGTAGGGCGTTTCGCAGCTATTGATGTACAAGTGCAGCATTTGCATGTACTGCATCGGCTTGACGAACTTCTCTAGCACCAGCTGCTCGCTGGCCGTATCGCTAATTATATTTGGGCGTAGCTGAAGCAAATGATTGACCACTTTAAAGTTGTGACAGTCGCCGGGTAGAAAGAACATGCCCAATATTTCGCGCATGACAAAACCCTCCTCGCCGTACAGCTGCAGGTTCTCGGTCGCATTGTTGAACCTGCGCCGCAAATAGCTGCCGTAGGCCACGGCAAAGCGACACTTGGCGCCAACCTCGCTGCAGCGAGCCAACGTATTGCAGTCGACGGGACCGGGCCGCGGCTCCTCCGGCTGCTGGGCGTATGCGGCGTTAGCTCGGGTCACCATGCTGGTATAATTTTTGGTCGGCACCAGTTCGTTCATGCGGCGCGTCTGCAATGTTTGGGCGCTGATCGTTCTCGAGGTGGAGGCCTCGGTCTGCTCTTGCTTGGGCACCGCATCGCGACAGCTCGACAGTTTACTGTCCAGCGTGTGCCTAAATGTGGCCAAATTGAATTCGCGTGGCGTATCCGAGCTGGCCTGGGACGCCGTCAGTGTTTCGAGTATTTCCTTGCGGCGTGTCATGCAGTGCTCGTAATGAATGCGGGCCGAGCGGAACGCCTTATAGTTAACGGACAGCAGAAAGTCGAGCAGCGCCACCTTCAGGTCTTCCGTGATGCTCTTGTCATCGATTATCACATTGGCCAGTGTCTTAATGGTATCGGCTAGTATGGGCAGCTGCTCACACAGATACCGATCCACAAAGTCGGCCAAATTGTTCCAGACACGCTCGGCGCTGTTCAAGGGTTTCGCATAGCTCTCCACGCGGGCCACTGCGTACTCCAGGCAGTAGGCATAGGTGTCATCCTTCTCGTCGGTTTCCAGCAATAGTTTTGTCAACTGCGGCATCAGCTGCGCCACGATTAGCTTGCATTCCTCCTGCATGCTGATCTCTCGTACAGAATATAAACACACTTGTCATATAAAATATAGAAATATAGATCTGATAAGAGAGCACAACTGGGAGTTGAGATTTGGGCGAAGCCTGCCTGGTTGCTAGGCAGAGGCAACGATAGCTGCAGCTTACGCCTGCTTAGAGGCCGCCAACTCCGTACACTCTGAGAAAAAGTCCAGCTTCTTGTTCTCATATTGAACAATCATATTGAAGCGCTTGCGTTGAATGTTTGAATGAAGAAGAATGAAATTCTGATTTCGAACATAGCAAAATATAATCCAAAAAGCTTTAAATATTATTTTTTAATTACTTAAGTTAAACGATTTCATATACATATGAGAAAATTTAAAAAAATTGATTTTGAACCAGAAACCTTATGCTTGGAGGGCCCAAAAGATCTGTCATCTAAAATTGCATCACACCTAGCTCTAATTTGAGCCCTCAATCATCACCAATCAGTTAGTCAGTCAATCAATCGGTGGAAACTCTTTGATACCTTGATACCTGCAGAAGAATTCTTTACGTGCTAAGAACAAAGCAAACAAATACGGACTTGAAAGAACTTAGACCAGGCGTTTTTTGTCCGAGTGTAAGCAATGGTAATGGCCGGCGGCTTATGGGCGCTTAAGGAAAATTCAAACATGCAAATTCCTGTGGCGTGCATTGGTATGCAAGGAACCCAGCACCGACACCGACACCGACAAGAACTCTGACACCAGTGACCTATTTCTAGACTGCATCAGAATCCAGCTCTGTGTGTGTGTGTGTGTGTGTGTGTGGTCTTCATGTCCAATAGCTTTGTGCAATGTGCGTACTTTGCTTTATTTTATTGTCTGACAAGATAAATACCAAAATATTGAATATGCACAGCCAGCCAAAGGGAGACAAGTGTAAGGCATGGCAAGAGAGGGTGGCGGAAAGAGAGTGAGAGGGGGGGGGGGGGGGTGTAAGAGAGGGGGAGCCATGGAGACGCCAGTGAGCGTCCAGCATCCGGGCTCTGCCCTGGAAGGAGCCTGTCAACTGCGCCACGGACAATAACTCAAATGCAATCGAGCATATTTGCTGCAGAGAACAAATAAACCCAGTTACCGGTATCCACAACAACAACAAAAGTAGGAGATATACAAATATGGTACAGTGAGGCCAGATATACGACAACTAAAAAAAAACCATAAGGCAATCGCAACAGTGATAAAACAGATTTGATGCGCCTTAAGCAAGATATCAGCTTTAGTCTCCATATATGACTTTTTTCCTATCTATCTAAAAAAACTTTTTGGTGGTTCGACTCATGGTTTGAACCAGTGACTCGTCCTAAGACACTTAGTTACCTTAACCTTAACTCTTAGTTCGTTTAGGGGGGCACCTATTGTATTTTTAATCTTGAACTTATAATATTACTTATAATATTTACAGGTTTTGGCAAAACTTTAGGCAAATAGCTTTCAGTTCAGTGTGCGCGGTGGCACAGAAATATTTGTAGAAAAAAAAACTATAGACAACAAATACTGCTGAGGACTCTTGGTAAAACGAAAGTTCCCACAGATTCCGACTGTCTGTCGCAGTGTCTAACTGTGCGAGTGTGCGGGTGTGCGGGTGTGCGAGTGTGCGGGTGTGTCTGGTGTGAAGAAGTGTTGCCAAAACAGCAAGTGAAATCTTTACCAGAAAACAAAAGCCGAAATGTAGAAAAACAAGGGAAAATTGTTTGAAGGCAAAACTTGGGCAGGCAAAACTTTTTGTCGCACTCGGCGAAAAGTAAGCGAAAACTTAATAAAGATCGCAGCTGACGTCGCAGTCGACGTCAGGATGGGGCACAGGACAGCGTTTGGTCAGTGCCTGCAACGACCACAGACTGTCGAAATTAAACCAAACTGAATTTGCACTTACACTTTGCCCAGACGCCGAGCGAGTGAGAGAGGGAGTAAGAAAAAGGGGGAGACTATCTGCGTGAGGCTGTCGAAATTGTCACTTTCGCAATTTGCCGAGCGGGTGCAATGTGGCCGCCATTCCGAACAATGGCGCTTGCGTCTTGCCGCATGGCGTGCTTCAAGCGTCGCCTAAGTGACATTTATGCGCCTGGGCGGCAGTCGCATCAGCAGCAGGCATCACAAGCCGCTTCAAGCTGCGCCAAACTTTGCCAACCAAAATGCACCATGGACAAGTTGGCCAAGTCTTGCAGCAAAAAATAGACGCTGCTAATAATTTGTGAATATTTTTCAGTCCTGACTGAATGACATGTGATCGAGCGGCCAGAAGCTTATCTTTAAAACTTTGTTTTCAAGTGGGGGCAATAATAGTCAAACTTCTCACAAAAATCATAAGCGAAAAGCATTACTATAAATTTGTGATTTGTAAGCGTCGAGCAAGCTAAAGCGCAGGTCGCCTGTTCAAACTCAGCATAGGCGCATGTTAGATCTACATTTGGGAAGCTTTCTTCAAAGTTGGCGCGAGTTACGTAATGGACTTTAATGTCCGGCTGACGCTTAAAAATTTACTCTAGGTTAAATAAAACTCGAAATTCTGGGCTTGAACCAATTCGGTTCGGCTTTGATTGTAATATACAAAATGCAAATTCAAATATTCGAAACGCAGTTTTGAAAAGTTTAGGACAAAAATGTACTCAACTGCATTGCTTAACAGCTGGCAGCCTAACAGCTTTATGTTAACATGTTTAACATTTTATGTTATGTTAACATTTTAACATTGAATGTAAAAGAGACAAACTATGCCCATAGTCCAATGCAATTGCAGACGCAGTCAAGCAATCTAACTGGGAGAGTGAGATAGAGAGAGTGAGGGAGAGAGAGCGGGAAAGGAAAAACGAGAGTTACGACGGAGACAGAGCGAAGTTTGTTTTAATAAATACTTTCATTGTGTATGCAGCGGCATCACCTGCCTCCAGCCAGATCCTGTCACTGTTGATGATGAAAAGTTTCTTCAGAATTTACTCGCTCATCGACATTCCCGGCGAACTTGGACGCCGATGGAACAATAGGAATGAGAATGGGAAAGCCGCCGGGAAACAATCAACAGCCGCAGACGTCAAATGCAAAAATTACTCAGTTTTTATGAACTTTGCCATTCGAGTTGTTGCAATTACGACAGAACTTCGCCAACTTATGCTTGCAGTTTGGCTGCAAATAAATACGTATATTTCAATTAAGGCGCTAAAAATCTGTGAGCCGGGCCAATAATTTTCTTTTGTCTTGGCCGAACATTAGCTGCAGGCCAAAAGTGTTGTTAACAAAAAATGTGCAAGGCACAAAGCAAATTTCAAGTTACTTTCTTCAGCCCTGCGGGCGTCTGTTGTCGACTAAACAAGGGTTCAGCTTAAGTATACAAACACATGCATAACTCAAACTGAGCTTAAATTAAGAAAGTAAATACGAAAATATGTTTTAAATTCATTTTCAGACTGTTCAGAAATTGAAAAAGTTGCTATTTATATATTTAAAATATTTATTTAAATTTAAACAAAACACATCCGATTTAAATATTACTAGAGCCGCGGATTTAGAAAACATTTGGTTGCTTATATTAAACAATTTTACATTCTTAAAATGTGTAGCTAGAAAATTATATTTGAATTTAATACCAAACATGTCTCAAATAGAAATCTGATCTACTTGAAATAGTCGCACAAGACCATGAAATAAGCACGTTTGCTGTTTATTGAAAAATTACTCTCATCCATCAGACTATTAAAGCTGTACAGAGCTTAAGTTTGACCATGGCCTGAGTTTAAATTTACTCAACAATCAAAGCAACAAATAAGTTTTTATACCCTTGTAGAGGGTATTATAATTATACCCATGAACCCATTGAAAATGGGTAAAAAGGGTATATCGCATTTGTGCAAAATGCAAATGAATGTAACAGGCAGACGGAAGCATCTCCGACCCCATAAAGTATATATATTCTTGATCAGCATTAATAGCCGAGTCGATCTAGCCATGTCCGTTTGTCTGTCCGTCCGTCCGTAGAACCTCTTACTTGTTTTCTATGTTTAAGTTTTGTTATAGTTTTGTCACAATTTACTTGGCATATATGTAATATGCATAATTTTGTAACACTATCCTATGGCAAATTTACAATTTCTTTAAACTAAAATCCATTTGAAAGCTGTATTTGCGCTTTCAGCTTTCAGTTACGCTTCACTTTGACACTTGAGTTTCTTTGGGATAATTTGCTGTCTTTGACCTGAGTTTGCGTCAGACACACATTCAGTTGGGCCTCATTTAGCGCAGTCGCCGCTTTGTTTGGCCATAAACAACACATTAGCAAAGACCGGAAACTGTTTCGGGAAAATGTTGTCTATTTATAGTCGACGCAAACGTTGCGCTTGCAACAATGCAACACATCTGGCTGGCAAGCCACAAGCGGCATCGACAGCAACAGCAGCAGTTTTTCCAGCTATTCCGCCCGAATTCATGGATCCGTCATAATTTTTGGAGCCGTAGGCAAAGTTAATTAGTTGTGATTTTTCAAAGAACATTCAAATCGAAGGCGCGGACGGACGGATTCGAAATATACACGCAAACAAATAGACGCGGCCCGAGGCTGTTGGAGAAGAGTCGGCAGCGGGGCACATGTTGAGTGTATAAAATTTTGATGAATGTTTTGCTTACGGCCGCGTCGCTGACAAGGGGTTGCCTGACTGCCTCCCAGCCTGCCGCACCCCGTCCCGCTGGCTGTGCGTCCATCAGAGTTTTATGCCTGGGATGCAGCGCATCTGGCGCTCCCCTCGGCCGCAGCCACAAGTTGCTTGTATGGCAATTGAATGTGAATTATATTGAACATTCATAACAGATTCACAAAGCCATTGCCAGGACACAGTTCCAGTTCCAGTGCCAGAGCCCGACCCAGAGCCCGGTCATGGCCATGTTGCATGCCTCTGTGAACTTTACGCTTTAATGACGTTGACGGCGTCGATTGGGGCAGCAACAGATGCCATAAATTACGCAGCATAAACAGACCCCGACTAATTAACAGAAGAAATTCACTCGAAAATTGGATGCAACACCAATTTTTGGGGGGAAAGGCGAACAGCCAAATGCAAACCAGGTGGCATTTCTTCAACTCACCCCCGAGCTGGCGACCTCTGTCAGGTGAATAACGAACAAAGGCCAGACACGTGAAATCCCTGAGGGTACATTTACTTAGTTTCCCCCAATCAAAATTCACTCTGTCTACGCCGAATAATAATTTAAATATCTTTCCCGGCGGACTTTGGCTGGCAAAACCGAGCAACAACAGGAAATGCCATTTCAGCTACGGCATGCTAACAAGCCAGCAACAATAATAACCACAAGTGTGTTTCAGACTATGTTGACCGACTGGGTGATACCGTGTAACCGATGGGAGATTCCTTGAATCCTACCCCAATAAAAATTGATAACTTCTGTATTTATTTTCCCAATGTTAAGTTATCTTCATTGTTTGTATATACCTAAAATCAAGGCGAATTCTTTAAGAATTCTTGATCTGTATACCTATTAAATGTTTCTGAGCTCTACATATTTGAGCTTAAATGCGATATAGCCTTTTCTAATCGTTTTCAATGCGTACAGGGAATGCGAACAACTCGCAGCAACTGCAAAGTGCGTGGCATCGCAAAACTGCAGAAAAACCCCAAACAGCAGCAACATCAACAACTGCAACAACAACAATGAGGAAAACTTAACAGCCGCGAGCTAAACACGAAACACAAAAAGGGAGAAAACGGCAAGAAATTAGTTTCTCTGGCGAACGTTGTCCCAGTTGTTGCTTCTGTTGTTGCGGGTGCAAAGCTGCCAAAGGAGGACAAATGCAAACACACAAACAAACAAACGAACAAACAATAAGCAAGCGTACAGAGGGTAAAGAGGTCTGCATTAGGCCCCGGAAAATGCCTTTACGAGGCAAAAAAAAAAAAATGTGTGTGTGCGAAAAATGGCAATGCAAAAAGTCGTATAGTTAGCCGTAAAAGGCGAAGTATGCAGGCCACAACCATTCGCAGACAACAAGAGCTTCAAGATAGACAAAAAATAAAAAAATGTATATCGAAATACATATAAACAAAGGAATAGGTTGGGCGTAATTGAAGAGGCGGGTCGCACGGCCCGTAGATGATGGCGGGTTAATAAGCCATCCCACAGAAATATGCCATTTTTTTTATCGTATTCCACAAAAATATTCATTTGTATATATATAAATTTTTTTTTGCACGTAAATTGTTCAGCTGCCTAAAAGCCCAAACTAAACCCTACTTAAATGTAGAACACAAAATGAAAACATGTGTTTCCTACAGTTTACAGGGTATTTTGATTTTAAATCTGATGCTCCCCATCTTGAAAACATTTCTTACAGAATTTTGCACTAATCCGTATGTTCGTTTAAAGCTTTTCCATTTGGTCGAATACTAAGCTCTTGTCTAATAATTTTTATTTTAACTATCTTTTACAATTCCCTTTATGCCTAGAAGACATAAAATTAAAGTAAAAGTATCTGCATAAACATTTAGAGTGCGTTAAATGTATCTACAGGTACATATACAGGACAGTTAAATCAAAGATAGATGTATTTGAAACATAAATGTATCTTAAGATAGATCTATAGATACATTTATAGGGCATAAAAACATATACAGATACACAAGTATCCACAGATACACTCACAGTGCATATTAAATATATACAGAAATATACATTGGTAAAAAAGTATCTATAGATACATTTACGGAGCATATAATGTACACAGATACATTTAACAAATAAGTAGCTACAGGGCATAAAAGAGATACTATCTAGATACATCTGCATAAGTAACTACAGATTTACTGAGAGAGTTGGAAATAAATTTAAAGAATAAATAAATATTTCCAAGCCATATTTCTGCAAGGCCATTCGCTGTGCTGCTCAAACCCCACACCCAATAGCTCGTAGGGTATTAGTTCTTCAAAAATGCCTCATCTGTCTTTTTCCAGTCAAGGTTTGGCAATTGGCTGCAGCGTGTTTAACAGGACGTCGACTTTAATTTGGCTGACGCTTCCATTTGCTGTTTAAATTTTGGCTTTCTCCGCACGCACATAAATCATAGTGCCGGCAATTCGGCTTAACTCGAATATTGCAATTCAAAATACAAATTCAACCGCCATTTGGCACATTTTATGGCCGTGGCCAACAACTATCGTATATCAAAAACCATTTGGAAATGCCGACGCTTTGTCTTTTCCCACTGCGGTAGCAAAAGGCAACATAAAATGCAGATAACGGCAATCAAAATTACTGTACACCGTGTGGCCGTGTGGTGTGTTGTGGGCGTGGCATTCGAAATATATATATATTTTTCAATATTTGCATGCAAATATTGTTCCATTAATTAAGAAAATATCTGAAGATTAATTCCCATACTCTTTTTCTTTACAGGTGAGTGGCCAAAGCTTTTCCAGGAAAATCCAACTCAGAGTTTGTATTTTGTCTCTTGCCAACTAATTAATTTTTTTAAAAATATTTTTATAAAAAAAAGAAAAGAAATCTAAAATAACAATTGTGTGCGCTAGTCCGAAGTGCTTGGCTAGAAGATACCCTAAACTGTATAGAAATATATACATATATTTCTATATGAACTGCGGTGCTCATAGTCTGATCCTTATAACATTTTCAGGGCAGGAATATAAATACTTATCAAACATACATCCCAAATTTTAGCTTATACAATTCTCGAGCAAGCATAAAGTCAGCTGCAGCTTCCCTTACCTCACAATAAGTAGGCTTTTTTCGCTATGAACTTCGGAACCAATAGTCAGATCCTTATGAAAGTTTCATTTCTGCTCAGTAGAAGAATATATCAATTTTCAAGTTATAAGCTTGAGCACGCTGTTGCCTGTTACATACATAAACACAAAGTCAATATACCCTTTTTACCCATTTTGAGGGTAGAAACAACTGAAACCGGAATATTTCCCTCTTTCTGTAGTCTCGTATTTATGTTAATCAAACAGAATCCTGACCTCAGGCAAAGTATGCTCGAAAATCAGCAAGATAAACAACTTGAAGACACAAATCGACCCGCGCCGCCTACAAATCCAGACAAGGGCGTGGCAAGGGCTGGCAAGGGCTGGCTGCTGGCCACCCCAAGGCCGAATCAAGTACCCGACGCCCAGAGCCGAACTAAGAGGCAAAGATGTAGCTGCCGTTGTTTATAAAAATAATTAAGAAATATTTTCATGTTTTATAACTTTTTGCGCATGAAGCGCAAAACTTTTTAAATAGACAAACTTTTCTTGCCGCTGCTTGTTTACTTATAAAATGTTGTTTTTTTGCCAACCGACCGACCGATCCCCTCCTTCGTATCTGATGGATACATTTGAAAATCTCGAAACAGCTAACAACATACTTCATTATAATATTTTTACTTTTAACTTGGCAGCAAGTGTCCAGCTCCTGCCGCTTGTTATTGTTCCCGTTATTGTTCCTGTTATCCCTGATGCTGGCGTCGCTGCCCGCGTCGGCGTCGGCGTCGGCGTCGACGTCGGTGCAGCAAGATGAGTGCTCCCTTGACAAAATGTCTAATTTCCGTGCAGGAAAGCAAGAAATTACTTTATGGTTTGTTAATAGCGGGCGGCCTTTTCAAAGCGCTCGCTTTTGTTGTATCCGTCGCCATTGTTTCCATTGCTTTTATTGTTGTTGTTGCCGCTGTTGTTGTTGTTGTTGTTGGTTGTCTAAGACGCAGCTTAAATGTTGTGACATATTTTGTGTAGCAGCTTCGACTTCCTGGCCGCCTGCGGGCCCTCACCGGCCTATTTGCCTATGCCGCCGCCTTTAATGGAAATTTAAACGGTAACAATTACACTTGGGCCAAGTTATTGTGAAACACCTACACACACACATACCTGTCAAGTCAATGAAACTTTCGCAGCTCTATTGAAATATTTGGTGTGTGTGTGCGACACCTGCTGCCTGCATCGCAGTAGAGGGGAGGCGTGTCCCTCGCCTACCCGAGCATAACACGTGCCGTGTGTTGCGGATGTGGCTGGCAAACTTTAAGTAAAGTTAAGCACTGGCCAGGCTAAGGCAGCGCTGCCTCGTAGGCATCTCAAGAATTTTCACTGTTTTCCCATCCCCCCAAAAAAAAAAGATGCCAAAATAAAAATGAAAAATATATTGCCTCGAAAGCGTTTACCTATGTCTATGGCATATTCATTTGTGCCGCTGGGACTTTCGGCTTTTGGACAGGATAATGTATGTAAAAGCAGCGGAGCCTGCGCCGAGACTTGACAACATGTTCGCTTGTATTTGCATATGCCTGACAAAAGATTACAGGTCAGGCTCTAGGCTGTAAAAGTGCTTGGGTATTTAGTTTTAATTTTTGTATACCTCCTGCTATGCCTGGCTGATTTGATTGAACAATTATTAAAAAAAGAACTAGCTGTCAGCTGCAGAGACTTTAATCATGCGCTTGTGCTCAGTTGTGATATTATTTTAAAGCTGAAGTCGAACTATCAGCACGCTGCGAGCGTAACATTTCAATTTGCTGCAACAAATGCTCATAATTTATAAATTTAAAATCTATTTCTGCGAAACGAGCTGCGCTCTGTGGCATGCCACGCAGCCAGCGAATGGCTAAAGGGGGGCTTAGTGGGGCATGTTTTGTTGCTGATTTATCGACGGAGCTGCTACTGCTGCTGCTGCTGCCATTGTCTGAGTTTTTGGCACTGTTAACCCGATTTTCCACTTTCGTGCGGCAACGTGAAAAGCGCGCGCACCCCGGCATGCATGATGATCATGTTTACGTTGTGCCTTGCCCCTGCCACTTGCCCTCCTGCACCGCCAAAAATACACGCTAGATGTCACTAATGGGGCGCACGTTCAACTCGAGTCACGTCACCTTTGGCTGCGACTGCGACCATGTGAAGTCAAGACCACGCCCAGACCCGCAACAAGACAATGTTGGCAATGGGAAAACGCATTGCGAAACGAGATCACGTAATGCGCCGCGAGATTTTTGCAATTTCATGCGCCTTGCGTATCGGAAAACTATCTTTCAATTAAATTCCATTTCAATCAGACCCATATACATTACTCTGCTTCTTCCCGCCACAAAGGTTGACACTTGATAATTAACTTTCGCCAAATATAATAATCAAAACACAGACGAGAGCTTTGTTAACATTTGCAGCCCTAATTTGATTACGAAATTGCAGTGTAAATATTTTCATTGAATTTTTTTTTTTTTTGTTTGGGGTTTGCCGCGTATCATTTTAAGCTATTTTGCATACATTTTGGCGGCAATAAACAAAAATATTTTTTGGGTCATGGGACCAATAATGAAATTTATCGCGTACCAGTTTTCAACTTAATTTAATTTAATTTCCATTTCAACAGTGACAAAATTTATGTAACAACTTTTACCGTGCTCGTTGTTGTCATTTAAAACTAATTTCCATAAAATGAGCTGCTGCGCATTTTGTTTACCTGTTTTACCTGTTCAGCCCACCGCACATATGGCCCGCCCAGCCCTCCCCCCTCTCCCCCATCAGGGGCGGTCAGTTCGCAATAAATTGCCTCCTGATGACTCCTTTAGAGAAAAGGCGGACTCCAAAAGCAGCGCTCGGCAATTCGATTTCGTTTTTATGACGCATAAATTATTCAGAGTTTGTCTATAGACTATAAAATGTTGAGGGTCGTTAAGTCGAAGCTGTTTGTTTGTCCTGTGTCCTGTGTCTGCCCGCAGGACGTGCGCTGACCTTGTATCCCTTTTTTTTCTAAATACACAATTTGCCCCTTCTTTACGCACTATTGTTGTCCTGCCTGGCCCTGCCCTGTGCTGGCATAAAAATCAGTTTAAGCGTACGCCGCAGCGCCTGGATTTATGCTACAGTTTTTTGCTTTTGTCCATTTAGTTTTCCTTTTGTTTTTCTTCTTGGTCGGCTGTCAACAATTTTACGAGTAAATTGAGAGCCACAATCGTTACGGCAAATCACTTTCAGCTTAGAGTCAATCCAACAGCAATACAATGCCAGCCCAAAAACCGAAATTGAAACTCTTTCACAATTTGCCAAAGCAATGCGACTTTAAGTTTCGAACAGGACGCAACTCATTTGAGACTTTAGTTTGTAGACTCAGATTGAATTGAAAATCGGTAAAAAGGGTAAAATGTATTAAACAAGCAGAAGAAGGCATCTGCCAACTAATGGAGTGTATATGATATTGAATAGAATATTGAGCTGAGGCGGTCTAAACAAGGTCATTTATCCGTCTTTGTATGTGAACACCTCAATCTTAGATATGACAAACGGGACTAAGAATTTGAAATATTTAATGTATATTATACTCATATAATATATATCTATATTTTTCGTCAATATAACCTCTTCAAATTTTAAAATATCGCTTAAAATCGATTTTAATCCATATTTTTGAGGCATACTTCGATGATTATAAGTGCTATATAAATTAAAATTGGTAGCTTATCCTTGGACATAAAAAGATTAAAATAATTTTATATATGTATATTCACCCTATATCAACCCCGAAACGAGCTTATCATTCTTATCGATATCTCCTTCTCCTTTCAATATCCAAATATCGATAAGTATTGATTCTTATACATATTTTATAAAGGATAATTCGATGGTTATGAGAGCTAGATACATGAATATTGGTATGTAGTTTATCCTAGGATACAAAACGATTAAAATTTTTTAACTTTTGGGCCAAATAACGTCACCATACCTGAACAATACGATGTTTAAAAGTCATAAAGTGTTAGTACTTCTTTCTACTATTGTCTAGTTGATAACCCTGGTAGCCATTGCTGATATTCACTTAACATTAAGTTTTAGCCCTGTGATTAGATTATAAATATATATAACTTTTGGGGCAACGGAAAGAGCAAGCACATTGTCTGTATGTCTCCCTTGTGTGTGTATGTATGGAAGTTAGCCAGAATGTTGGGAACTGCAGCCAGTAGCTGGGCTTAAGGTATCTCCAAGTCGCCTACTGCCTCTAGCTGAGCTCTCCTAAATGTGAATTGCTGCGTAGACATGGTATTTATCAACTGAGACGAGCTCATGTGCTTCGGTACTTCTGACAAAAGATCACGTGCGCTTTTTAATATCAGGCATTTCAATAACAGAACAGCATAGTTCATTAAAGTGTCCTTTTTTGAGCTATCAATATTGAATCAGGACACACTCTCTGTGTATGTGTGTGTGTGTGTGTGTGTGTTGCCCTGTTGTCTGCGACAGGAAAGTGCAGTGTCATTGTTGGTGCTGCTCAAAGCTAAGCGTTCGCCTTTGAAGGACAATGCTGAGCACCAAACAAATACGCATGAAGTTGCGCTTTTTGCCATATCGAAGACATTTGTTGTTTGCTTTGAGCCAAGGCAAACGGAAGGATGTGATTGTCCTGCCAGCGTGAGTCAGCCTGAACTGACCCAATTAGTTTAAAAGCTCACGCGTCCTCTTCCCCTCTCTCCTCCACTCCCTCTCTCTCTCTCTCTCTCTCTCTCTCTCTGTCTGTCTCTGTCTCTGTCTGAAGCAATCAATATTATTTGTACAAATATTTAAACAATGCTCGTACAAGACTCTTAGCATGTCTTACAAAAGGCTCTAATAACTCACAAGCCTTTTGTCTCCGGCTAAAAGTCCTGAATATGCGTGTAAATTCGCTTTGTGCTATGATACGCTTGATTTGCAAATTGCCAAGCAGACGCATTAATAAAATAAAATAATGTATGAATAAATAAAATTTAATTTTACGTAAAAACTGACAAACAAACAATCCCCAGACAGCTCAATGTGCGTGTGTGTGTACGAGTGTGTGCGACTGACTGGGGACAACAACTAGAGTCAACTACAGCCCACTACGTCAGCAACAAAAACAGCACACTGAGAGAAAAAATCAATATTATTTTAAATACAACTTTTTAGGTCAAAAAAACTTGAGCCAAGTTTGGTTCTTCATGTTTTTAGGCACGTTTTTTGGATAGGATTAGAATTAAATAGATTTCAGGACTCTTTAAAATTAGCCCAATTTGTTTCAAATAGAGTTCAAGCTTATTTACTCTTTAAGAGTAAATATTAAACTTAGAACTAAATAATCTTCTTTTAAATATAGTCTTCAATTAA
This sequence comes from Drosophila novamexicana, assembly GCF_003285875.2. Classification (NCBI taxonomy): domain Eukaryota; kingdom Metazoa; phylum Arthropoda; class Insecta; order Diptera; family Drosophilidae; genus Drosophila; species Drosophila novamexicana. The sequence continues at coordinate 851,257 of NW_020824848.1, forward strand.
GCCCAATTTGTTATCAAAACAATTTCAGTTTTTGCTTATACTAAGTTTAAACTTATCTTGATTCAAGCGCCTGTTCTATTTTATTCAAATTCGTTTTTGCTTAAAGAACTCACTTACCCAAAAGAGAAAAAAAATCTACTCAAATTCTACATACGAACTCTACTTTGTTTCAAGAATTTCTAGCTTGATAAATCCCAGGAATGCCAGTACAAAAATTCTTGTCACTAACTCGCCCCGTTTTTCTCGCAGTGTAGCAACAACAATATCAAGTTGTCGGGCAAATGCGCAAAAAATTGCTTGTTTTGTTTGCCGAAAGCTATTGTTGTTGTTCTTGTTGTGGCATATTTAAGTGTATTTGCACAAAATACGTGAAATTACGCGAAAAGTTCAGTCTGTCCACATCCTTCTGTCTGACTGTCTGACTGTCTTATAAGAATTTGACGTCAAGGCGACGCCAAAGGCAACTCGAGCGCCGGCCAAAGCCTCTGGGACCGAAAGGCAGCTAACTGAATGGCATTGTCGTATGTCCTGACTGGCTGGTTGTTAGTTTGCCGCCGGGCCCGCAACGAATGCCATTTAATTTTGATGCCAAAAAGCGTTTGGGCCACCGCTGGGAATGAGTTGGGCCACCAGGCGTATGCGCAATATCGACAGCTTGTTAAGCCTAGCATGTGGCTGGCATTGAAAGTGGCAAACTATTATGCCACACATACCCACCTGGCATATTTATGCCAGGAATGTCTACTCGTTCGAACACATTTGCCAAGCATTTCATGCTCGCCGCAGGCATTTCAATTTGAGGAAAATTATTAATGAGCTGCATACAAGTAAATAATCCGATCATCAAGAAATTCGCTGTGCCAAAACTTTACAGCGGATATTTCATTTGTCATGCAGCTCTGGCCATTTATCAGCTGGCATTTAAAAAGCCATTAAAACCGAATCCGACAAACGCAATAAAAAGCAAAGCAACAACAAAAATATAATAAAAAAAATTCTCGCCGCTTTTACAACTTTTGCTCGGGCAAAGGCATCGACGAACTTGGCCAGGCCAAGTTTTTGCTGCCGATTCAATTCATAATTTAAAAGCCAAAACCGACCACACCCCGACGCTGCACGTTCTCGAGAGTCGCAGCCATAAATTAATATAAAAATTCCTCACGCTCAGCCAATAAGAGAGAGAACAGTGAAGCATTTTATCGCAATTGCCAGACGTCACCGGGCCCCAAGCCTCCACGTGCTTCAGCCTCCAGCCGCAGCTCGCAGATGTCTGAGATGTCTGCGCACGCGACCAGTTTGCTTTGGCCTTGGACCGTCGCCGCTCTCGTTGGCTAGACATTAAAAATGGAGCAGCAAATAAGTCAACATTCTAAGAAAATCCCCGAGCCATGTTCCTGGGAGCCTTCTGCAAAATCTAGCCTTTGATCGAGGGCCCATTGATATCCTATCAAACTCTCGTTTCTAATTCTGGCTGAAATAAGAGTCCAGTGCTTCTGTCGCGAAAATACACTGTATTCAGCATCGAAATGCCTTAATATACTTTCTAGCTTTCTTCTATAAATACATACATAATAACTTGTTCTTATGCCATTAAATAACAGTTAACCTTCTTGGCAATCGCCTTTAAAATCTGCCCCATGTTCGGGAGCCTATTGATGCCCTCTCAAACTCTCGTTTCTAGCTTTGTGTGAATTTCCTAGTATCCAATTTTGCTGCAGGCAGTTGCAAGCATTAAATATTAAGAGTCCAGTGTGCTCAACTAGGAAATACCCTGTAACCAGCTTCGAAATACCTTATAATACAATCTAGTCTACCTTGTATAAATACATGCAAATGACATTCGAGAGTAAGCAACGTTAAGGGTGTCAACTTTGACCTGCCTCTGCCTGTTACACAATCGAGCACAGCTGCTACAATAAACCCTCTATTCAAGCACAAGGCATAACACGCCTGCAGCAACACCTACTTTGCCAAAGCTAATTGCAGTCGACATTTAAAACGTTGCGTTCATCGATTTATTTAAAAAGTTGAGCTGCAACTGCAGACGCCTCCGCGACTCAGTTACAGTTGCCATAAAGAGGGCAAAAGTTTTGCATGTGACCTCGTTGACTGGGGCAGCTCTATCAGGCTGGCAAATGGTTGGTTGACTAGCTGGCAATGTCGTCGTGGCGGAAACTTTGTTAATGGTTTTGTCATAAATTTTAATTCGATTGCATCAGTGAGCCGAGCGCCGAGACGACGACGCACTTCTCCACAAGATTGCCCTTCAGAGTGTACCATGAAAAATGCATTAGACCCAACTCGGGTCAGCCATGTGGCACACATAAGTTTCTGATAGTGCACTCAATTAATTTATGCAGCGGGAAGTAAAGTTTTGGGCCCGGGCTTAAAGCCCAAAAATTGAGTTGCAATTTCGCTTTGGCCACACTTGCAGGGCATATCTTTGTCCTGATGAAAATGCGCTCAATTAATGAATTTTAAATGCCATTGTCATTGTCACTTCCACACGGCGTACGCTGCGTATGCGTAACGCAATATTTGCAAGTCAACCGAGTAGTGTGCCTGGAACAAAAGGCATTACTTATCTTTGTGTGCGGTTGCCCAACTAGCAGGATGCCAACCAGCCGCGCACAGTGCTCAAATTGCTGGTGTCACGGTGCGTGCGTGCGTTGCCTGTGTAAAAGGCTTGTAAAATGATGCGACGGCCGACTCGCATTAACTATAAGGATAATTCCGCGCGACCGGCATGAAAAAATAACAAGAAAATGCCTGGCATCCTTCATTACCCGGCTATGGCTCTGGCTCTGGCTCTGGCCTCAAGACGAGCGCGACAAGACATCCGTAATGTTTTATTGTTGTAACTGTCGCCTGGCAGCATAATATATAGTCTGTGCCACATCCTGGCAGCCACAGCCCGACCTGGTCCGGGCCCAGCCCAACTGACACAAATCACATGCAACCTTTTCTCCTCCAAGTGCAGAGAGGGGAAAGGAAGTGGGGCTCACATTTTTGGTGCTCGTACGTGCCCGCATTGGACAGGTGCGGGCCATGAGCTGGCCCAAGCAACAAAATTATGTAAGCTTAAAAGCGGAATTAGTGCGCTCCTAGTGGGCAACTACACTTGAAGAAAACCCAGAAACTTTAGTGGAAAGAGGCCAATCTTGGGCAGGTCTAAAATTTGAAAAGTTCTTACAAATGGAACTTAAAAAACATAATCTAAATGTATTTTTGCTTTTTTGTAAGCCTTTGTGGCTGGTCATGCTCTGAGCGTCGAACCAGTAAGCGAAAGGTTGCCGGTTCAAAAAAAAAAGGAGAAAGTTCTATTTATTAAATTTCTTTCTTTAATTTGTTTTTGTCAATTAACTCGAGGTAAACTGGGTTATCTCTTTATGTACTTGAAATATTAGAAATTTATTAATGTAGATCATGCTTCAACTTCGAGCATCATTTTTCTCTGAGTGTATGGGCTAAGTGCTCTCTGTTTTTTCTCTCTGTCGCTTTGGTTGTACTTTTGTCTCCGTTTGTCGTCTTCCGTTTTAACAAATGTTTTGTTAGCGCGACGCTCTCAAGTCTTCCGTTTGCAAAAATTATGCGGAAGCGGAAGCGACAAAAGGAAAACCACAATTGTGTGTGAGGAGTCCATATATTTGTGGCTTCGGTGTGCGTGTGTGTGTGTGTATGTGTGTGTGTGTGTATATGGGCGACACGTGGCTCTCACATATGTGAATGCTCACCTGCTGCCGCTGTCGCTTCGACTGTCATCGCTTCGAATTAGGACTATTCAATTTTGATTATTAAATAATGCCTGGGAATTGATAAGAGCAATTCAACAACTATAGCCAGGCCTGGCTGTGGCACGTGCCACGAATAGTGCGTGTCCTTCAAGAGAACAGAATGAACAGGAAAATTGAAATTAAATTTAACCAATAGGAAAACTCTGCCTGCCTGCCCATTTCCTGCTTAGTCAAGCGCAAACAAGCCATCAAATTTACAGGGCAACCTACATTGATAAATCAGAACAGATTCGCATAATTTTTATTCTTTTGCACAAATTTTTGCATATGTCCCGCAGTTGTTGTGTGTGGGGGCATGGCTACGCCTCTGTTGGGCTTTCAAGTTAAACGTTTCAATAAAGTCGAGCACCTGTCAATAAATCGAAATTGCCTCTCGTATTATTTTTATCGTTCACGTCTCGTTCACGTTCACGCTGCACAGGCTGCCAGCTGCCTTATGTCTGATTGCCAGCGGCCACGCTTACGCCCTGCAACTGCCGAGTCGGCCCTCCTCGATATCTCCACATCGCCATCGTCTGAACCGTCGTCTTGTTCCAGTTGAGCGCGTCTGCGGGGCTGTCGTCTGGCAGCGGGATTCTCTCTTTTGTGGTTTCCCATTTTCCATTTGTGCCGTATTTTGTTTTAGGTTTTTGTGTGCTTTGTCTTGGCCGCGTTTTAATTCAGTTTGGCAATCGAATTTCTGGCCAGTTTTCATGCCATTTCGTTCAGCTTCAATTAAATGCCAGCCGTTTGAAGTTGCCGCCCAGTGCTTTAATTTTAATCCACTTCCGCAAGACGAAGAACGAGGACCAAATGAGATACCCACGCGACATCCTCATGAAAATTTAATAAGCAGCACGCCATTATAGGAACTCGATGTGGATGCGTATGGGATGCGTGGGTGGCTCCAGTTCCAGCTCCACGGCTGCCGATGATGAGACTCGCAGGCCAGGCACCAGGCACATGTCAAGACATTCACATCCACAACGACAGCGGCAGCGGCAGCCCCATCCACACGGAGCTCACATGTGTCATGTAAAAAGATTCTTAAACAAGAACCAAGCACGAATGAAAAAAAAAAAACAAACTTAAAAATGAAATGCGTTTCATGCTGTTGAGTGTCAGGTGTGGGGGCAGGCGCACAGTGGGAAAAGCGTGAAGATTCTTGATCAAAATTTTTAATTACATTCGCCTAGTCTTGAAAGTCTATAAGGAATGGGTATAGCTTGGCCATAATACAAAAAATGACTGACCTGACTGATTGACTGAACGATTGACTGATCAACCTAAACTTTTCAGGCTGGAAGGCTAAGTCTGCAGGAACTAGGGTGAATTAAAGTTTGTCCATGAAATATAGACGAATAAGTAGGTTATATATAATTGCTAACACTTAGGCCGGACAAAGCCGGTTTGCTCTGGCTAGTTTCTTTATATATCTTAAAATGTCCAAAGCCAATCTGATTTGGTTCCACTGTTCGCAGCTGTCCTTGTGCAAGTCGTTGCTCTCGAAGAACAGCGCAACAAACAAGCGAAATATTATTTACGAGCTGTCAAATCCCAGTTAACATGCTTTATGCAGAGGACGAGCAAGGGGCTCAGAGTGTGCGTGTGTGTTTGTTAGTAGCTGCGGTCGCATAGTTGGCTAAGAGACAGCCGCAGTTACACAGCTACAGATACAGATACAGCTACTGTTACAGTTGCAGATACAATGCTGCAGATACGGCTGAGAAAATGTGCCGTCTTTGCCTTGGCCTGCATGGCGCAGGGGGCTGGCAAAGGAGCATACGGATCAGGGGCATAATAATAAAATAAAAAGCATAAATAATAAAAAAAAACGCAGGCGGCCAAATGAAACCACGAAAAATAATTTAAATTTATGTACTTCTTGTGCATTTATTTGTGCTTCGCATTTCTTCAGCCGTGCGACGTTTTCTCCATTTCGTTTGGCTGCCTCGTTCAACGGCACAAGACATTAAATTCAATTTGCATGTGTGTGCGTGTGTGGCCGTGTGTACGTGCGTGTGTGTGTGTGCCTGAGTGCCACTCAGCGTCAGTTACAGCATCGAAGAAGCAGACGGAGCAGCAACAGGAGCCGCAGAATAATGCAAGGACCTCGCGACAGCAATGGCGACCTGTTGTTTAAGGCATTACTTAAAATGTTAAATGTGCTGTCTGTGTGTGAGTGTGTGCTCAACATATGAATAAGAAATACACTCAGCGAAAAATTTCAAGAAAATTATACAACCAAATAGAAAAGGAAAACATATTTTTAGCACAAAAATATCCGAATAAATTTTGTAAATTTTCAAATAATTTTTTACAGGGTATGCAATTGCGACGCAATTTCTTAAAGCTACTTTATTATGCAGCTTTTATTTTTTGTGTCGAATATATTTATGCGTGTCTGCTTATATAGTACAGCGTGTGTGTGTGTGTGTGTGTGTGTGTGTGTGTGTGAATGTGCTTGACAATGCGTACGACAGCTCGACAAGTTTTCTCAAAAAGCGAGACAAGTGGAAATCCGTGTGTGTATGTGTGCGACGCGCACTGAGATATGTCGTCAGCAGCAAATAAAAATTAATTGAAAAATGTTTATCAAGAACTTTGCGATTAAAATGCAGAATGCACAACAAAGACAGCAACAGGGGCTCGAACAACTTGTGTGTGTGTCTTACTTCGAGATTCCCAGCACCCAACGGAGCTCAAACTTGCATATGCTATAAAGTATGTATAAAATGTGCTCTTACTTTTCAAGTAGAATGTGGATATATACCAATTTTTTTCGTTGTAGTCAATCTTGGTTGAATATTCGTTTATTTCATATATATAGCATACTATGTTTGCTTTGTATGACAGCAATATACCCTTATCTTGATCAATACAGGGTATACAGAATTAAATTAATATTAAAATTTCCGTTAATTCTTCGAACTCTATCCGTCAGCAAATAAATGCTTCATTGCGGTATTAACCAGGTGGTGTTGCAAGTTAGTGTGGCATGCCATGTAGCATGCACGAAGCTTATTTCAGAAAGCAGCTGGGCTTTGAATATGCCACACACACACACACAACAACTGCAACAATAACGACGCAAATTTGTATTAAAATATTTTGTGGCAAATATGCGCGTAAAACTAAAAATTATGCAACGCATTAAAAATTTAACAAGCGCTTATCCGCTTAGTGCAACGCCTGGCATGCAACATGGCAGCGGACAGCAGTTGGCGGTTGGCTTGCGAGGAGATTGGCGGCGAGAAGGGCAGCCTCTTGTTGGCTGTAGACGAGTTCGTTGCCTGTTGCCTGCCACTTTTAATATTTTAATTTTGACATTTACTGCGCATTACAACACAGCAGAAGGAGAGGGAGCGCCAGAGGGAGAGAGAGAGGGGGAGAGAGAGAGCTGCAGATCATTCCCGCTGCATAATGTTGCCGAAATGTTGCATCAACGCCCAATTGGGCGGAAGTAATATGCAAACATTAACACACAAAAATCAAAATGCAGCCTAATTGGCAGCAGTCACAGTCTGAATTATAATTTCCTGGCTAAATTATACGTGTCCATACACATGTATTTGTCGCGCGATATGTTTGAATACCAAATGGAAATTTTGATAAAATCAGCGTGACATTTGAGCTTTAAAAGCAACGCATATTTTGCACTAAATTTCAAATCTGATTTAACTCTATGAAGCTTATATAAAGCCCGAGTGGACACCAATCGAAGCTTTGCCATAAGAGATAATTAGATATTTCAATTTTTAAGTAGAGTAGACAAAAGTGAAGCATTTAAGAGCAGAGAAACATTTTGATTCAATTTCTATGGTATGATATTGCAATATTAAACTACAATAGGTAAATCGGGTCAGAAATTGTCCTATTTTTATTTTTGGGCTTCATTCTTCATTTTCCACTCCAAACTTGTATATCAAGTATATCAATCAAAGTTGTACCTGTGCGTTGATCATCAATCTGTCAGTCAGTCAATCAGTAGAGAAAGTTTCTAAAACTCGAAACGAATACAATTAATACGAATAAAGTAAGTCCCATTTATGTGATGGTCAAACGGCAGCTATTAGCAAAACAATTTGTAGCTGCTGCTGAATTGGGGCGGGGCAGCCACGCCCATGACATTAAAGTGTGTGCGTGGTGTGTGTATTGTACTCGGAATTAATATTTAGTTGTATTTTTCAATGCATCTAACTTTATTTGCAGTTGGAAGCACCCTACGACAAGGCGACCTGCCCGGAGTTGCGGTTGCCCTCTATGCGTGTGAGAGAGTGCGTGAAAGAGTGAGGGTGTGTGTGTGTGTGTGTATTTTAAAATGCAACAGATGCGCCAAATTAATGCAACCATTAAATTGTATTAGCGTGTGCAAAATGTAAAGCGCATTTCCAGTTGAAGCTCAGCACAGTAGCAGAAATCCAGCGACAGGGGCGAAAGCAGCTTGTCAATGTGTGCGTGCCTGTGTGTGTGTATGCGAATGTGTGTGTGTGTGTGTGTGTCTGTTTGTAACTGACTGCAAATGTATCCGCATCCGCATCCGCTTACTATCGCCCTCAGTTAGTGTGCGTTGCATTTGCTGCAAATTTGTGTGTGAATAAACATGAGAGTCGTTGCATTAATGCGCATACAAAAGCCAACAGCGCATTTTCCCATCCCCCTCCCCCCATCCTGCCACTCCCATAGCTGCCAGCTCTTGTTGAGCGTATCATCAAACTCACCCACACAACATCGACATGGATTTAAATATCGCAGTCAGCAGACAAACGCAACTGCGCAATGCTTAAATATCAGCCAACAGCAGCAGTAGCAGCGGCAACTGCAATAACAGAGGCAAGTTTATGTGGCATGCCTCAAACTATAGTCACACCCACTCTTTGCTATCAATTCGGCGAGTGTATGTGTGTGTGTGTTCATTCTTATTAGTGCAGCTTCAACGCCAACAGCACCGCAAAAATAGCAGCAGCAACAAGAGTAGAGCACAACACGAGAGGAAAACTTAATTTAATATCGGTATATATCGAACCTAATACACAGACGAGTGCCTGCAAGAACTAGGAAGAGCGTTGCAAGCGAGTATCAACGACTGCGCAATACTCTGTTTGCACTTACATATGATTATAGTGATAAGCTGTACAACTGTCGAAGTGTCTTTCAAACAGGGCCTTCTCATAATGAAACAATTCTCTGTTAACAAAGTTGAAGGCAGTTCTTAAAGAATTAGTTAAGATTATAATGATAGTGACTGTCAAACTGTCGCCCAAAGGCAGTTCCTTTCAAACTGTGGCTTTTCATAATGAAACAATTTTCTGTTGACAATTTAATAAAGCAATTGAATGCAGAAAGAAAATCAACAACAACATCAACCTTCTTAACGGAGCCTTAGCTCGCCAGCTAATGAAGCTGTTATTCTGTAGTTTGTAGTCTCTAGCTAGAATAGGCAGCAAACGGTTCGAATATACCCTCTTTGGTTATCACAAACGGAGCATAATAATAATAGAGTATCCTCTAGATAACAGGCCGTACTTGCTGGAAAAGTTGCCGACAGGGTTTGGCAGGCTACAAAAATGCATTTAATTAGGTGCAGCTCGAAGCGGCTTATGTAGATATTTATTCATTAGTCGGCGCAATAATTTGTTGCCTCGCTTTGGGCCAGGCAGCGAAATTAGCGCCGTTCGCAGTGCCAATTACAATTGCAGCAGCAGCGGCAGCAACAGTTAATAGAAGGGGGGGCGAGGCAGGCCCGACTAATAGGCTTCTAATTGGGCGTCGGCCCGGTTTTTGTAAAATGCAAACTGTAGAATGCATTTTCGTTGGCGTATTTGTATTCCAATTAAAGCCCATCAGCTACCGCAGGCAACTAATTTTACTATATGCCACACAGACAGCAGCCAGAGAAACAACAACAACAACAAGAGGAACAACAGCGGCAGCTGCAGCCCAGCCAAGTCCTATTAGTGAGGCCCTTCGAGCCGGCACATAATACTCGTAAACCCATATCCATAACCAAAGCGCGCTTCAGGCAACAGAAGAAGCAGAAGCCTCATCTCCATGAGTTGCTGCTGCTCGCAATGCATTGTTAACTTGCCAAATATCTATTACTAATTGTTTGGCAACGACCACAGCAACGGACACATGGTTAATTACAGCACGAAATATAATGGGTGTTGCTCACCAACTCGCATTTTGCATAGAATTCGCCAGCGTGCAGCTGCAACTGTTTGTGCACCTGACCGGGAGGTAGACAAAGAAAAGTAGGGAGTTGTGCCCAGAAGGTAGTCAGATACAAGGGGAGGCAGTTGTGCTCAAGCCCAAGCTAAACTGCAAACCAATATTTGAGCGTGTGCAGCTTTCATTTCTGGCTAGCATTGCATTCAATCAGCACTCAAGCTCAGATCAAAAGTGATTCCATGCCGAAATTATGTGGCTACGATTCACAAATTTTGATATGCAGCCGGTTAAATATCCAATCGAAACCCTAGACAAAGGCAAACAATGCAGAAGAATGAGATACGATTCGATATGCGATTTAAGAAGCGCTTTAAACAGTCAATCTGTAATTTAAATAACAAGTTCGGATAGTTGTCAAACGCTGCTTGAGTTGCAAAGCCGTCTTAAAGCAATCTATTAAATGTAATATGTAATAAAATCGAAGTTAAGATAACCCTTATGCTTATCCCTGTGGCAGCTTTCCGATATATATTTTCATACTTAACCTTATAAAAATGTTTTCAAAAAGGTCGACCGATTCCTACTACCCTTTAAAAAATACGGATTTCTTTATATGTGGATTTTCTTGTAACTAGAAAGCAGCACATGGCTTTATATCTGTTAATTTGTTCATCAATCTTAATAAGTTTTAGTTTTTGTACGTTGCCGAATTTCTTGATCAAGAAAATACATATATGTTCGCTTACTTTGTGACAAAATCAAATTACCCCTAGCCAGGGTATTTACAGGGTAACACCCGGACTTAATTTTTGTGCACATTAATAACAGGAACTTATCTAAACGAATAAGAATTAAAGGGAAGTAAGCGCCGTCCGCCAGGACTATAATTATATTAATGAACTAAGGTACTTACAAGCACACACACACACACACTTTGTTGGTGGAAGGCGAGGGGTGAGGGGAAGTGTAACAATGCAATGTGCATATATTTGCATAGGAATATTAATGCCATAATTATATGGCACATGGACACAATGCTCACATGTTTTCAATATTTAGCATGTTGATGTGTATCTGTATCTGAATTGGTATTTGTATCTGCAGCTGCAGCTGCCTCTATGTGTGTGTGTGTGTGTGTGTGCGCGTGTGTTTATCCGTATCTGGTTGGTAGCCAGTGGCGCAATTGTATTATTGCATTTGGGTATTTTGGGCTGTAAAATATTTTGGGTTTCACTTAACGACTTTTGTTGCATAGTTGTTGTTGTTGTTGTCATTACAGCTACTTGGGGTTTTGCGTTATGTATATTACGAGAAGCTCACACAGTGCAACTCAATTAATTTGCTATGCCCAATTGTGATTACGAGCATGTTGAAGCAGCTCTGCCACAGCTCAACAGTCTGTCTGTCTGTCGGGCTATCGAAGACTGACAAACAGGCTTAAGGTTACCTTGAGGTTTATTCAATTTCAATCAGTGCCGGCCAAAATTAAGTCCGCCCGCTTCAGTTATTTAGTGCAATTGACTTGCCCGGAGACTTGCTGCGTCGATTGCATTAACAATTAAACATTTAAAGCAAGAGTGCGCTAGTCGGGCGTGCCCGAGTAAGAGCGAGCTACTGGCTTCCGACTTTACAAATTCTTACTATCCTGTCTGGGAGAGGATTGAAATATATTCTATACGAGAGCCTTATAGTTTTCGAGTTATATTTCCTTATGTTATGCTCTAACGAATTAATCCAGACGGATAGATAGACGTCTCTATGTATATATACTATTAGCGGGATAATGGAGGGATCCATTTTCACATGAATTTCGGCCAAATATAGTGTTCCCAGATTTAGATGCCTAATTGATTTGGAGCCCAAAACATGCATAAAAAGCCAAACCTCGTGAAAATCGGATGAGTTTTGACTGAGTTATGGGGGTGGGAAATTTGCACCTATGTCTATATAGGATATTTGATGGATCCATTTTCACATGAATTTCGGCCAAAAATACTGTTCTCAGATTTAAATGCCAAATAGATATAGAAGCCAAAACATGCATAAAACGCCAAACCCCGTGAAAATCGGATGAGTTTTGACCGAGTTATGGGGGTGGGAAACTTTGACCTATGTCTATATAGGATATTAATGGATCCATTTTCTCATGAATTTCGGCCAAAAATAATGTTCTCAGATTTAAATGCCTAATTGATTTAGAGCCTAAAACATGCATAAAAAACCAAACCTCGTGAAAATCGGATGAGTTTTGACCGAGATTTGGGCTTGGGAAATTTTGACCCATGTCTATATAGGATATTTGAGGGATCCATTTTCACATGAATTTCGGCCAAAAATAGTGTTCTCAGATTTAAATGCAAAATAGATATAGAAGCCAAAACATGCATAAAAAGCCTAACCTCGTGAAAATCGGATGAGTTTCGACCGAGTTATGGGGGTGGGAAATGTTGACTTATGTCTATATAGGATATTTGAGGGATCCATTTTCACATGAATTTCGGCCAAAAATAGTGTTCTCAGATTTAAATGCCTAATTGATTTGGAGCCCAAAACATGCATAAAAAGCCAAACCTCGTGAAAATCGGATGAGTTTTGACCGAGTTATGGGGGTGGGAAATTTGCGCCTATGTCTATTTAGGATATTTGAGGGATCCATTTTCACATGAATTTCGGCCAAAAATACTGTTCTGAGATTTAAATGCCAAATAGATATAGAAGCCAAAACATGCATAAAACGCCAAACCGCGTGAAAATAGGATGAGTTTTGACCGAGTTATGGGGGTGGGAAATTTGCATCTATGTCTATATAGGATATTTGAGGGATCCATTTTCACATGAATTTCGGCCAAAATAGTGTTCTCAGATTTAAATGCAAAATAGATATAGAAGCCAAAACATGCATAAAAAGCCTAACCTCGTGAAAATCGGATGAGTTTCGACCGAGTTATGGGGGTGGGAAATGTTGACTTATGTCTATATAGGATATTTGAGGGATCCATTTTCACATGAATTTCGGCCAAAAATAGTGTTCTCAGATTTAAATGCCTTATTGATTTGGAGCCCAAAACATGCATAAAAAGCCAAACCTCGTGAAAATCGGATGAGTTTTGACCGAGTTATGGGGGTGGGAAATTTGCGCCTATGTCTATTTAGGATATTTGAGGGATCCATTTTCACATGAATTTCGGCCAAAAATACTGTTCTCAGATTTAAATGCAAAATAGATATAGAAGCCAAAACATGCATAAAACGCCAAACCGCGTGAAAATATGATGAGTTTTGACCGAGTTATGGGGGTGGGAAATTTGCACCTATGTCTATATAGGATATTTGAGGGATCCATTTTCACATGAATTTCGGCCAAAAATAGTGTTCTCAGATTTAAATGCAAAATAGATATAGAAGCCAAAACATGCATAAAAAGCCTAACCTCGTGAAAATCGGATGAGTTTCGACCGAGTTATGGGGGTGGGAAATGTTGACTTATGTCTATATAGGATATTTGAGGGATCCATTTTCACATGAATTTCGGCCAAAAATAGTGTTCTCAGATTTAAATGCCTTATTGATTTGGAGCCCAAAACATGCATAAAAAGCCAAACCTCGTGAAAATCGGATGAGTTTTGACCGAGTTATGGGGGTGGGAAATTTGCACCTATGTCTATATAGGATATTTGAGGGATTCATTTTCACATGAATTTCGGCCAAAAATAGTGTTCTCAGATTTAAATGCAAAATAGATATAGAAGCCAAAACATGCATAAAACGCCAAACCGCGTGAAAATAGGATGAGTTTTGACCGAGTTATGGAGGTGAGAAATTTTGACCTATGTCTATATAGGATATTTGAGGGATCCATTTTCACATGAATTTCGGCCAAAAATAGTGTTCTCAGATTTAAATGCCTAATTGATTTAGAGCCCAAAACATGCATAAAAACCCAGACCTCGTGAAAATCGGATGAGTTTTGACCGAGTTATGGGGGTGGGAAATTTTGACCTATGTCTATATAGGATATTTGATGGATCCATTTTCACATGAATTTCGGCCAAAAATAGTGTTCTCAGATTTAAATGCAAAATAGATATAGAAGCCAAAACATGCAAACATGCATAAAAAGCCAAACCTCGTGAAAATCGGATGAGTTTTGACCGAGTTATGGGGGTGGGAAATTTGGACCTATGTCTATATAGGATATTTGAGGGATCCATTTTCACATGAATTGCGGCCAAAAATAGTGTTCTCAGATTTAAATGCAAAATAGATATAGAAGCCAAAACATGCATAAAAAGCCTAACCTCGTGAAAATCGGATGAGTTTTGACCGAGTTATGGGGGTGGGAAGTTTTGACCTATGTCTATATAGGATATTTGAGGGATCCATTTTCACATGAATTTCGGGCAAAAATACTGTTCTCAGATTTAAATGCCTAATTGATTTAGAGCCCAAAACATGCATAAAAAGCCAAACCGCGTGAAAATCGGATGAGTTTTGACCGAGTTATGGGGGTGGGAAGTTTTGACCTATGTCTATATAGGATATTTGAGGGATCCATTTTCACATGAATTTCGGCCAAAAATACTGTTCTTAGATTTAAAGGCCAAATAGATATAGAAGTCAAAATATGCATAAAAAGCCAAACCTTGTGAAAATCGGATGAGTTTTGACCGAGTTATGGGGGTGGGAAATTTGGACCTATGTCTATATAGGATATTTGAGGGATCCATTTTCACATGAATTTCGGCCAAAAATACTGTTCTTAGATTTAAAGGCCAAATAGATATAGAAGTCAAAATATGCATAAAAAGCCAAACCTTGTGAAAATCGGATGAGTTTTGACCGAGTTATGGGGGTGGGAAATTTGGACCTATGTCTATATAGGATATTTGAGGGATCCATTTTCACATGAATTTCGGCCAAAAAAAGTGTTCTCAGATTTAAATGCCTAATTGATTTAGAGCCCAAAACATGCATAAAAAGCCAAACCTCGTGAAAATCTGATGAGTTTTGACCAAGTTATAGGGGTGGGAAATTTGGACCTGTGTCTATATAGGATATTTGAGGGATCCATTTTCACATGAATTTCGGGCAAAAATACTGTTCTCAGATTTAAATGCCTAATTGATTTAGAGCCCAAAACATGCATAAAAAGCCAAACCGCGTGAAAATCGGATGAGTTTTGACCGAGTTATGGGGGTGGGAAGTTTTGACCTATGTCTATATAGGATATTTGAGGGATCCATTTTCACATGAATTTCGGGCAAAAATACTGTTCTCAGATTTAAATGCCTAATTGATTTAGAGCCCAAAACATGCATAAAAAGCCAAACCGCGTGAAAATCGGATGAGTTTTGACCGAGTTATGGGGGTGGGAAGTTTTGACCTATGTCTATATAGGATATTTGAGGGATCCATTTTCACATGAATTTCGGCCAAAAATAGTGTTCTCAGATTTAAATGCCTAATTGATTAAGAGCCCAAAACATGCATAAAAAGCCAAACCTCGTGAAAATCTGATGAGTTTTGACCGAGTTATGGGGGTGGGAAATTTGGACCTATGTCTATATAGGATATTTGAGGGATCCATTTTCACATGAATTTCGGCCAAAAATACTGTTCTTAGATTTAAAGGCCAAATAGATATAGTAGTCAAAATATGCATAAAAAGCCAAACCTTGTGAAAATCGGATGAGTTTTGACCGAGTTATGGGGGTGGGAAATTTGAACCTATGTCTATATAGGATATTTGAGGGATCCATTTTCACATGAATTTCGGCCAAAAAAAGTGTTCTCAGATTTAAATGCCTAATTGATTTAGAGCCCAAAACATGCATAAAAAGCCAAACCTCGTGAAAATCTGATGAGTTTTGACCAAGTTATAGGGGTGGGAAATTTGGACCTATGTCTATATAGGATATTTGAGGGATCCATTTTCACATGAATTTCGGGCAAAAATACTGTTCTCAGATTTAAATGCCTAATTGATTTAGAGCCCAAAACATGCATAAAAAGCCAAACCGCGTGAAAATCGGATGAGTTTTGACCGAGTTATGGGGGTGGGAAATTTTGACCTATGTCTATATAGGATATTTGATGGATCCATTTTCACATGAATTTCGGCCAAAAATAGTGTTCTCAGATTTAAATGCAAAATAGATATAGAAGCCAAAACATGCATAAAAAGCCAAACCTCGTGAAAATCGGATGAGTTTTGACCGAGTTATGGGGGTGGGAAATTTGGACCTATGTCTATATAGGATATTTGAGGGATCCATTTTCACATGAATTTCGGCCAAAAATACTGTTCTTAGATTTAAAGGCCAAATAGATATAGAAGTCAAAATATGCATAAAAAGCCAAACCTTGTGAAAATCGGATGAGTTTTGACCGAGTTATGGGGGTGGGAAGTTTTGACCTATGTCTATATAGGATATTTGAGGGATCCATTTTCACATGAATTTCGGTCAAAAATACTGTTCTCAGATTTAAATGCCTAATTGATTTAGAGCCCAAAACATGCATAAAAAGCCAAACCGCGTGAAAATCGGATGAGTTTTGACCGAGTTATGGGGGTGGGAAATTTGGACCTATGTCTATATAGGATATTTGAGGGATCCATTTTCACATGAATTTCGGCCAAAAATAGTGTTCTCAGATTTAAATGCCAAATAGATATAGAAGCCAAAACATGCATAAAAAGCCTAACCTCGTGAAAATCGGATGAGTTTTGACCGAGTTATGGGGGTGGGAAGTTTTGACCTATGTCTATATAGGATATTTGAGGGATCCATTTTCACATGAATTTCGGGCAAAAATACTGTTCTCAGATTTAAATGCCTAATTGATTTAGAGCCCAAAACATGCATAAAAAGCCAAACCGCGTGAAAATCGGATGAGTTTTGACCGAGTTATGGGGGTGGGAAATTTGGACCTATGTCTATATAGGATATTTGAGGGATCCATTTTCACATGAATTTCGGCCAAAAATAGTGTTCTCAGATTTAAATGCAAAATAGATATAGAAGCCAAAACATGCAAACATGCATAAAAAGCCAAACCTCGTGAAAATCGGATGAGTTTTGACCGAGTTATGGGGGTGGGAAATTTGGACCTATGTCTATATAGGATATTTGAGGGATCCATTTTCACATGAATTGCGGCCAAAAATAGTGTTCTCAGATTTAAATGCAAAATAGATATAGAAGCCAAAACATGCATAAAAAGCCTAACCTCGTGAAAATCGGATGAGTTTTGACCGAGTTATGGGGGTGGGAAGTTTTGACCTATGTCTATATAGGATATTTGAGGGATCCATTTTCACATGAATTTCGGGCAAAAATACTGTTCTCAGATTTAAATGCCTAATTGATTTAGAGCCCAAAACATGCATAAAAAGCCAAACCGCGTGAAAATCGGATGAGTTTTGACCGAGTTATGGGGGTGGGAAGTTTTGACCTATGTCTATATAGGATATTTGAGGGATCCATTTTCACATGAATTTCGGCCAAAAATACTGTTCTTAGATTTAAAGGCCAAATAGATATAGAAGTCAAAATATGCATAAAAAGCCAAACCTTGTGAAAATCGGATGAGTTTTGACCGAGTTATGGGGGTGGGAAATTTGGACCTATGTCTATATAGGATATTTGAGGGATCCATTTTCACATGAATTTCGGCCAAAAATACTGTTCTTAGATTTAAAGGCCAAATAGATATAGAAGTCAAAATATGCATAAAAAGCCAAACCTTGTGAAAATCGGATGAGTTTTGACCGAGTTATGGGGGTGGGAAATTTGGACCTATGTCTATATAGGATATTTGAGGGATCCATTTTCACATGAATTTCGGCCAAAAAAAGTGTTCTCAGATTTAAATGCCTAATTGATTTAGAGCCCAAAACATGCATAAAAAGCCAAACCTCGTGAAAATCTGATGAGTTTTGACCAAGTTATAGGGGTGGGAAATTTGGACCTGTGTCTATATAGGATATTTGAGGGATCCATTTTCACATGAATTTCGGGCAAAAATACTGTTCTCAGATTTAAATGCCTAATTGATTTAGAGCCCAAAACATGCATAAAAAGCCAAACCGCGTGAAAATCGGATGAGTTTTGACCGAGTTATGGGGGTGGGAAGTTTTGACCTATGTCTATATAGGATATTTGAGGGATCCATTTTCACATGAATTTCGGGCAAAAATACTGTTCTCAGATTTAAATGCCTAATTGATTTAGAGCCCAAAACATGCATAAAAAGCCAAACCGCGTGAAAATCGGATGAGTTTTGACCGAGTTATGGGGGTGGGAAGTTTTGACCTATGTCTATATAGGATATTTGAGGGATCCATTTTCACATGAATTTCGGCCAAAAATAGTGTTCTCAGATTTAAATGCCTAATTGATTAAGAGCCCAAAACATGCATAAAAAGCCAAACCTCGTGAAAATCTGATGAGTTTTGACCGAGTTATGGGGGTGGGAAATTTGGACCTATGTCTATATAGGATATTTGAGGGATCCATTTTCACATGAATTTCGGCCAAAAATACTGTTCTTAGATTTAAAGGCCAAATAGATATAGTAGTCAAAATATGCATAAAAAGCCAAACCTTGTGAAAATCGGATGAGTTTTGACCGAGTTATGGGGGTGGGAAATTTGAACCTATGTCTATATAGGATATTTGAGGGATCCATTTTCACATGAATTTCGGCCAAAAAAAGTGTTCTCAGATTTAAATGCCTAATTGATTTAGAGCCCAAAACATGCATAAAAAGCCAAACCTCGTGAAAATCTGATGAGTTTTGACCAAGTTATAGGGGTGGGAAATTTGGACCTATGTCTATATAGGATATTTGAGGGATCCATTTTCACATGAATTTCGGGCAAAAATACTGTTCTCAGATTTAAATGCCTAATTGATTTAGAGCCCAAAACATGCATAAAAAGCCAAACCGCGTGAAAATCGGATGAGTTTTGACCGAGTTATGGGGGTGGGAAATTTTGACCTATGTCTATATAGGATATTTGATGGATCCATTTTCACATGAATTTCGGCCAAAAATAGTGTTCTCAGATTTAAATGCAAAATAGATATAGAAGCCAAAACATGCATAAAAAGCCAAACCTCGTGAAAATCGGATGAGTTTTGACCGAGTTATGGGGGTGGGAAATTTGGACCTATGTCTATATAGGATATTTGAGGGATCCATTTTCACATGAATTTCGGCCAAAAATACTGTTCTTAGATTTAAAGGCCAAATAGATATAGAAGTCAAAATATGCATAAAAAGCCAAACCTTGTGAAAATCGGATGAGTTTTGACCGAGTTATGGGGGTGGGAAGTTTTGACCTATGTCTATATAGGATATTTGAGGGATCCATTTTCACATGAATTTCGGTCAAAAATACTGTTCTCAGATTTAAATGCCTAATTGATTTAGAGCCCAAAACATGCATAAAAAGCCAAACCGCGTGAAAATCGGATGAGTTTTGACCGAGTTATGGGGGTGGGAAATTTGGACCTATGTCTATATAGGATATTTGAGGGATCCATTTTCACATGAATTTCGGCCAAAAATAGTGTTCTCAGATTTAAATGCCAAATAGATATAGAAGCCAAAACATGCATAAAAAGCCAAACCTCGTGAAAATCTGATGAGTTTTGACCGAGTTATGGGGGTGGGAAATTTGGACCTATGTCTATATAGTATATTTGAGGGATCCATTTTCACATGAATTTCGGCCAAAAATACTGTTCTTAGATTTAAAGGCCAAATAGATATAGAAGTCAAAATATGCATAAAAAGCCAAACCTTGTGAAAATCGGATGAGTTTTGACCGAGTTATGGGGGTGGGAAGTTTTGACCTATGTCTATATAGGATATTTGAGGGATCCATTTTCACATGAATTTCGGTCAAAAATACTGTTCTCAGATTTAAATGCCTAATTGATTTAGAGCCCAAAACATGCATAAAAAGCCAAACCGCGTGAAAATCGGATGAGTTTTGACCGAGTTATGGGGGTGGGAAATTTGGACCTATGTCTATATAGGATATTTGAGGGATCCATTTTCACATGAATTTCGGCCAAAAATAGTGTTCTCAGATTTAAATGCCTAATTGATTTAGAGCCCAAAACATTCATAAAAAGACAAACCTCGTGAAAATCGGATGAGTTTTGACCGAGTTATGGGGGTGTGAAATTTTGATCTATGTCTATATAAAATATATAAAAATAGTGTTGGTATTTAAAGGCCAAAACATGCATAAAAATCCAAACCTAGTGAAAATCGGATGAGTTTTGACTGAGTTATGGGGGTGGGAAATTGTGATTCATGTCAATATAGTATGGTCGCCCTGATCAGGCTTATATAAATCTGATATTGTCTTCTGCCAGTCACAGACATTTGTACAAAAACAATTTAAATAGATACGGGGTATTTAGTACAAACGTGTTCGCATATTCTAAACGAATTTATCCCTGTCTAAATATCAATTAGAAACTAAATCGATTCGGAAATATAATGCCATAAATAATAAGTTGATTATGTGACTGTAAGGAGTGTATTCGCCGGATGTGCTGCAGTCGCACATAATTCTACAATCCACAGCAAATGTTTAGGGCCATGTGGCAATGAAATCGACTTAACGCGAACTCAATGCCACGCATATTGAATGCATTCTGTTGTTGTTGTTGTCGGGTGGTTGTTGTTGCCAGCTGTGTGTGGCTGCTTGGACTAAGTGCGGATTAAAGGTGAAATAACGCAGTGCGCAGCACTCTACCACCCAACCCATCCACCCGCTATCCAACATTCACTCGGCAAAGCCAAGCAATACTCAAACCGATCCGCTGCTAGAATAATGCCCCGCATTAGTGTACAATTTGCTCATTTGCAGGCAGCCATCGGCAGCAACCACTGTGTGCATACAGTGCTGCCAACATGCACGCATACGTACACTGAGAAATATAAACTAAGAAAGTAATAGTGCATATCCACAATATGATTCATACAAGTACACGTACAGAAAAGGGACCCTTTAGTTGAATAATGATGTATACTATTCCCTATCTACTGCCTTTATATATTATTGGTACGACCTATATTGGAGTATGCCTCAAATATCTAATCTATTTTATGCATCAGAACAGAATTGAATCTTTATAGAAACAAATTCCTGTTGTTGTTCCTCGTGGTTTAAATTGGTATCTGTCATATTCCAGTAGACTTCTGATGTTAAATCTTCCTTCCTTAATTAATCGTAGAGCCACGCTTGGTGTAATATTTATTCATGTAATCGACTCTTCTGGCTTATTGGACGACTAATTATAATTATAACAAATAGCTAGTAGATAGTCTTAGTATATATTCGTAGTTTGTATTCTTCCTATACTTTGTAGTGTTGTACGTACAATTAGATTTCTATAGACGATCTATAACATTAAGATTTACTTTTAATAATGAAGCACCCACTACTCATTTTATGGCTTCAGGGCATTCCCAGCTAGAGGTCTCTCTTTTCTTGCATTTGATTTATGTTCAAATTATCTACTCTTTTCTCTGAGTGTAGCATTAATCCTATGCGCGCGCTGTCTGTTCTTTTGCGTGGCCGCGTTGCACTTATTTTTCAAACAATTTCAATATGCTTTCCCTGCATAATCTCGCTCACCCGCCGCATAATCTCTAGCTCCCCCCATCCTCTTATTGGGTATCTGTTTAGCTCTTTCATTGTTTTATTGCATAATGGCTCAAGTGTCTGTGCGGAGTGCGTGTGGGTTCGGTTTGTTTAGGATTAGAGCAGCGCCGTCCAAGTTTAACTCTCATGTTTGCCTTTTGGTTGTGGCTGTGTTGCAACCCCTGCAAAACCTGAGCTCTGAATTCGAGTTCAAGTAAAAGAAAAATTGGTGGTTGCTCTGCTGGCCGGTCGGGGCCGACCCTTGACCCTGAGCTCTAATTTGAGTTTGACATTTATGTCAATATTTGGTCAGTCATTGTTCGCACTCGCACTCGCACTCGCACATGCACTTGGCCAGAACACACCCCTCTCTGCAGCCCAAGCAGTTCACTTTTATTATATTGTTACACTTGGTGTCCTCATTTCGACTCTGTTGTTGCCTGTTTGCTGCCCGTCTCCCCCGTTTAGCACCCCTTGTTCGGGCTTGCCTGCGGTTTGCGGCCCGCCTGCCATATGCGGGTCACTTGGTCTTAAGCCGGGATCGGGATTGCGACTGGAACTGGTACTCGGACAGTTGGTGACACCGACCCTAATAGAAATTTATTGAACATACTAAAATACAATTAAATAAATTATGAGATCAACTCAACCCAACGAGTCGCATCTCTTATAATTTTTTTGTTGTTGTTGTTTTGAATAAGCCCCAGCGGATGCGGCCCGCTTCTGCCAACTGGGTAATTGGTATACAGCAGCAGCAGTCTGTGTGAGATAATCAGAGTGCGTGCGCTCGCGTTCAGGTGAGCAAAACTGGGCAAAGGATTTCTATTAAAAGCCGCAACAAAGTACCGCAAAGTAAGACAAAGTAGTCAACCCTCTGCCCCAACGCAACGCAACGCAACGCGACTCCGGCTGTGGCTGTGGCTGTGGCAGTAAAAGCGCAACATGTTGCCTCAAGTAGCGGGGAAAGCGAATGGGCAACCGGGGCTCAGACATAGACATCGCCTACTTTGTCTGGCGCTCATCTACATGCCGCCCCGTAAATTATGGAGCCGTGCACGTCTGGTCATTAAGCCAAATAAAACCGGCACAAGATTTATACACGCGCCCTGAGCCACAGCCACAGCCACAAACTGCGCCGGAGCCAGCAGAAGGCGTCGTAACGGAAGCTCCTGTTTCTGTTTCTGTTTCTGGGCAACTTTCAAATGGACTACATTTGGGCATAGAACAAAGCAGCTCAGCTGTGTGTGTTTGCGGACATTGGGGTGAGCTGAGTACAGTGAAAACTCCATTAACGGACAATCCAATTTGGCGGTTGCCTTCCTTAAGCCAAACTAATTCGACACTCTTCGACGGACTCCCTTGAAGAATGCCTCTTATAACAGAATGCGAGGCATCAAGTTGCAGTTTCAAATAAATAGAAATAGGGATATGAACTTGGCATAGATTTTACCTGTTGCGAACACTACTTATCTAAAAAGATATGATAATAATATGGATAAGAAGTCTGTATGTGTATGAAAGTTCTTGTTTGGCACATTTAAATATAAACGCGCTGAAAATTAAATTATATAAAATAGGCTTTCGGAAGAAAACAAAAAAAAAAGTGATTCAATTCGTTCTTTCTCTGTTCGCCCAAAGGAGTTCTCACTGTATGTGGCTCGGTTCTCGTTTACCTCAATTTTTGGGCCTGTTCGCGTTAACTTTTTGATATAAATTTCGAGCTGCTTGCCGGACGGGCACTTAATTTCCTTTGCCTCTACTGACTTTTAGCATAGAGACACACGTGAAAAGTTCGACTACCCGAAAAAGGTGCAGCATTTCTATGCCGCGCAACAGTTAATCTTAGTTACGATTAGTCAGGCCAAATAAACTTATATTTGGCTAACTGCGCCGCACTGCGAAGTGCGTGTTCCTATGCTCCAGCTCCAGCTTCAGCTCCAGTTAATAAGATCACGTAATTTATTTCATTTGAGCGCCTTATGAAAGTATATACACGGCATTAAAAGTATGTTTAATAAGAAATGGGGCCATGAAGGTAGATGCTAAGCGTTGCCATTTCTTATGATTATACTTAGTTGCGTGTACGTAATCTACATATAGACAACAGTTCGATCCAGCTGTTTAACTAAATGACTGTGACTCAAGTCATAACAACTAGTAGGCAGAACTCTTCCAGTTAGCTTTTGGGATGTTAAAGTAGACTGCGACAGTGTTTTGTAAAATTACTGAATATTTATTATTTTATTCTTGACCTCAAATGTATTTTCAATAATATTTCTTAATACTATTTACTAACTTGGTCTGGGAAAGACGGGCAATATTTTTATATCAATTTGTATTTTTATTATATTTTGTTAGCCTAAACCTCCCTGCTTTTATAGATTAGGGCCTTTAAATAAATCACAATACCTTGCTGACTACTAAAGATTTGCTAGACCTATTTTTCAGCTCGAAGCTTTAACCACTTGCGAATTATAAGCATAGAAAAGGCAAGAAATCTAGCAATACCTGCTCTTGTATGTTAACACCTGCGACATGCACTGTGTTTGCGAAAGAGTATCTCGCTTCGTCAACAAAACTGTTGCCAAAACCTTTTTGAATATAGATAGGCTGCTTTTTCCATGGTAAACTTTTATTTTGTTATGCTAACATAACTCTAAAAATTCTTGTACAAATATGTTTACAATATAAAACAAAAATATATATATTTTTTTTATTATGCAGCTCGGCTGCAGTTTAACCACATCAAAAAGGGCTAGATTTGTTGCGTAGTGTAATTATTTGTTGCCGCTTGTAAAATGTAAAATTATTTAACTTTGTGCAACTAAGTGCCGAACACAATGCACGAATCTCAGCTAGGATAGTTTACTGTGTGTGTGGGAGACAACTGTTAAGCACACATTTTGGCCTGGCAAGTCAACAAAGTGATGCTGAAACTTTATACAACACTTGGCAGTTTTGGCCAGATAGACAAGTACTCGGAATCGGGTAACTTTGAAGTGCATACCAGATGGCAACATGCGTCACGCACAATGGAGCGGCAGCGGCAGCGGCAGTTGGAATTGAGCAGGGCGTCCATTGTTTTAGACCCCAAACGGAAGTGTCTTAAAAATTCAAGGCAAGTGCAAACTTTGGCCACACTTTGCGCAGTCATAAAAAAAGCAAACTATATCGCAGCCATAACATAAAATAAGCAACAACTGTGAACAAAAAAAAATGAAACCTAAACCAAACTAACTGCAAAATGGTTTGCCCTGCGCTCAGTCTTTGGACTTTGCGCACTAAAAATTACTGAATTTTCGTACGCAACATTTGAGCTGGCAACTTGGCCCACACTTTTGGCCAATAAATTGCCTGGCCTTGAGTTTGCTTTAAGATCTCTCTCTCTCTCTCTCCCTCTCTCTATCGCCAAGCTGTTCAAAATGGCTTGGCTTGTGCTTAAGCACACACAAAGGCCAACCAACTATTGATTGTGCGACCCTTTTTTGCCACATTTGGGCCATTGTTTGCCGTCCTCGGTGCATATACCCTGCAAAAGCAGCTGAATGGGTAGCTGAGTTCAAATTGAAAGAATAAATGACCAAGGAGAGTTCTAGTCCGGATTATCCGACTGCATTTAGAAATACCTTATTAGTTATTAGATATTAATAAGCATACCTGCTTTCCTTTTAGGGTTTGTATGTACCCTAACTAGTCGGATATGCCTTCTTCTGCCTGTTACATGCATGTGCCCATAACTATTATACCCTTTGTTAACCATTTGCCATGGGCTCAAGTTATAAAAATTCTGTTAGCACTTTTAGCCGGGCAAATTGTTAAGTTTTTTTTTTGGCAATTTGGCAAATTGTAAAAGCTGCTCAAGTACTTACTCAAAGGGTATTGGGCAGTCGTTGCCTCTGCCTTAGCCCTTTGCCGGCTTTTGTTATAGTTCTATTGTTTTATTTGCTTTTAATTTTTGCGTTGCAAGTTTTTAAGTGCAACATCGAGCGTCTGTTTAGCATCGCAGACTTTGCCATTTGCAACTTGCGAGTTGCAATTTGCCAAGGGGCGCCATAATTATTTTGTTGCAATTAAAAGTCCTGACACTCGGCTGTTCAAATTTCTGGCTGGGCTCATATTACAGTTGCCAGCAAGTCGCAAAATTTCATTGGCATTGGGACCAAAAGCAAAAAGAAAAAAATAAAAGAAGCAAAGGAAAACAAAACTTACGACCTGCAGCAGCATATCCGCAATTTTTCGAGCAAACTTTTTGGGCAAACTTCATAATTATTTCCTGCATATGTGTGTTTGCCAAGGCAAACAAGGGCAGAGGCTGGGGGCCTGGGAGACACCCTGCTCAATCAGGTTTACCGCCCGCTCTTAACTTGGCTGCTGCGTGCAAATATTTGCGCGCAATGCGGCTCAGCTTAGAGTCTGGGAAACACCTCCAGTGGGCTTAATCTGCCCAGCATTAATAGTTCGACCTGTGACCTGTGCACTTTGGCATTTTTGTATATGCCACATGGCATTTGACGAATGAATGGCCACAAAGGCGGGCCGGGCCGACTGCACTTGCCATTTTGATGGACCAAATCAAAAACCAAACAGTTTGCCGCCCCAACCAAGAATGCTGCAAGCATTGCCATAAAATTTCAATTTCTTGCCTATTAATAACACACAATGGCCACGTTTTGTTGGCAAAATATATAGTATGTATATATGTATATATAATAATTTTTCACAGCAATGGCATTGTTTCTAGCGCCACGCAGAGGGTGCCACGCCCAGCAGCAGGAAAACCCAAACTGAAATTAATTTTAAATTATGCATGACCAAAAGCAAGTGGAGCGACGGTTCGCTCGCTAACCACCAGGGATTTCGAAATTTTCACCTGCCAACATTAACCCAGGGTCGTAACGGTTGGTGGAGGATGATAGGGAGAGGGGGGCAGTTGAGGAATGGGTCCTGGATTGAATTTGAGTCTTTGCGCGAATTAAATTCGTAGAAATTCGAAACTTAAAGATAGCGCCAAAGGCAAATGCTGGCATGCCCGCTCTCCTTCCTCTTGTCCGCCCCCCTCTCCACCTCCTGCTCCTTGTGCCCAGGAGCAAGTGCAGCAACGGCAACGCTTTTTACGAGTGGCGAGTTTTTTGCATTTATTGAGTAATAAAATCGTAAATTTTCCGTGCCATGTTACAAGTGAATGCGCTGGCTTTTCCTTTACTCACACCAACCGCCCCCCGTTCCCCCCTTCAAGCCGCGGGCACTGCAATTGCTGGCCATTCAACAAGCGCTCGCAAAAATGCTAGCCCCTGTCTCCTGCTCCTGCTCCTGCTCCGGTTGCCACAGGTGCCTCATTCTGCTGCTGCCAGTTGCTAGCTGCCTGGTTGCCACTTTTCTAACGAGCCGTGGCGCGGCCCGACTTGTTTCTCATCTCCTGGAACGCTGTGGCGATTCCTTTGTGTGCCATTGTCGAAAATTGAATTTCAAATTATTTTCACAGCTCTCTCAGCTCTCTAGTTGCTCGCCACGCCCCTTGAGCTGACACTGAGCCATGTCGCTCTGAATCTCTCTCGCTCTATCCATTCTCTTGTTCCGTGCCTGTGTATAATCGCAGCTTTATTAATTTTTTATCGCCTACTTGGCGGCTATTTTTTGCATTTTTATTGGAAATTAAAAATGCTAATGTCTCTAGCGTCCAGGACTTTCACTTTTCACTATCTTCTGGCTCCGACTCTTAACATTTTATGCCATTTTAATTTGTACTCTCAGAAATGTATAAAACTTCGACTCCGGTCTGGCTTAATAAAGTCGCTGCCCGCTTTGATCTTGCCCCTGTCCACTGGGAATTTCGCCCAGCCATTGCCATTGCCATCGCTTTTTATGCACTGAGCTGTTAATGATGTGGCAAATTATTATGGCAACTGTCGATTGCCAAATGTCGACAGTTTCAGACAGTTTGAGACGGAGACTTCGACTGGGCTGTTGGGCTGTTGGGCTGTTGGGAATCAGCGTGCGGTTTTTGTTGCTTATCGAAATGCATTCAACTTGAATGGGCATTGCTTTCGAGGGCTTCCACTTGCCCATTTGATTGGCTTTTATTTCTCTTGTTGTTTTTCTGGCTCTACGCTTATTGTTATGCTTAGCCATATATTGGCTCGTCGGCTCGCCGGCTCATTTCCTTAGTGGGTCGAGGGCCCAGCCACCACGCCCAGCGGCTTTTGATGTCGAGTACATAAATATCCGAGCCGCATGTCGCGGCCATAACATTTTGTTTTAGCGCAAACAATTTGCCAAATTACCCAGGGTATATTTATCTATTCTCTCGATACACTCTTGTCGAGGGTTTAAAATTTTTTTATGAAATGTGTAACGCGATATGCCAGTGCATAAAAATATTATATATATATATCTTAAAGGAATAATCAATCAAAAAGTTGTTATATAAAAAAAAGTCTATAGGCAAAATCTAACAAAAAGTAAGTTTTTGTATGGAAACATTTTCCGATTTTCAAGATATATTCAGCAATTATTCCCATTCCTATTCCTATTCCTATTCCTATTCCTATTCCTATTCCTATTCGTATTCCTATTCCTATTCCTATTCCTATTCCTATTCCTATTCTTATTCCTATTCTTTTTCCTATTCATATTCTTTTCCCTATTCCTATTCCTATTCTCATTCTACATCTACCAAGGTATTATATCTCCTGTATGCCGAAGATAGCCTTTCTGTTTTGCTTATACTCTGTGAAAAGTATACCCGTCTATAAATACACCATATCCTCTAATAGCCCACAAATATATGCTATCGATATTTTTTATGTAACTGCTTAAAAGACGTTGCCTTAGTTTTAGACTCACCTATTTAATAAGAGAGCAGATTATCAAAGCTGTTATTTCTATTAAAATAGAGTATTTCGCAGTCGTTTGCTTGTCACAGAAAATTAACGACTTGCTTACTGTTGACTTAGGTGTTTTAAATTAATAAAAGGGCTATGAATTGAGGCATAGTCGAATTTAAGATGCACTCCAAGCGCATTTCCAAAGTAAATAAAGAAACTGCGTCAGGAAGCATAAAAGCGGATTTCCTTAAACAATAACCAAATTCTTTTGTAACAGCAACATTAATGTTTAGTCAGATATACCCTCTTGAATAGTAAGTGTATGCGTTTCGTGCATTTTTGATTTGCGTGCCAAGTTGGCGGTGACGGGCTTATAATTTCTTGACAAAGGTGCATATAATTTGCACAGCTTTTAGCCGCTAAGCGCGGCCAGTCACGAGCCACCAGCTCCAGCTCCGGCTCCGGCTCCAACTCCGTCTCCGTCTCCAGCCTGGGCTATATCCCAGGCCTGTCAGAGCTATCCGAGTCAAGGCAGGCTGCAGGCAGCAAGGCGCAAAACAAAAGTCAAATGTCATGTTTATGTCATGTTGCCTTTTCTTTTCATTTTCTTCTGTTTTTCTCTTTTTTTTCTGTGCTTTATTTCACTTGTTCCTTTTGTTTGCCTCCCTTTTTTGTGCGTTTGCGTTTGTGGCGCATTTTCCTTTTTATTTGTTTGGAAATATTTCACTTACACTGACACTTTTCCTGGCGCGCTGATAAACCTCTCGCTCTTCCCCTTACTCACTCCTCATCTGCCACGCCCCTTGCCTTTGATACATCGCCGTGCTGGCTCCCACACGTCGTTTTATGACATTTACTTTTATGGCAGATATTTGTGTTTTCCCCCTTTTTTCTAATGCAAGCGTGAAAACCCACTGAAATATTAATTTGCTATTTTATTGCGCATACGCCGCGTGTTGCCCTGCATGATTTATGGCCAACTGGCAGCAAAGTATCAAATTTTAAAGCAAACATATTATATATTGATTGAAGAGGTATTTATCATGCTGCACAATCAGGCCGCTTCCATTCGAAATACCACTCTAAGCAAGGAAAACAAAAAAATGGAAAGATTAAACGAAACGGCTCGCTGCTCTTTTTTTGCGCTGGAGATAAGCAAGAGCCCAGCCCAAAGGAATTAATTCAGTTAAAAGTTTCGCATTAAAAATGAGAGAAAATGGGGGCGGCTACAAAATAAAATAAAAAGCAGCCAAACAAAAATTGAAACAACAATGGAAAAAAGCGAGAGAGTTGCAAAGTTTGAAGGAAGAAAAACTTTTTAAATATGCTCGTCTGCTCGTTGGCTTTGCCTTTAACTCCTTTGGTGCTGGCGATTTTTCTTCGCATTTTATTTTATATTTTTTCGGTAACTGCAGCAAAACAAATTGCAAATTAAGAACTAATTGGCTTACAGAACCTAAAGCAGCCATTAAAAGCCGACGGCGAGAACCGAAAAGCGTGCACCGTGGCTGAAGACAAGGTAAGACAAGGCACAAGGAACTTAAAAGCCGCTTTCACTTTAAACTTTGCCGCATCCTTGGCAGCCAGAGATCACACGCTTAAGAAATCAAAGAGGTGTGAGGCAAACAATAAAAAAAAACAAGAGTGCTTGAGTCGGGAGTGACCGACTAGGAGGTACCCTGACCTGACCCTAGCATGAAATAGTGGAAAGCTTGTTACAAACATTCTAGTTTCCCCTTATGCATACATGCACAAAAGCACAGACACACTTCTGTATGGGTAATTTGTACTTCGGTATTTATAGTCCGACATTTATTGAATTTTCAGAGATTTATTATGACAACAAGAAAATTGAACTCACGCTGAGTACGATATACGAGCTATATAGCTAGATGGACTCACGAATCAGGAATATATACAATTTATAAAGCCAGATTTGCCTAAAGCCTTCTGCCTGTTACATACATTTGCACAAAATCAATATACCCCTTTCTACCAATTCTCATTGTTGTGAGGGTATAAAAATGCATAAAAAAGGGCAGCCAAAAACAACAACAAACGGCATGGAGATCCTTCAAGGGCTCGTCCAGTTGCCGTTCGCGACCTGTTGTTGTATATAATTAAAAAGGAAACAACAGCAGGTCTGACTGGCAAGGACTGACAGAACAGAACAGAGCAGAACAGAGCAGAACAGAGCAGAACAGAGCAGAGCAGAGCAGCAAAGTACCAAAGTGGCGCATTAGCATTACGTTAAAGACTTTTAAGCAGGCGACTTGACCTGCCATGTCCCGGCGTGTCCCGTCCCGTTCCGATGATGGCTTGTTTGCGTTTGTGCTTCGCTTGCTGCCCTTTAAGTGTATCCCTTTTCAATTATTTAGATAATTATTTGCACATTTACAAGGGGCCGCTTGCATTTCTGGCCCGTCACAGCTGGCAACTGGCATTACATTACGCATACGCCGCATGCGCCACTTGCCTTTCATTTTCTTAATTTATGCAATTAATTTACACTTAACCATATCAGTGCACTGTCTCTTTGAGCTGTCAGCACATTATCAACTCAAAATAAATATACACAAAACCGAAAATCGAGTGTCGAATATCGAGTAAAAAAAAGTGAGAGAGCAGCTGTCAACGCAATCAATGCAAACAGAGTTGTAATCGCATTGACCAGGCCAACAGCAGCACTTGGCAATGCAACTCGAATTGCCGCTGACAGCACCAGGAACCACAACAACACCAACAGCAACAACAATAGGGGAAACGAGTGTGCATTAAATAAATACAATTAAACTTCTTATTGACTGTTATGTTAACCAGTTGGCCTGACACTTCAAGTTGAGGCTGCGGTGACAATTGGCAAACAAAAGATACCACACAAAGGGGCAGCGGCAAGCCTGTTGAATAACTTTGTCATTTGCATAAATTTCAACTGTTAATATCGTTTACAGTGCCTGCAAATGTATTCACAGCAAGCGAAGTGATGCCTTTCGAGGACGAGGATTTTCTTTGCAGGGATTTTTGGATATTGAAAATCAAGAAAATTTCAAGAAATTGAAATATTCAATTCTAAATGTGGAATAAATTAATAGGGTAGACGAAAATTAAAATTAACATTAAATTTCGAAAAATGTTGTTTGGGGGGGGCATGTTTTTGAATAAAATAAAAGTCCGAAAAAATGAACTTAAATAAATGCAAAATTTACTGGTAATTATTCGAAAATGTAAAATTCCGAAAATGAGAAATACATATTAACATCTTTTCCTCTCTAGGGCCAAGTTAAATAAAATAAAAGTCTAGAATGCACTTTCATAATTGCCAAATTTATTTGTAAGCGCATGAAAATGTAAAATTCCAAAAATGATAATTAAATACCAACTATTCGTCTCGAGGGCCATGTACCTTATGCCGCAGTCATTTTATATGTTAAACTGGTGTCCATTTCCTGGGAGGGTTCATTGCACCCACAGCATATAAAAGCTAAGTAGCCGAGAAATGCATTAAAATTGCAACAGCTCGTGTCCAGTTTTTATATTGTGGAATCGCTGCCAGCTCCAAAATTTGGGCGCTTTCAGCTCAGTAGCTGGCAAAGTAATCACAGCAATGGCTTTTGTGTTATTTCATTTGCAGTGCAAAGTTTTCAGTTTTTGGCTGTTGGGCAGTTTTTAAAAATTAACACACAACAAGAGCAACACTTGCACACAAACACACACCGAACACACACACACACACACTCACATAGTCATGTATAGAAATGAAGAGCAACAACATGTTGGCAATCACAGCGAGCGCTGGAAGCACTTCCGGCCTGGCTTTTTTGGAGCTGCAGCTCATTTTTTTCTCATATTTTTTTTTTGGCTGCTGGCTGGGCAAACATTTGAAAACTTTTCACATTTACATCCAGAGCTGCTGTTAGAGCGTTTTATTAAATTATTACACACTCGCAGCACTGGAACTGTGTGGAGGGGTCTTTGCCATAAGCCGTCTCCAGTTTGGCCTGCTGGGCTGCATAAATTTCATTGCTATGAAGTCTCGACTGTAAATGAGCCGGCCGAGCTGCTATTTGGGGTCAGTTTCCACTGGCAGAAAAAATGTTGGGCTGAAAATAATAATAAATATAGCTATATATATATTATTTTTAAATTTCTTAAGCTGAACACTTAAGACTTTCCCAAGAACTCTCCTTAGAATCAAGATTCCTTGATAAAAAATTAATTAAAAAGATCGTGTACTTTTCTAGAGACTTTCTTTATCGATGTATGCAAATTCTTGTTACAAATATTCTAGTTACTTAATTCGTGCGTTTTCCTTACAATTTTTAAGTAAAGAATGATTGACACTTAAAGTTAAACGCACTAGAATTTTTCTAAGTGTACGCACTGCTACACTGATCATTCGAACATTTTTGAGACGAGGTCCGCCCGACCCGCTAAATTTGCGACCCTTTCGCGGCACGCATAACAATGCAGAAGAGCGCAAGGATGCGAACGCAGGACATCAGTCAGTCCGCGTTGCTTAATTAATTATGTCGTCTTTCGGTTTAAAGGCGTTTAAGCGGGCAGGGCTCTTGAAAAATGCCATTGCCGCATGCCGACAATGAAAAACGCGACCGCAGCAGCAGTAGCAGTAAGAGAAGCAGTAAAAGCAGCAGTAGCAACAATGCAGCTGACTGACTAACTGCC
Organism: Drosophila novamexicana; assembly: GCF_003285875.2. Lineage (NCBI taxonomy): Eukaryota > Metazoa > Arthropoda > Insecta > Diptera > Drosophilidae > Drosophila > Drosophila novamexicana. Next base: position 884,379 of record NW_020824848.1, read on the forward strand.
GCCAAGTGACCCAAATTATTCACAACGCGGCGCTGGCAATGGGGGAATAGGCGGGGTCGGGCGCTGGGTGTTGATATAATGGGTTGATGAGCTGATGGCAGCTACGTCAGCGCGTTCACATTGTATAAATAATTTTTTGTGCGTTTTTCTGACAGCCCGGGCAAAAGTACGTTGCGAACTGTAAAGCGTATGCAAGGAAATCTTTTTTTCTTCGCCGTCATAAACTCTGTTGGGGACATTACGACCTGAACGAAACTTTGTTAACCAAAGTTGAAGAGAGTTCATCTTTGGGGTAGTTAACTCATCGTTGATTTTTACACTGCAAACGGTTTGGCATTAATAAAACGCATTCAAAGCGTCGCACAAAGTGGCGTATACTTGTTATGCACGTGCTTCAAGCGCCCAACTGTGTGTGTGTGTGTGTGTGTTAGTGTGTGCGACTGTGTGTGTGTGCTTATTGGGCTGTGTTGTATGCAACTTCAAACGGCACGCAAAGCATTTTTGATTAGGCGCTGCCTCTGAAGCGCGTTTCGTGTTTGACTTTGGCCGCACGCCCAGGCCCATGCGGCGTATACGCAATGTGAACTTTGTCCTGAGCTTGACGTATTTAAGCGCTGCGCCATCAATCCTTTGCCTGACGCTAGCTGTACCCGCTTCCCCATTCCAACTCATTTTCTCCCTGCCCACACGCTGCCAACAGCCTGTCTCGGTCGCACTTTTGGCTTTCTTTTACGCGCTTTGACATTTTAAAAGCATTTTTATGTTGTGTGAGTGACTTTTGCGGCTTGCATTTTGTGGGTGTGTGTGTGCGTGTGTGTGTGTGTGTGTGTGTGTGTGTGTGTGTAAGTGCGAATGTGAATGGTTTGCCCTCTCTTAGTTCAGGCAGCTATTTTGCAGCTGCTGCAGCAACAGCCTTTTTTTAGCTTTTACAAATTTTCCTTTTCCTAAATGTTTTCCATTTTTTCACTTTTTTTTTCGATGTGTAATTATTTTTTGTGCTTTCTGTTTATTTTTGTTTTAATTACTGGCAGTTATTTAAGCCGTTTAATAGCTATTTATTTTCATATTAATTATGAAATCTATTCAAAATATAAAAAAAGCTGCGCTACCTGATGACGAGGTACATTAACAGCCCGTGTTTGTGGCAAAACCCTTGTTATTATAGCAGAAATGTTAAATATTTTTATAGTGTTAATATTTCATGTGATCAGAATTAATTGTTATAAGCATAATTACACATGAGCACTTGTTTTGTTAATTAATCGAACACACCAGCCATCCACTGCGGTCGCGCCTGGAAACCATGAACAATAAAACCCAACCGCAAAATGGTGCGAGCTTTGGGTTTTTGAGGCAACCGCAGAAATGTGAGCAGCCATCGCCTGGTTGGAGACGTATTGGTTATGCGGCTTCAATTATAATTAGATCATTATTCCAGCTAATATTTGGCAATTTCACAATTATTCAATTTAGTCATAAATAAGTATTTAAATATGCTCTATAAATTATTCTTCTATTTTTTAATTTGATAAACTTTTAAAGACAATATATATCAAATTATTTGCCATTCTGTGCTCTATATATCTATATATGTTAGAGAATTAATCTTGGCTGACTGATTGATTGCATGATTGATTGACTGACTGTCTCGTGATCAACGCATAGCCTTGGAATAGACCGCGAAGACAATGTTTTGACGAATTAAAGCTTGGAGTGGAGAAAATGTTTGTTAATTTTGATGTATTTAAAGCATTAATAATTTATTTTATTTTATTTTTATTATAATTAATAATCACGACATCGTGAATCTAGCTGGAAGCTATCCAGTTATTTATTAATTACAATAAAAAACAAGAATTAAAAACATTTTATTCTCGTGATTGCATTGAGAACATCTTGTCGCGAAGTATACAAACAATATCTCAATTCTCGTAAACAATATCTCATTAAAAATCAAATAAAATCTCAGAACTGTGCAATACTTGCAAGTTCATCCGAGCAAGGCCTGGTAGTTTCATCTAGTATAGTGTAAAAAGCTTAAGCTCTTGACAATTTCATCAACTGTCCAAAACTGAGTCATGTAAGAAAAATGAAAATTGGATTGATTTCTGTTGCTCCAGGCTTCAGCTGTGTGTTCTTTTTCTTGCTATGAAATCTCTGGCAATTGCAACCAATTAGTAACCAAAAATTAATTGATGAACATTTTCGGAACGCATGAGACAAGATTCGATCCAACATGAGTCTATCTTCAATTTTTTTCTGCCTTTTTGGTTCGCTGTCTCAGCTTCATGAGAATGCAAACATCTTTCGTATGTTCGCTTTGGCCAGTTCCATGCCAACTCTCAATCAAACCCAAGGCAATCATAGGCAGCCCACAGATTACATTTCATTTCCCCCTGTCCTTGCAGCAGGTGTGGGTGTGCGTGCGTGTGTGTATGTGTGTGTACGTGTGCCACGCCTCTCTTTTAGCCCACTTTCGAAGAGCAGAGTGCATTTATTAACCGTCGACTATCAGTTTCCCGTATTCTGCAACGCTGAAAAATACTTTTCGTAACTTTTTGCTGCAAACTAAACTAAAATGACGCGGTTCAGTTTCGGGGTTGAGCGTGGTTGGGCGAGGTCAGAGTTGAGGGTAGCTTAGGTATCAAACTGTAGGTCAGTTGGCGTCTTGCAACTCGACTTTCGCTTGCATGCACTTTGCACACTTTCCACTTACCGCCAGAGCGTGGACGCTTCGCCGGAGTTTCAGCGCTTGTTTGACGGTCAAAAGTCAACTCGAAGTCGAGTTCACTTCAAGTTGAATTTGTTTGCTGTGGGGCCAAGTGGGCTGCCCGACTGCCCGACTGGCTGGCTGGCTGGCTGGCTGACTAGCTGGTGATTCATTGCTTTGACGCTTTAACTTTTATGCGCTTAGTTCTATCTCTCTCTTTCTCTCTCTCTCTCTCTGTGCGTCCTGTGTAGCGCACAGGACCGTGTTTCTGTCCTAGTTGCGTGCCAGTTTTTGCTTTCGTTTTCAGTGAATGTTGCTTGTCGTTTCGTCCTTGTTGATGCTGCTGCTCCTCATTAAACGGACACGTCGCACTCAATTCGGTTTTAAAGTTGCATTCGTAACATCCCCAGCCAAATTATGACTCAATTTCTTGCTATTTTTATGCTTGTTTCATGCCATTGTCGAAAGTCAGCCAACAACAACAAGTACAAAGACCCATCACGCACAGCGCAAAAATCCGTGAAATATGTTTTAATATAAGTTTTTGGTTAGCGCAAACTGCCTTCAGGCAACTCAGCCAAAACTCTGCTGTCAACCTCCCCCAAAAAAAAGTTTTGAGCAACTCTAATAATATTAAGCGTATAGCATAAATATTTAAATTTCATTGTCACTCGCACCACGGCAGCACGCATTTTTATGCAAATAACGCTGCAATTTATTTCGTTTTGTCACGAAGCAGAGTCCGTCCCAAAGATATGTGTAGGAGTGAAAGAACTGAGAATCCAGCCATGGGGTGCAGCGACTCAGAGACTAGTCGAAAATTATTAACAAACATAATAATAGCTAACTTAGATACCCTGGGGAAAAGTAGACACTGAGATTATTAAAACTTTGGCAACAAAATATACAAATTAAATTGATATATAAGTAGAAAGTAGATCGAAAGTTAAGTAAAATTTAAGTACAGGGTATTGCTTAAAGTCAGTTATTCTATTTTAGGTATATTTTGCTCGTGAGTATATATATATTTATATTTTGATCTATCGAGTTTTGATTACAGTTGAGAAAATCGGACTTTAATTTAAGTAAAAGTGTCTAGTTTGTTCCCGGAGTCAAAAAAATCGTTCAGCTTAAGCTTCACCTTGCCAGAGCTAATAATATAATTTGCTTGTCATATAGTAGAGCACCTACCTTTCGGTGTGCTTGGCTGCACCCTTATTTCTAGTCTTTTGGCAGCTATTTGGCAACAACAACAAAAATAAAAGGGTCCTGCGAGCAGTGGGGGGTCGTTGGGTCTGGTCGTTGAGCGACCACAAAGTTGATGGGGCCAACCGAATGAAAACATCAAATGGCTTGTTTTGGCTTTGGCTCTCCCTTTGCCAGGTGGATCGTTTGCTGTCTGGCTGATAACTTGGCAACTTGTGTCTGTCTGCGTGTTCTATTCTATTGTTTTTATTTTTACTTTTGTTCAGTTATTTTCTTTTTTTACGGAGTTGTTCAAATTATGCCGAGGACGACGACCGCCAAATGGCAGCCAAGACAAACATGGACTCCGACATGGACATGGACATGGACACGGACACGGACAATTGCGGAACGTGAGCGGCGCGACATGCCAAAATCGAAAGTAGGCAACATCAACATCAATTGTGGGCGGGCCGCCAAATGGTGGCAAAAAGAAATGAACTCAAATAAATTGTACGTTTCCTGAGCAATTTCCATGCACCCGACCCGATCCTACTACTGCTGCTCCTCTTCACCCAACTGGCGTCGGGCGACTGGCCACAGTTGTTGTCGCTGTTGCCGCTGCTGTTGGCAGGGCATTAAATAAAACGTCAGCTACAACAATGCTAAAAGTGCTAGCAATCAAATAAATTCAAACGTGACCAAAAATATCCACATATTATCCACTTTTGTTGGTCGACTCAGCCAAGTGGTTAGTCCGAATCCCAATTCGTGTGCCGCAGAGCCCCCCAAGCCCCTTCTCGTCGTATTGTGTGTACAATTACGAGTATTTCGAGCAGATTTGCGTCGCGTCATAAATTGTAGCGTGTGGTCTGTGTGTGAATGCAGCTCAGACATCATCGTCAATGGGGTCTAGACGCCGTACGTAGCCAGACAAACGAATTTATTGTGATCGCAATCATAATAGAAATATGGCAATATGTTGAGTGCTCAGCATACGATTAGCCCTTGGAACTGGGCGCAAAGAAATACGTTTCCAGCCAGGCTACGGGTTAATTAATGCGTGTAAATTATTCAAATTATGCTTTCTAATAATAGCTTGTCCGAGCCAGAGTGTTCACTCTTCGCATAAATTATTATGTGCTGGCAGACTTTATTTTTGGCAGCCACCACTTTTTCTGACATGTTCAGCGATTCCAATTTGTTGTTTTTTAATACCCTGAACCCAACGGGCAAAGGGGGTATAATAGTTTGAAGAAGATTTATGTATAAGAGGGAAGGACCGTTGATGAACCCAAAAAGTAAATATATTTATATTAAACAGAACGTCGAGCCAAGTCGCGTTCAAGGACTCTACAAAAGCTAGACCTTCTTATATGAATTATATATGCTTGTACATCATTCGTAAAAAGAGTTTCTTTTTTTTTTGTATGTCCATTAATATCGAGAGACATTTGGATACATTTGCCGCAGTCAGTTTTTTAAAGAAGATCATTGGGCCAGAATATAACATTAGCTCTCCAGAGGGCTTAGGGTATCTGCCAGTTGGTCATTTCCGAGTAGGGTATACATTTTTTTTTGGCAGTGTCTCACAATTGCATTAAATGAAGCGCTTAAAAACGAAGCGGCGTGACACATTTAATGTATGCATAAGCAAATTGCTGTATTAACAGGCCAAAGGGCAGCGGCTGCCCCTGAAAATATGCAACAGATTTGGCAAACGTACTACGCTGCGGCTACGTGACGCACCGCAAACTTTTGCATTTTAATTTTGATAAAATAATATTTGCCATGCTAATGGCTTCATTTTACCAACAATAGCAACAGCAACAACAGGAATAGCAACAGCAACAAGGAGCTGAGCAGCTCGGGCAATGACAATGCACGTTTTAGTGTAAACTCGCGAGTACTGCAAATCGGATTTACTTATTCGGCATCGTGCGGCGTGCTAGCATGCGCTTCATGCGGCTTTATACGTTGCAGCAACAGCAACTAGAAGAATCAAGAGTTCTATAAACGAGAGTGGTCGACTGTGAGCTACCCTGTACACAGGCATAGTCAAGCACAAAACTAGAACTTGCTTCAATAACAGATTGGTGCTTCTGGCCCTCTGTCTATCCCTATGAAAAACTTATTCTTTAATAACTCTTGTGCATTGAATATGTGATTTTCAAGGCTTAGATATCATATTCAAATGCTATTCAATGGCTATGCAAGTCTACGAATTGGGGTAGATATGGTATAAGTAAAATATTCTCAATAGGCTGTATGCCGAAAAAACTTTATTACTTCTTGCACTAATATTTTTTGATAATTTTTTTAAAACAACGTTCGTTATTAATTGATTTCAAGAAATGGGATTGATAATTTTCACCTAGCTATTTTGACTTGAACTTCAGAGACAGATGCTATCAACTGCCTGTTACGTATTTTAGAACCTTTGCAATATATCCCTTTGCGCCTTCAGTGTTAACAGGGTATAAAAACAACAGCTATTGTGGCACCAAACGTGCTCTCGGCTGTGCTGTCAGCCCCTTCTGTTGACCAGTGATTAAAGGCTTAAGCGCTAAAAGCATGAATTTAATCTCTAGAAATGTCATTTTATCTTATATTCCGCCGCAATCTGAGCAACAGTTGTAACTTGACTGTCCGTTCACGCCGCCAAAAACTGTATTCATTAATGGACTAAAAATACTAAAATGCTAAATGAGATTGGATCACAAAACAAAGGGGCAGGTGGCCTAAATCCAAAGAGACAAATTAAAATTACATTTTCGTAGTGCTGATAAAAATCGTTTAATGACAAGACGCGCGCGCCACACAATTAAGCCATTTAATTTAAATGAGATTAATCATAATTATCAAACAGCAGGCGGCGGGAATTGTAGATGTTAGGAGTGGACTTTTCTGCTGTGCATTTTTGTGACAGCTTAACTTGACTGTGGCACTTGTGGGGTCAACAGCAGCAACTGCCTCTGATTGACACTTGCCTCATGTGTGCGCTCATGACCCAAAGTTCTAGTGCAAGGGAGAGTTAATTTAAACGAGAACCACAGCAAATTAAACTAATGTTGGCGCTGAGATCGCGCTGCTGCATTGAAATGAGGCAAACAACGTCAACTGAACTTAAAGCCAACTGAATGTCGAGGCTTTTGATACACTTTTTTTGCTAGAGCATATGCGCAGAAATGCTCTGAAAGAAGCTTATGATACAAATGTATCTGTATCTACTTTAAGTGTAAAGCAAGGCTTCAAGCATAATCTTTACATAGAATAGGATGTGTGTCAGACTTTGAGGTCAAGGCTGGGTTCATGGTTGTGGAAAATAAACTTCACAAACTGCGATTAGTACACCTTCAACTTTCTTTTGGACTTACAGCCAAATAATGAAAGTGTAATCATTAAGGAGCTATTAAGTAAGGGTACATGGCGTTCGACTTGGCCTGAATTTTATTTCTGTTCTGCAGCTGGCGTTGCTGTTGCTTTAGCTGCTGCAATGCAATTTATGAAAAATAATTTAAATATCAAAAGGCTTTCGTTTTAATTACGCACAACACAAAAAAGCACAGCACAACACCAAATGGAAAAAGGCAACAGGCAAAAGGCACGAGGCAGCAGTCAAAAGCTGCGGCTTCCAAGTCAGAGTCAGAGACAAGAGTTGGCGAGCTGCCGAGCTGGCTGCAGAGGCGCAGACACTACTTTAATGCCGTGGCAGCCATTTCCATGCCCGCTGCGTTTAAATAATTAATTAAGATTGATGCAGACTCATTTGTCTTGGCTGCGAACAGGATGCGCGGCGCGCACTTTGCATTTTACTTTTCAATTTATTTTGTTGTTGCCGCCGCTTGTGGGCCTGTTGTGCTGTTGAGTTTTATATCGAAAGATTTTGCATTAGTTTGCATTAAAATTTCACTTTGTTGTTGGCCGCTTTAAAAGATCTGCCAACAAAACTGGCTAGCGGCAACTCTCGCCGATGCGTAAAGTGCGGAGCTGCTCGCGCAAATTTTCGCCTACGCAGCAGGAAAATTCTCCCTCCCCTCTTCCTTACACCCCCTTCAGCGAAGCTTGCCACATTTTTGGCTGCAATTTTCCATGCAGTTTGCAGCACAGACAAAGTTGCATTTACTGTAATTACATTGTAATGCTAGCAATCCGGGCAAATGGTGGGGGTGGGGAGACACAATTGGGTGGATTACAGTGCGAAATGAGTTTATAAACAATGCGAGGCAGACAACGCCAATTGGCAAAGAGATATAAAACAAAAAATAATTGCAATTGACTGGGCGCAGCAAAAAAATTTTGCCGATTTTTTAATGTTGGCTGCAGCAAAGCCGAATCAAGTCTACCCTAAAATAAATGCCATTCAATATTCCAATAGACTGTGTTCCTCAAGACAACGGTTCTGCGAGGGCTGCGAACCCAAATAAGGTTGAATTGCTTAGCCCGGTTTTAAAGACCTTTAAGCCCAGGTTTTGGTCCCATCCTAGGTTTGCCTTGTCATATATTTGCAAAAAGCTTTTATAATACGACTTCTTTTGAGATTTAAATGTTTCTGATTAACCAAAAATCTTAGAAATATTCATATAGATTCAAACCTAGGCTTGTCTTGTCACATAATATTTTTGCAAAAGCTTTAATAATATGACTTCATTTTAAAAATTATATGTCCGCTTTAATTTTAAATCGAACGAGCAGTAGATATTTATATATATTATATATAAATACAAAAACTATTTAGGCTTTCGCTTAAGCTGTTTTAAGGGGACATTAGTTGAGTTCAGGGTTCGGATCATATTAATAATATGAGCACAAACTGATTAACTTGAAGACAATATATTCTCAGTCTAAGTAATTTTGAATAAAGATCACATTTGGTACTCAATTTGTTTACACTAACACATGACTGCAGCTGACTATAACAACAAATTTAAATTTCCGCACAACTTTTGGCCTGTTACGAAATGATTCTAGCATTTAAGTAACCCGATTGGCTGTTACATAAATATATATGGCGCCATTGTAAGCCGTTAATTGGGCGCAATGTTTTTTATGTTGTGTGCATTGCTAACTTCTTGATTTTGCACATGCATTTATTTATTAAAATAATCCCATTTGTTCGCTCTGGGTGCATGGTGCATATCAAAATTTAAATAATAATTAGTGGTGCGAAAATCGCTTTAAATGCAACAACGGCGCCAAATTGCCAAATAGCGTAAAAATAATGGCAAATGAAAGCATAAAATTAAAAACAAAAGCTGCTGTTGTGCTTTTATTTTTTGCATTTTGTTATTGTTGTTGTTGGTATCTTTTGCTGTTGCTGCTAATGAAAACGAAATTAATTAATTTAAAACAACAATTGGCTGGCTTGCCGCCCCCACGCTCTACGTGGCGGCAACGTGGCGTATGCGCAATTTCAATAGCTTGCAAAATTGTTGTCCCGCATATATATATACATAGTTATATATATATAGAAATACATATAGACTATATCGTTGTATTCAGTGGATATTGGTAACGCCCACGCTTTGGCTTTGGCTTTGGCTTTGACTGTCATGTCATGCATATGTAATTATTCCATGGCCAGCAAAGCGATTCGCAGAGCATATGTCGGCCAAATGTTTGCGCCGTGTAAACAAGCTTTGACTGCGATTCACCTGCTGCTGCTGCTTGCCAAGGAACATATTAAAAACCCGTTTGCAAAGTTGGGCAAACACTGGTGCGAACGCAAAAATTGTTGCATATTTTTGTATACACTGCAAATGGCACAAAAAGGGTATGTTCGTTTTGTGCAAACGTATGTAACAGGCTGGTGGAAGTGACTCTAGCTCTATAAAGTTATATGTATATATTTAATGCCAAACAAATAATTCTTGTTATATATATTCTTGATAAGGAGTCTGAGCTGACAATTTTTTTTTCTAGATATATCCTTCCACATTCATCATAGTAATAAATATTTATTTTGAGCCAGGAGTTTTAAAAACAGATTTTCGTATAGTTTAGAAGAATACTAGGATCTATTGCATTCATATATAGTTGCAAGCTGGAATGTATATAAAGGCAGCTCGACTCTGGGTTCAGGGTATCTCCTAGTCGAGCACTTACTACCAAAGAACTCTTGCTTGTTTTTTTATTGAGCTGGGAGACATCCAGCAACAAAAACAACAACAGCAAGGAGGACAACGGCAATAGCAAGCGCAACTACAAAGCACTGCGATGGCAGCTAAAAGACCAAAAAGGCCACGTACTTAGCCTGATTTACACGTTGCCATAGAAAGTCAGCAACCAATGTTGGGTGCCAGCCTCGAGAGTCTCGCAAATTTGCATCACAAATGTGTCTTTTTCAGGTTGCTTGACTTTGCATAACCCCTTTCTGTGCATACAAACCCTCTCAAAGTAATGCTGCCAGCTTAGAGTCTGGATTGGGGCGGGGTTGTGGGCGGTGCCGGGTCTGGTTATAGGTGCGGGTGCAGGAGTCTGGCCGGGATGACTTTATTTCATATTTTCTCTAGCAGCGCCGGGCAACATTTGCGTACGATTTGCATTACAAAGCAAACGCTGCGAGTTTTACCTCTATTTTTTTTCTGTTTTTATTGGCATACAAAATCTAATGCCACGCCCACGTATATTGGGGTAGCGGGCACACCGGCTTGTAAGCTGGCTAATTAACAAAAAAAAAACAAGGGCAAAAAATTCTGTAGAAAAACACTTTTTAATAGGCAACAATTTCTTGCACAAAGCTGGCAATTTGCAGAAAGCTCTTAGAAGCATGTGAAAAAAACGAATTTTGAATTTCAATTAATTTGCACGTGGGCTTCATTTGGAACGACATATCAATAAATGTGAAAAATATTTATTAAAAATCTTTTGATGCCGACTGCACTGGGCAGACAGACAGCAATTTAGTGCTTTGTTTGCACTGTTCGGCAAATGTATTTGCAATTTGTAAAATAAATTGCAACTGCAGGCGGCAAGAGGCAAACAGCAAACGGAAACTGGTTACCACTTGCATGAAGGCAGCAAATATTTCTCTGTGCAAACATGTAAAAACAAAAAGGCTTCATTTAAGTGCGATTTATTGAATATGAAATGCATATTTGAAAATACTCTTGGCAAATTGCAACCAGCAGGGTGCAGCAAGCAGCTGGCTGCAGGCAGCAGGCAGCAGCTGTGTAATACGAGTTTTGTCAAAGAATTGGCAAAAACCAAAGAAAATATTGTAAAATAAAATAAGTAAGTGTGGACGAGCTAAGAGTGCAGCACAAACAGTTACCCTGTAATCAGTATATGTAGAAGTAAGGGGGATATAGGCTAAGTGGTCTGTGAATGTACGAGATAAACATAAGCGATATTTATCGATAAATCAATTAGTTTCGATAGAATATACAAACAACTGTATCCCATATTGCTGCTGAGAATTATATATACCCTCTTTTACCATTTTTAAATGAGCAAAGGATATTTGAAGTACATTTCTACAATATTTGGTATTGCAAAAGTTGAGCTAGATATACAAGTTATTTACCTGTTTTTATCGGCTGCTCTCTCTCTCTCTCTCTCTCGAGAAAAATCTGCAAACAAAAATATATATGTAGTTATTTAATACGATTTAAGTGCAAGGAATTTATTCAATAAAACAAACTATAAAGTTCTATAAAATGCTACAAAATATTTGCAATTTTCTTGTTGATTTTGCGCAATGTTTGCGCAAGGCTTTAATGAGGCTATCAAATTACCAAATGGAAAGTCGCTTTCGCTGACTCTTGCTGCGCCCAAATGTAGGCAACAGAAATTAACAAACTTGCAGTGCTTCATTAACTCGTAGCTCGTTGATGTCGCCTCTCCGTCTTGTTTGTGTATTGGCGCCTGTATGTGTGTGTGACTAAGTGTCTGTTTGTATATGCTAGGTACGTGCTGTTCTGTGTGTGTGCACTTGAGCTTAATTGTTAGTCAAATTATGCAAAGTATTTCACATACAATTGTTACCGTGTTTGCAGCTGTCAAGTAGCACGTTTCCCCCTGTGCTGCCCCGGCTTGTGTCTACATTATTGGCACTGAGGCGCATTTGTATTTGTACAACACACACAAACTCACACACACACACATACAGATTCGCACACTTGTGCTTTTTGACTGGCGCTTCGTTGGTTTAGACTCTGTCCAATGGTCTATGAAAATTTTCCCAAAATGGCGTCGCGCAGCTCACTAAAAGTTCACCAAAATCAGTAGAGAGTGGCGCTCAGGCTGGGCAACGGTATAGTAAACAGCTTTTCCCCTCCCACATCCCTCAGCTAACCCCCTCCTAATAGAAACAAACACATGCGAGTGGATCAATACACAAGCTTATCGTGGGCATTACACAAATACTTTTGCATATGCAAGTACATGGGATATTTACGGCATTTAACTGTTGTCTAGCCCCACCCCTCTGCCCCCCTCACAAATATGTGTGTTTGTTTGACATTTAATTCCAATTGCCTTTACCTACAAATTGACAATTTGTTCTACACACACACACACAAAAGCATTCCACGCAGCGTTTTCTGCTCAATTTCATCGAGTTGCACAAAACTTTTGTTAAATATAACTAGTTCAAGTAGTTAAATATACAAATCCAAAGTTCGCCCAAAAACTTTCTCTATTAGGTTTTGTTTGAGCTGCGAAACTGATGTCGATTGGTTTTGTCTGTCTCGCAATTTTCGGGCGAAATCGATTTTCGGATTGGCCACATGTCAATTGCCATTTCAAATTGTTTTTCTCTTTAAGCGATAAAATGAATGCATATCTCTATATATATAAAACTTCAAAAACATGCTGTGGGTTAATTTTTTTTTTTTTTTTGTATATATTTTTCCATTCTAATTTTTTTTTTTGTGCTCACGGAGATCACATTTTCTATATTGTCGTTTTTAATAGCTATAAAGCATTTTCGTGTTGCCGAAAAGCATGTACAACTAACTACGTACGCTTGTTCACATATGTTTAGTTATGTACCCATAGACAGTTTTATGCATTTCGAACATGCAAACTTTAGAGAAGAGGCCTCCGATTGGTAATGTGCGGCCCCGGCGTAATTAAATGTGCCTCTGGGGTGCCATTAAGTTTCAGTTTTAGCTTGTACGCGGCTCACACTCGTTTCATTAGCGTTAATGTAATTAGCATAATTCAGGGTGCCATAAACACATGAATTAAGTAACATATTGATTGACTATGGCGGCTGTGACACAATTTGCCTGCTGGGCAAGGTTTTAACATGCGCTACAATTGCACAAACATGTCATTCGCTTTGGCTGTGTATCTGTATAAATGGCTAACAATAAGGATAAATGTTTACAAGCAATAAAACTAGCAAAACAAATGACATGCACACACACACATGCACACATAGCCATAATGATATATAGACCGCAAATGCTGCACACATTTACGGGCTGCACGCGCAGACAATACACAAAAGCTTTAATTGTTATTTTAATGATAAAAATGGAGACAAATTACATTACGTAGCTGGCCCCCAAAGGGCCACATTTCGAGCCATAAAAACTAATAACAAACAATAGCAACAGTTCATTGTTATTGTCTGACCCCCGATATTAGGCCCGAAAATTGCGGGCACTCGACGAGACGAACCTACAAATCGACTCATTCGGCAGATTTATTGGTTTGCATTAGCGCAACGGAAATCAATAAAAACGAGTGCGTGTATGTGTGGGCGAGGATTAATGTGTGCAGCCAGCCACGCAAATTGAGCGCAACGTTTGTATCTTAAAGATTCAAATGTATCTGGTGGCTGTGCTGTGCTGTACTTTAAGCGCACACATTATAAATAAAGTATACGCAGCGTGAAAAATGAACATGTGCTCATTGCTGTATGGTAGTTCAGCTGGCGGCCAACAGGGGGCGCATCGCATGTCAAGCGGCCATTTGACAAAATCAAAATACTTAGAATAATTTAACTTTTAATTGGCGTTGAGCTGAAAGTTGACGCTTTTGTTGCAAACATGAAAAACATATTTTTGCATAGAGCACCGCTCGAACCGCACCCGGCTTTCCATATAACCCTACGTAAAGCCCAGCCCCGCCCCGGCCCAAGGTAAAATATGTCAACAAACTGCAGTTAACGGCATTTTATAAAACAAAATTCATGCTAAAAATTGTTAATTAAACTAAAAATATGTGCGAGTAAACATACGATAAGCTGCAAGCACATCAACTTTAAATTGAATATTTATCTTTTAAAATATGTGTCCCGCCCCCCTCGAAAGGGGCTTTGCACGTGGCTCGATTGGGGCTTACTGCAATATCTGCGAATATCCAAATGCCTAAACTAAATCCCATTAAATATCGCTGCCACTAAATTCGTTGACACAACTGGGCCACATTCCAAGTTTCTGACACTTACGAATTCATTTCAGTGCCGTACTTTATCAACAGCGATATGGTAAAACGGAGGAGGGGTGTAGGGGAGGTTGGGGAGCGGAAGTTCTCTAAAAATTGAATAAAAATGCACTCAGCGTGCAATGTGCTGGGCGCAATGTTGTACTTGTAGTTACGTGTATTTCAAGTGCATATTTTGTTTGATAAATTGTTTGCCACGTTCCAAAGTCGAAACAAGTAAAAGTGAATGAGTCGACGAAGTCCGACTAGCAGATACCCTTTAGTCAGCATTCGTAAACCTTTTGGCTGGGACAATATGAAATAAAATTGAACTATACATGGAACTCGAGAACTTTATATGCAAAATTTGGGCTCCAATAAAGTTAGACATGGCCGACAGTCCATCAATTCTTGAAGTTACATTCTCGGATTCTAAATGAGAGCTTCAATAGTCCGTGACTTTATCAAATTTTATTTGCTGTTACATACACTTGCCCAACTGCATGCTACCCTCGTTGTTAGCCAACTTTCAATGGGTATAGCTAAAAACGCGCTACAGCTCCTGCTGCGACTGCTGCTCCCTGTTGCAAACCCCTAACCGTGCCGCTGTCATGCCCAAAATGGTCGCCAGGGGAGTCACAAATATGGCAGCGGCTTTGCCAGACGCCGGCAGACAAAATTTATAAGCGCGCGGCTACAGCCAGGTAACTATACATATATTTATATATATATGTGTATGTGTATGTGTGTGTGTGTGTGTGTGTAGCAAGAAGTAAAGTAAAAGTTTGCCCCGAGGCGGCAAACAACCTGACGACGAAATATGAAAGTGTTAAATAGCCACAGAAGAGGGAACCGGAAGACGTGCCATGTGCCATGTGCATGCGAGTGGCCCCTGGCCCCTGGCCCTTAAGCCTTAACCCTTGGCCCTGTGAATGCTTCTGCTGTTGGCAAGAAGGTGCCGCACACTCACTTATCTGACTATGTTGTATGCCTTTTGATATTTTGCTGACAGAATCGGGTCAAAATTGGCCTGCAAGCGTTTAGCCACCAGCTTGGCAGTAGAATGTGTCGATACTTTAATCTGCTGCAAAGCAATTCTATACATCTTATTGTACTTTTTTCGTTTCTAGAAGCTTGTAATTTTCAACAAGTTAAAGCTACGAAAAGGGGTTAAGAGTTGATGGCAAAATGGGCTAGAAGGAAGGTTCTTAAAAAAGTCAGCCAAACAATATTTTCTTCTTGTTTGTTGTGTATTTTATTTATATAAAAATAAATAAAATTGACCCCCAGCTCAAGATTGGTATTTATACTATAAGCCTAATTGTCATTCTTCATTTTGTCATTTTGTAGATTTCATTAAAGTGCATTTCTATATTCAGCCTATTTATTGCTGCGGAAAATCTACGCCTTTCGGCCCTAAATAAGTTGATGCCGCATGGCTTCCAATTATATATAGGGGCCAACCAAATATTTAGAGTCTCCCGCACAGCTGTAAAAATATTGTGGCAAAAATTGTGTGCTGCCAATTTGTGTGTGTGTTTTCGGTTTGGTTTTGGCCAAAGGCAGCGCCAGCGACAGCTGCATATCAAAATATTTGTGAGGCGTGTGACAGTCGCCCACTTGGAGATTGGGACAAATTGCGAGTGTTGATGATGTTTTTACCGCAGCCTGAAAATAGCATGCGACAAACTTTTTAGACAGACAGCCGCAGCGAATTAGGTCACAGTTTCAGCCATCGACTGTGGCCCCAGCTGCAGCTGGGGGTGTTTTTTTTTTTTTTTTTTTTTTAATGAGGCACATTTCATAATCAGCGCTTGCATTGCGAACGCTAGCTGCCATCAAAGGCGTCGCTGGCAGGCGGCTCGCATTTCCGTGTTTGCCATAAATTCACATGCCAGGCCACTTGAAGGCAACTGGAGCCACAGCCTAGCCATAAAACGCCACTCGTAGTCGGACACCCAGTCACCATGTGTACCATGTGTCAGCGGGAGCCGCAACAGCAGCAAAAACCAATATCAGGCTGCGTAAAAGGAGCCCACGCCGTCGCCCACGCTTCATATTAATAATGCGGCAATGGCAACTGCAACAAGAAGGCAGAGCTTACCACGAGTTGCCAAGGCCTAAATACCCTGTCATCTCATATACTCAGCCGCAAAAAATCTAAATGTAGCTCTATCATAGCTGCAAACTAGCCAAATCCGAAATATGTTCTGCTCGTAAAAGGTTCAACTTTTTCTTAATTTCAGAACATTTGCCTTGATATAATATTTTCTCCAATTTTCTAACTATGATAATTCTGAAATTAAGACTTCGCAAAATCAACTCCTTTGTTCATGCTGATCATGTATATATGTTATATAAACACTTCGTAAATCGAATCCCCTAAGAATGCATGATACCCTCAGCAAAGGATGAAAAACACAGGCAGTCTCTATGACATGGACATGGTTGCTGGCCGTGAGCGTGGGCGACTTGCAATGGAAGCTTGCATAAAATGGCCAACAAAACAGAGACCCATGAGAGAGGAGGCCAAGGGAAAGGGGTAAAAGAACGGGGAAAGGAAAGATATCGACATTGATGTCGCCGTCGTCGCTGCTGTTGACTTCATTTGTTACGATTGCTTTGACAATGTTGCTGCGTCATTTGATGCCCATTTGCCACGCTGTTCAGGCAGCGTGCAAAGGGTATTAAAGCGGTTTAAGAATTAGGTGAACATTTCTGTTAAACCCATCTACCAACAATTCACAAACTAACTTGCCAGCTACCGATGCCTATTGCCTTCGTTTATAACTCAATTATCCAAAGGGCTGTTATTAAATTCCTTTTTCCTGACCCAGTTTGTCGGCGCCGTCAGACTGAAATGGGGCCCAGCCAATCGATAGCAATCAATTGTGTTAATCGCATGCAATTACCTTTCAACGCAACTCAATAAAAAAACAAATGGGAATTGTTTTGCGTGCTCTGTAATTTGTCTAAATTGAATATTACGCATACGCACCGTTAACATATCGAGGGACACTTAAAGCTCTGCCCAGCTGGCCCGCCCTTAAATCAAACAACTGTGTCTGTAAGAAGCGTCTAATCAGATACGCACATACACACGTACACGAACACACACACACACACACACAGCGTCTCACCTGCTTGTCAAACACTTGCAATCGGTTAGCTTTGCTTGTGTGCTCACCAACGGCATTCAAAGACTGAGCGGCGACTCGCATACCTGAGGCGTATTATCCACTCTATTAATACGATTAGTTACACAAATTCAAAGGCACACTCACACACGCAAACACACACGCACACACACACAGTACCGGAACTAGGAAATGGTAAAAGGAAACAAAACATTAGCCCCGACGCGCCGGCTGTTTGACTGTCTCCCTGGATAGCTGCCAGCCTTGAGGGCAAACTTACTTAGCAAATAAACATTGATTAATTTGTTGACAATACACACAGGCAAACACACACACACAGCGTTTATCTGCCGCCTCTTTGACTATTGAATAATGGCGACGCGTACCAAATTTAGCCGCAGGATCTGGAACTGAAGCTGAAGAGACCTGCATTCGTCGTCTGCCGGCCGGCCGGCCCTCAATAAACTTCAATAAATGTTAAAAGGTTATGTACGCAACGTCCTGCCGCTTTTGACTTAATGGAATTCACATTGACGCCCATAAATCTTCGGCCAGCAAAACTTTTATGTCCATCTGGCAGACATTGACAGGTGTCCTCTCCCCTGCTGCCGCGTAATGTGAGCTAGACTGGACTTATGCTGATCAACAGTTTGCCATAGACAATTATAGTGAGAAATAAAATTTCTCAAATGGTCTGCCAACTGATTTGTGACTAGAAATAACTTTTATTGTCTATGTGTAATATATAATTGATACACGTAGTGCAGCCTATTTGTACTTGTACAAGTTCTTAATTAATTTATATTAATTTAAAGCTTAACAAAATTTAAGAGATTGGGACAAAGCAATTTTCGATCCTCAACCTGGACTCCTCTATATGAAAAAAAGCAGACTAAAAAGCCGAGACTTAGGGCTAGACACTTGATTCAATTGTTAGCCATGGCAATATTTTAATATATCTCAAACTCGGTATGCAGTTAAAAAATAGTTTATGTGCTATGGCAACCGCTGATACCTCAAGTTCATTTGTTAATAGCATTCAATACACTCAATGATTAAAGTACAGAACTGAAACGCGGCATTTGCAATGCCTTTTGTTCAATTGTCGGCACCGCAAAAACCCCATTCAAAAGCAATTTAAATGCTCATTACGGCTTTAAACAGCAGCGGAAATTAATTGAATTGCCGTTTTTTAACCACAGCACTCTCACACACACCACCTCACACAGGGGCTCAGCCGCAGCCGCAACCGATACGACACTTGAACAAATACACAACAGGCCATAATGTGAGCAGGGGCGTAGTTGATTAAGAGGGCTCGGCGAGGAGGGCGGGGGAGGCACCAACACGTTGAACAAAAACGAGCAAAGAAAAGTGCTTAGTTCAAGTCGGAAAAACAACAAGAAGAACAACAACAACATCGCATCGATTGCTTTGCTTATTTCATTATAGGAAAACTTTTGTGCAATGCAAATTAAAGACAACAAGCAAAAAGCGCAGCTAAACACAACATGGATATTCACTCGATACCCTTTACCTGTTCACACACACACACACACACACACTCGGTACACACTCACGAATTGATCCGCTTAGTGTTGATTGCTTGAATTTCACATGAAACAAAAATATACCTGGACTTGTTTGTTTCTGTTGTTAATGTCTGTGGTTTTGTTTGATGTGTCCGAGGCTCTGAAGCATTACGTGCTACAGAAAGGTCTGAGATTATATACCAGAGAGCTTAGAGCAGCATTTTGTATATTAGAAATGTTTTTTTAATACTTTTTCGACCAATGTTAAATTCATCTCGCTTTTTTCTGTTTATATAAAAATATATATTTGCTATATATCTGATTCAGCCCAAGCCCGAAGAGTTAGAGAAAGAATGTTTTAAGCTTATGTTTAATCAAAGCACATATGGCAGTAAAATCGAAATGAATTTCAGTCGTTAGATGTTAGTTTATTTTTATTATTGTTTATTGTATTAAATAAAAAATAGCATACATATTTGTTACACAGTTTACTATAACATAAGTTTTTAAAAGGAAGGGGAATTTATAAAATTGCTTACGCAAGGATCAAGAATGGGAAAAAAAAAACTGTTTTATAAATTGTTTATACCTTTTAAAGGATTTAATGGCTTTGTGCAGAAGTATTTCACAAAAAGAAGGTGACCTCATAGCTATGTCAATCTAGACAATCGGTCTGCCTATCCCATCGAACTTAAATGAGCTCCTCGAAAATGGATAAAAGGATTTACTGGAAGTAGGAGACTTTAACAATTCCATTATGTATATATATTCTTTATCAGAAAGATCGGTTGAGTCAATGGTATGTGTTACCAACTGTGGGAACGCATTAATCTCGAAAATAACAAAACCTAGAGACTTGAAATGTTTAATTATAAACTATCTCTATGCCATAAGCAGACCAAGGCTATAATATTTGAAATATCTCTTCCTGTTTTCATAATATCGAAATGAATAGATATATATTTATGCATGCTATACTTAGCATATCCTAAACATTGTAAGAACTAGATATATCAAACATCGTATACAGCTACTACTCTTCGTCTACATCTATTAAAGTATAAATATATTTTTGGATACCTCCCCCCCTTGCCACCTTGTCGGCGCAGCTTTGTAGAGCAAACATAATAATTTGTGTTGTTAATAATTGAAATGCTTTTATATTTGACATGCTTTTCTCTAAGTCTACGTTTGGCTTTTCCTATGAACCATTTGTAACCGCAGTTGCAGTTATAACCGACATTAGTTGAGGTTACAATCCCCCTCTGCTCCCCTCCCTTTGCCAACACCACGAGTACAGCGCAGCACTCAATTATTTGGTCTGCTTTGACGCCCAAGAACTCTGAGCATATGGCGAGCTTAATTTATGTACACACACAAAGGCAATGAAAGCCATAGAAACATCGAAGTGCTTCACACGACAACTACCATAAATTTGAATGCTCATATCCTGCCTGGCGTGTTAGAGCCAAGGCAACCGATGCATGCGCTTCACTTGGCTGGCCCCGCTTCCCGACCCCCAAACAAACAGCCAGCCCTTTTCTCTATGCCTGACTAAAGATGCAAACGTTGCCGTTTCGCTGGCTCAAAGTAGAAATTACTTTGGAAAACCACTTGAAACGCTGCGCGAGCTGCGTTTATTTAATGGCCGCGCCTGACGTTGACCTGGCTGGTCAGCTAACTGCTCAAAGTCACTGTCGATGGGCAAATATTTGACGTTGAGTTCGAAAGTGAGAAAGTGGGAAATGGCCGAGTTTATTTGCACGCCTTTGGTAGCCAATTAACAGCGGTAACACCAGCCCCTAGCACAAGCTCGAACACCTTATTCAACACCCTTTGACACTTGCCATGGATGAGATTTATGTTGGATGCCGCGACACTAAACAGCTTCCGCCATTAAACATGAACGCATATTTTCTGTTGGCTCATAACTCAGACGCATTTATAAACAAGCCGCAGTTGTTGTTGTTGTTGGCTGCTCGCATGGCGACATACTAAACTTAACTTAAATATAAATTATGAGCATCTTAAAAAGCCACAGCGAAAGGATAATTTTCATAAATATTAGAGTTGCGACGCAGGCAGGAGGCGAAAAACCAAATGCTGCCAACTGCGTATATGTGAGTGAGAGTGTGTGTTTGTCTGTGTTTGTGTTTGTGTTAGCACGGATATCGTTCTGTGTATCTGAGGCTTGTTTGCTGCCAACAGCAGCAGCAGCAGCAGCTGAGAACAGGCTCGGTTTTTGGTAAGTACTCGAAGCCGTACGCCTCCTTCTGCTGGTTGGCAGTCATCCACCCTTGCTGCTGGCCCCGCACATAAACACACAATTAAAAATAATATTTTCAACGTGGCGGCAATTAATTAGTCGCCCACATACACAAAAAGCCAAGGCACAGGCGAACCAGGGACAGGCACACATGTGGCTAGAAAGCAGAAGATGAAAGCTGGAAGCTGGGCTGTGGCATGTGGCCAGCCGGCATGCGATTCTTGTGGACAGGGAAAACAAACTGCTCGAGACTAGAAATTATAATGTCGACTGTGGCTCACAAATTAATTCGGAAAATATCATGTTTAAATTATATTAAGTCAGTTTTAACTGGCACACGTTGTTCGTCCTTGCACGGAGTTATTAAGCACATGCATAAAGGTGTATTTAAATGCACTGTGAGACAATATCAAGAGCAGACATTGTCAAAAGTCAGCCAAGTTCGTAAGGTTTTAAGCTGATATAGATCATTTTATTCTAACTACTATTGTTTATCCAGGGAATTTAAATACGGAAGCTTATTTAAAATGGGTATGGATGGAACCATAATGGGTTACGATATTTTCTTAGTTTTTGAGAAATTTTCTAAAAACAAAAAGTACATTAAAAATAAATTGTTAGGTTTTAATCCCATTTTTTCGGCAGAACATTTTTTCTCAGTGCAGCTTATACTGGTCGTAGTAGGCACTTATTGATAGGGTATCATGACTTGGGCAAATGTTTGTAACTGACAATATGAATTATATATGATCTCGATTAGGCAATAAGCTGAATCGAGCTGTCCTTTGTCAGGCTGTCTATGAGCCCCTGCGATTTCTAAGACTAAAACTAGACATTTTTAATATATATATATATATATATATATATATATATATATATATATATATATATATGTTATATGTATATATATATATGTTCTCCTAAAGCATTCGCAGAAAGATTAATTCTTTTTTTTTTAAATATTCTTCCGCTTATGTTCTGCCAATTAATATCGAGTTTGTGCCTTCACTTTTTTCGGGAAAGCTGGAAAATGTGCAAAAAAAAGTAATATTTTAATCCTGATAAAGTATACACAGATAAAGAATATTTCTCATTTTGAAAACCTGCCTTATTTCCCCAAAACTGCAAAATTACATAAATTTCTACAGGTAGAGCCCCATGCGTTGGCGACTTATAACTAATGACACACAAATGCCGCATAAGGCAACCTTAAAAGCAATTTAACAAATAAAATATATAAAAAAAAGAAGAAATTTCCTAAAGATCGGACTGCAAATGCCGAAGTTTGCGGCGACTTTACCGCAGTATAAATTGCACAATAAGTTTCCAGGTTATCTCCTAGTCGTTCACTTCCAACTCCCGTACTTATTTCCTTGCCCCATAAATCCAATGCGCGAATTGTTACCAAAAAAAAAAAACAACGTACGAACAAGTGGGTTTATGTATTTGTACTGCCCGCTCTCCCTTTTGCTCTGTCTGTGTTTAAATGTGGGCGTGTGGCTCTTATCACACTGTATGTCTGTCTATGTGTGTGTTTGTGTGTGTGTGTGTGTGAGAGCCTGAGTGCTTAGCTGTGATATATTGTCCACTTTTAGTTGCCGCTGTTGCTGTGTATTAAAAGTTCATTGCTTGCGCATAAAGCACATGAAATGCTCCGCATTCGCGCAGTTTTCTAAACAACCGCAGTTTGAGTTTTGTCGTTGCAGCTATTAAATTCACATGCCACGCCCCCTTCCGCCCCTCCTCTCACCCAGGAGTAACTGCCTGTGTGTGTGTATTATGCAAATTTAAATTTGGTTGTTTTGGGCGCGTTACTCGTTAAAACTTTGCGCCGGCCGCACATTTTTCGCTTGGCTGCTGCCTTTTGCGGCTCGAATCGAAAATTTTGGAATTTTGTGCCAATGCATTAAACGTTTAAGTAATCGTTACTCGAAATTAAAATTCATTACTGCTGCTTGCGATTTATTAGAACAATTTAGCTGCAATCTTCTTAAAGAGTTTTATTTCGCTTAATTTAAAAATCATGTTCTCGTAGCTATTAAAGGCCTATGCCCAAGGGCCCAAATATAATTAAAAAACTTCATTACGCCAGCTAATAGCAAAGGCAACAACAAAAACAACAACAATAGCAAAACAAATAGAAGCAAGAAATACGCAAATGTGTAAGCCATAAATGATAACAAGCAACCGCATAAACCGCTTTACCTGCCATCGGGCGCCGACAATTCCCGTCGAGAAAGGTGAAAGCGTGGAGGCCACCAACCTGGTGGCAGCCGCAACCCACAACCACGTGGGCACGCACACACACACACATCGTTCTGAGTGCCCCCGACTCCCTGCGGCCGCAAATTGTCCAAAGCCGCTTATAAAGGTAAACGCTGGCCAAAACACTTTTTGGGCCAAAACTAACACACAAAGTAGCATAGCACAAAAAAAAGGTAACATAAAAACAACAACAAATATAACCCAACAAGTTGTGCAGCAAAGTGAAAAAGTAGCACACAAAACTCATAAATACCGAGAAAAAAAATCAACCAAGTTAAAACAGTTGGGTCACGCCTCTGGCCTGGCTAAAGGATATAGCCAAAGTAGCGACTGCTTCATTTCAATTATTATGATGATGACAATATTAAAATGCGCCCCAAAAACTTTGCCAAAGGCACACACACACGTACACACGCACCCACACAAAAGCAAGCGGCTGCTAATTAAAAGACCTAAAACTCTCTGCTGTTCTTTATACATATAAAAGCCAAAAGTGCAAAGTCATGGCCAGACAGAAACCTAGCCCATAGCCAAAAGCGGAGCCTGCCGTGTTGTTGATAACCCAAACGGGTCCTCGAGCACACAAATCACATAAATTCCAATTGAGTGCATATTCTACGAGTAGCTTTGGAAAATAAATGTAAATTTCCCTCCGCCGCTGTCGCTGCTGCCACGCCTCATAACTGCCTACAGCCCACACTGCGTATGATTAATTTGGCTAATTTTGTGTGCCCAGCGCCTTTACAAATGCGCGCTGTCATATAACTTATTTGCTGAGACGAATGCCCATTTAAATAACTCATATACAATATTAAGCAGCAAAATACATCAATCGCAACAATTGATGGCAATCAAAAAAAAAAGGCAAGATTGAGTTGTCGAGAGCAATATTAAAAAGCTAAACTGTGTTTATGAAAGACTTGCTGACTAAGTGATGGGTGACGTTTGCGAAATATAAACCACTTTTTGCAAAATAGTTAGCGAAAGATGTAAATATCTCTCGCAGGAGATTAGCACTGGGCAGGTCCCGATACTTAGAAGTTATGTTATATCACACCAAACGCAAATCAAGCTAAATCAGTTTTTCTGAAATTCCACAATAAAATTAGTTTAACATTGCCTTTCTATGCGATTCTCATGAATTCACGTTTTCATATTTTGATTGTAAATGAATGTAAATGTTAGTTGCACTCAAACACTTTCTTTTTTCTCATTCTATCTCATGCTTTTCTAAATTATTTTCCTTCGCTTTTTATTCTTTCAGTAATGTGATATAAACAAACGCATGCATGTGTCTTAAGTTTTGGGTAAGTGCATTATTTATATATCAATTATTTAAGTATCATTATTTATATATCAATAAGAATATATGTATAGCTAATGCAGACCCTTTTTAAAGCAAAATCGACAATTTCCTAGAAAAATATTAAATTCTAAGCAGCAAGAAGAATTTGTCATTGCGAATAAATTGTCGATACGAAACTGATTGCTATTTATAACCTTACAGAGGTTATTTTATTTATGTTTTCATCAAATTTATCACGCATTGAAGAAGTCATCTTCCAATCAGGAGGACAAATATAGATTCGTGTGTTAGATGTGTCTTTCTATATAAACTAGACTGTCAGCTTTAATGATATATTGATAAAACTCTTCAACAGTCGCAATTTTTTATGCAGAAGTACAAATATATGGCCTATTCATGGAAACAATAAATCAAAAGAGGAGCTCGAAGATATTTTAATTACACACAACGATGCTTCTAATTCATATGGAATCGAAAACTGAAAGCGTTACCTCGTGTAGGAATCTATATTGTAGATCTGCTTAATATTCCAAAAGGGTTCTAGTTGACTTTTATTTCTATTTATTTTCCTTTTTTCGAGTAAGTGTTATCCAAAAGTTTATAGACTACCATTCGAGTAAAGCTCGTATAACTGCATTGACTGCAGAGTCCTTTCATTGGTTTTATCGCTTTGGCAGACGCGTTTACTGCTTCAGCTCGGGCCAGAGCTTTGAGTGTATCCTTTGTTTTTAAGTGGCGTTTAACTTCAAGTGCCTCACGCTGGCGAAACTTTTGCCAGTCAAATTTGTGAAATTAATGCGATTTGGCCTCGTACTTGGCCTGAGCTGTGCATTGTCCCATGTCGCAGCATGTCGCACCCAATGAACTTCGCGTCGACAAAATCTATTGACTGTTGGCGGTGTTGCGGCTCCCTTTAAACTTGTTCAAAGTTTGCCAGATTTGCAGTTGGGCTGCTTCGGCAGCATTGCTTTGGGCGCCTGCATGTTGCATGTCGCAGAAGCTCATCCATTTTGGGATGCTTATGCAGAACAAACCGTATGTCATGCATGCTTAAATATACAAGTATTTATAGTTAGATATTTATGCCAAAGCAGAAAAATGTGCTAGAAGCGCACGGAGTGGGTCGGTTCGCAACTGCGACCCCCTAAAGATTTATTGTGGTGATTTATTCTCCCTGTCTATTACTTATTTTCCCTGTAGTTATATACACATTGGTTTGGGTTTGGGTTTAGGTCCTTGTGCTTGAGCTTGTGCGTGTCCGTCCATCAGTCTGTTATGCTGCTCACAGCTTATTTATTTATTCATTTTCTAATTTATTGATGTTTGTCTGACCCAGCGAGACAGCTGAAGCTGAAAGCGTTCTGCCAATCGCCAGATGCTACGCTGATTAGCCCCCAAGTACCAGGCCCATAAATAGCAGCTCGAGATATCGAAGCTGTTCTTATTTTCTATTCCATCGCTCTTTTAGTTTATGACTTTAAGACTTTAATTTACTAAATAAAGCTCGAGAACTCATTCGAGTCTTATTCAACGCATCTCGACTTTGTCAAATCATGTTGAAATAAAAGCGATTCCCATTGCAGGACTTGTTTCTGCTCTTCGCTTGGCTTTTGCTTTTGCCTATGCCTTTGCTCAGCTTTCTTGTTTGTGTCACTCGGCGCTGAAGCGCGAAATTTGAAAGGGAAAATAAAAAAAGAAGTAAGACTGCGCTGGTCGGCAGTGCTCAAGTGCAAGATACCCTAAGCTCATCATTTTATTACTTTTCAAATTCTTAGGAGAATGGGACAAGAAGAATAAGTATTTACAATTTAATGGGGCATTGCAGTTTACGTGTTCGGAGACGCCTATACCACGCCCAAAGTATACCCTTACTGCTTATGCTCCACGGGTTCAGGGTATAAAAAAGACGCGCAAAAATTGCCATTGCTTTGGGCACTTTGGGCCTAGATCTCAGCGGCTTTCTGGTTGGAAAGAAATTGACGCGAAACAAAAGCTAATTACTGGCTCACACCTCTCAATAGAAACTGGTTGTCAAAGCTGCCAACGCCAGCAGCAGCAGCAGCAGCTTTTTCGATAATTAACCAACACGGCGTATACACAATTTTTTTTTTTTGGTGATTATGGTCGCCCAAGGCGCTGACTTTAAAGCTCCACAACAAACGACGCTTTTGGTTTTTAAAGTGTTTAAAAGACATTTGCTTGGCTTTAAAAGTAAATGGTTTGCGGTAGAAAGCAAGCTAAAGTTAACCGACTGGGATATACCCTGTGAGAGCCTCAACAAACACGAAACAACTGTGCCATCACATAAGATATACATATTCTATTTGCAAAGTGAAGTATTCTTCATCCGCATAGACTATACAAGACAGGATTCTTTCTATCCCTACTACACTGGATCTAAACCTTTCGAAGTTTTAGAGAAACTTCATCCGCGTATACTTGAACTTATCTCAAAGCTCTGTAGTCTATGATTATAAGACATTGACGCATTCAGTTAGAAGTTGAAGTTGCCTTCTTCTAGCTGTTACATGTTGTACTTGCACAACTCACAGTATTATCCTACTCACACATTTTCAATGGATGCGGGGCATAAAATAACACCCCAGTTATATCCCATTCACAACACACACAGCTCAGTTTGGAGCAGCAGGCGGATAGCTAGAAAGATTTTGAGCAGGAGTATCTTTTTTTTTCTGGGGCTGCTCCGTTTTTTTAGAGGGGTTTTATTTTCGCCACCGCCGTGTGTTTTTTTTTTCTGCTTTCTTCTGTGGTATTTTTTTATGCATTTGCATAAAGCGAAATGTATTTCCAGGCTGCTGACGCTGACGTAGCTGGTTTTTATTGCACAATTCCTTTGGCCAGAGCCGCGCACACAGTTGCATTTTAATGAGCGGAGGCGCCACCTGCTCCAGCTCCAGTCCAGGACACGTGTGCGCAGACTTCTTTCAATCAGTGTCTGTCCCTTCAGACAAGTCTGCCTGGCTGTGTGTCGGCTTGGCTGTTTGTTGTAACAGCGATTTGTTTGTTTGTTTATTTGTTGACTCTCTACGCCCGATTTGCCGTCATTATAATGTGAGTCCGCGCTATCGTCGCCCTGGCTGGGCACTTGTTGCCCTGCCCGGGCTGTCATTTAATTAAAACGTTGAAATATCAACACGAGC
Source organism: Drosophila novamexicana (assembly GCF_003285875.2). Classification (NCBI taxonomy): domain Eukaryota; kingdom Metazoa; phylum Arthropoda; class Insecta; order Diptera; family Drosophilidae; genus Drosophila; species Drosophila novamexicana. The sequence goes on from NW_020824848.1 coordinate 912,318, forward strand.
GCAGCTGCAATAGAACTTCAAGTTGAAGCGCCTCTTTATGGCTGCGACCAGCTTTGGGGGCGTGATAAATTAATGGAAAAGCGAAGTGGTCTGAAGTGGCATCGTTTTTAGGGCTTCTCCTCGCAAACTGCGCGCTCGTCTCGAGATTTTATCGCCAGCCTTTGGCTGATTGTGCCAATTATGGAGCACGAAATGCACGAGTCGCCCTCGAGTGGTTTATGCACTTTCAAATCATAATAATAATTCCTAAAAAGCGCTCCCGGCAATGGGCCACCAAACTACTCGGGGAACAACAACAACAATGCGAAAAGCGCAAATCCAAGCGCCATTTGGTTTTGCATGAGCGAAATCGTTTAAATTTATTGTGCGCTGCATTTCACGCCCTGCACACTTTTAATCAGCCGGCACAATTTTTGGCATTATCCCCATTGCAAAAGCGTAGTGCACTTTTCTGCGCTAGGGTACAAAGTTTTTTACGCTATGCTATATTGAATTTCAATTTTCCGACAAAACTTTTTGGCCCCGTTTTCCTATAGAGAGTTGAGAAAAAAAAGTAAATAAAAATGCACTAGCTAAATGAGAAAGCGAAGGGTGGAGACGAACAAGAGAGGCGCGTAAAATGATTTAAAACCTCAAACAAAAAATAAAATAAAATAAAAACATTTTAAGACACTTTAGCTAAATAATTTATGCTATAAACTCTACCGATTTTCCCCGACAGCTCAAACCTTAAGAGCTGCAATTTTAACTGAAACTTCTATTGAAAGAGAAGGTGTCAGGAAACTCGGCCTCTTAGTGAAGGAAATAGATGGTTCCAGTTTCTAAAAAACAACTCCTGGAACAACGCAGCCATAGAAGTTTTAATTCTGTCATGACTTCATATTTAATCGATTCTACACTCGAACTTAATTAAGCACTACCCCATCAAAAATTCTTAGATGTTCTGTACAAAGTCCTGCGAGAGAGTTCTTACAACAAAGCAGCCATAAAAGTGTGTTTTCTGAACATGACATCATGACTTCATATATAATCGCAAGCCCATAAACAATTCTTAGAAGTTCTATCCGAGCTTCTAAAAGAAAGTTCTTACAACAAGGCAGCCATATAAATGTGCCATAATTCTACGCGCGAACTCAATTAAAGATTTCCCCAAAAACATTTCTTAGATGTTCTGAAAGAACATTCTTATAATGTGGCCAAGTGAAAATGTGAAAATGCCTTTGCAAAACATTAAACTTACATCCCTTTTGGCAAAATCATAGCAATTTGTATGATATATCATGGCTTATCCTGATTTATCCTCTTTATTGATTCTTTGTCAAGGTTTTATCAGGCGTGATTTGTGCACGGCGCACTCTTTGTTTGTTTTAAATGTAATCTTCGCTGTTTTCGGTTGAAAGGCGATTAAATATAACAATACCGTTATTTTTTTAACCAATTCTACGCACATGTTTTACCTTAATTAAAGCAGATTTAAATGTAATTTATTTATTAATATTGTTTGCTTGCTCCGACCGCGCGCCACCCTGGTTTTATTATAGATTTTCTCACAATATAGCTAGTGTATTATTGTATGGCGTTTCTTTTCAATGCATTTGGCGCTGTCACAAATGAAGTGATTGATTGATTGATTGATGATGTCACTTAAAACGGCGCATAAAATACTCGAAATAATAACATTAAGCCTGAGCTGCAACCCTGAAAACGTGTAAATAAATAAATAAATCAAATAAAAAAAAATTATTGCATCAACAACGCAAAATAATTAAATCAACATGAATGATTTAACGCTCCAAATGCAGTCCACAAAACTTTCACACAACACCCACTCGAAAACATTTCCAAACACGCCCCAAAGTTACACAAATACAGATAGTATGGGATCAGGGCAACATTCGGAGTTGACAAGTGCCGACAGCCAAAACAAGCTGCTACAAAAAATGAATGAAAATGTGGCACAAGGCAAAAGTATGAAAAAAAAAAACAAAAACAAAAGAAATAAACGGCACGCCGAAGTTTAAATGCCCTTGTAGACATAGGGACTAGTGTTTAGCAGATGTGATAGGTGAATTATGAAGCTCGTAAAATATCTTTAAAAAATCTTAGATTTTCCCATAAAAAAACTCATTTAATGACACATGATAAAGTGGTCCAATCATTAAAGGAGGATATTGATCCTATGGGAGATATATTATATGGGCCATATATGATATAGAGATCGGGTTTGGGTCAGTTTGAAGAAGATTTGGATCCAAGTTTGGTTTTTGAAGAGAGGAACTTAATCCAGCGATTGATCCTATATTACAACAAGATTTGGCTTGAATTAGAGAGGAGGATAACGAAACTTCCTAATGCCAAGTTTAGTTTAGAAGAGAGAAACTTAATATAAGATGATCCCTCACTCTACATATATAGCAGTTGTATAATGTGGTTATCCGATTGGGTTAGTTCCAACATATGTACCAGCTCTAAGAGAAATACAGATATATGTTAGTCCCTAGGCTTAGGCACTAAGCAGACAGACAAATAGAGGGACAGACGTCTCGATTGATACTGAACAATAATATATGCACCTTATGGCCAGGCCTTCTTCTATGCGCGGCTCATTTCATGTGAATATAAAAATACTCTCCCAAGGGTATATATTTATATATATATATATATTTATGTTTAGTTAACAAATATTTGGCGTAATGATTGAGCTTTACGCAAAGTTAATTTGCCTTATGCTGATACAGAATCTTTTTTAAGCATTTCACTTTCAATTTGAGCGACATGTTTATCATACTTAGCGTATTTTTATACATTTGACTGGTTTTTATTTTTGTTTTTTTTTTTTTTTTTTTGTGTGGCCAAGTCAAATATTATGACTCAGCCAATTTGCCCGTCCCTCGACCAGATAGGTTATTTATTTTTGTACGTAAATATTTCCATATTTATTTTTGTTATACTAACCCAACAACAATTGCAACGCGCAGCACTCACAACTGTCTGCAAATAATTTTTTATTAGCTCTTGTTTTGTTCTCAATAAATAACCGGGAATTGTCAAAAACAGCGCAACGGATATTTGGTAGCCAACAAAAATGCATTTAAATGAACAAAAACAAAAAACAAAAAAAGCCAACAAAATGCCGTGTAAACGGGTCAATGTTCCGCATACGCCGTGTGGGACAATAGCAGGAAATGGGCTGAGCCCGAAAAAAAAGAAAGAGGGGCAGAAATAAAAAGGAAACGCAGCGAAAGGCAGCAACTTTAATCAATATTGAAGCAGTTTTTGAGGCCAATAAATCATTTCATAATCAATTTTGCCGCTGACATGTACCTCGCTGTGTACGAGTGTGTGTGAGTGTGTGTGTGTGTGTTACTCTCTGATGCACAAGGGGCTAGAAATAAAAGAAGTGTGCGCGGCACATGGCCGAACACAAAAACTTTGGCCACCTTGCGTCATGTGCGCTGTATGTGAGTGCAATAAACAAACCACACACACGCACACACAAACACACGCATTGGCACACACAAACACATGCAGTAGGTAGCATTGTGCAGCAAAGTGAAGTGCAAAAAACAAGCAACGCCAAAATAATCAACAGATGTTGCAAACAACAACAAACAGCACGCTGCACGTCGAAAAACGGCCTATCTCACGAGCTCTCTGCGTGTGCTTGTGTGCGTTTCACTGTGCGAAAGTGTGCCCGTAAATGAAAAGCGGAAGTTGAAAGTTCAGCGCCACTGACAGCGCCAGCCCAGGCCGAGGTCGCCAGCGTCAACAATGACAGCAGCAACAGCAGCAGCAGCAGCAGAGGCGGCAACATCGTCAGCGTGTGCCCCAAAAAGTATGCTACGCTGACTGCCGTGGCTGCTGTTTGTATACCCTGCTTGCCAAATGTAAACGAGTGTATTGGTTTAGCAGAAATTTCGTCTTGTTCGTATTAATGTAAACCTAGAATGGCCATTCGAGATATATCATAAGCACTTGAGTTCTTTTAGTTCTTAATATTTGTTTAATTATTTTATTTATTTAAAGCAAATAGTGAATGAACGTGGACTTATAATTACTTTACATTATTTTACACATATCACATTGACTCTCAAGCTAAAACTTCATTCTTCTTCTCGCGACTCTCGATTCTTCTTCTCCCTCAACAAATCAGGAAAATCCCAAAATAATTCTTCTAGCTTTACAGCTAAGTCCCCAATGTATACAGAAGTTGGGTTTCTATGATTCTCTGATTACACTTCGTGTAGAGTATGAGCCGGTCGTTTGCAGGCGACTGCGACTTGCTGTTGATGTTGTTGCTGTGGGTTGTGTGTATTGTGCGAACTTCAAGCGGAAATTAAGTGTGACCTCTTCGCGTGGCTGTGAACCGGGCGGGGGCCAGCGCAAAAATAACGAAAGCGTACACAATCCAACGCGCATATCAATGCCTGTGGACGGACATTCGCACACATTTGCCAAGTGCTGCTCCGACACTCCATTTGCAGTTGCGGGCGGCCAAAGGGCTGAGACCCCGTCCCCCGCCCTCACTCCCCTCCCCCCTGGCCCGGTGTTCCAGTTGCTGCCCCATCGGTGATTGTGTTTGCGTGTTGTGATGCGTTCAAAATTGTATTTGCCTAGCATTGTGGATGTGAAGGATGTGGCATGTGTGTGCGCGAGTGTGTGTGTGGCAGGATGCAGCGCCAATTGGCCTTTGGGGCACTTTGATTTTTTCATTGGATTTGATGAGTGCGTCGCTTGGCCCAGCGAAACGTTTTTAGTTATCAAACGTTTCGGTTTTCGGTTGGGCAAAAGGCCAAATATGTATATATATTGCTGCTTGCCTCTGCCTAACTGACCGGCATGTAATAAAGCCGCTCGCCCGTACCAAAATTGATGTTGCGCCCATTGCCACGCCCATAAGCAATGCCAATGTAATCCAATTTGAGGCGCAGCCTCTAAAATATGGCAACTGTTGATGTTGATGTTAGTTTTTGCGAGCAGCCAAATTGTTTTCGGTCCAGCAAAAACAGCTACCACACAAAAATGTATCCTTAATATGAATGTATAAGCGGATTTTCAGCTTCTCCTCGCTGTGCAGTCATTATATTTACAGCATTAAGAACAACTCTCCCATCAAAAGCTAATATACTTATGCTACGGATTAAAACATTTGGCAAGCAGCAACAGTCGAGAGAAAATTATCTGATTTCTTCATTGGGCTACAGGTGCAAAGCTTGGCAGGAAGCGGATTCTATTAGAAAACACAAAGCACAAAGTGCAATGATTAATCAGCTTTATTTGTCAGTTTTATTTCGTGCTAAAAGTGTCAAAGAGAATATTTATAAAAGTTTATTAACACTAAGTACTTGCGTCCACACACACACACACATACGCAACGCAGCACATTAGAAATGACCATAAAACACAAACAAAACAGTTGCCAAGAACAACAACAATAACGAAGACCAAGTTGAACGTCATGAAGCGCTCCCACAAGCAGACTTCAAGTGCGCCAACAACAACAGACGTGGGGCGTGGAAGAGGAGGGAAGAGGGAGAAGGTGGAGCGGACAAAAAACTGGCACAAAGTGCACAAAACGTACTTAGAACGTCTTTAAGTTCAACATAAAAAACAACACAACTTGGCCAAACATAAATCCCAACAACACAAGCTAACGGTAAGTAACACACACCCACGCACACCCACACACACAAACACACACACACACACACACGCACAGCTAACAGTTGAGAGCATATTAAGACTGATTTTGGCCTAAGGCAGTCGCTGGGCAGCTGGCCAGCATATTTAGGCGATTATTTATGGCCAATGGCGACGACGAAAAATCCGACACTCGGCGCGACTTGTTGGCAGGCACATGGATACAGATACAGACACAGACACAGATACAGATACAGATACAGATACAGATACAGATACAGATACAGATACAGATACAGATACAGATACAGATACGGAAACAGATACAGCTGCACATTTATAGCTAACAATATATGCGTCTGGCTGGCTGTGTGTGTGTGTGTGTGTGTGTGTGGAGGCGGCAGCAAACAAGCCCAAACATGAGCGGATCGACCACTTCCACTTGCCAACTGTCTGCTGTTTATTGACGGCAGCAACAACAACAACAACAACAAACAACCGACAGAATTGACACTGAGCGACCCAAAACGGCAGCCAAGCCTGTGACTGCCAAAATGGGATCTACTTACAGAGCGTAGACCATGCCCCCCAGTCCCATGTCCCCATGTCCAGTCCAGGCACGACAAGCAGCAGCAGCTCACATGTTACATAACTCGGCCACACAGTGGAGCAAGACGAAAAAGTAAACACACAAAATAAATGAAACGAAAATTTCATTTTAGCTTATTACAAACCGAATTGAGAATTAAGCTACCAATTGGAGCAGAATGAGAACTGTCACCAGAGAACCCAAATGAGATGCTTATGAAAGATAAATTGATAAGAGTTAGCTATTGAAGGAGATGACAGACCTTTGTTTAAATATTTTTACACACTGCCACAAGTTGTGATAAATGAGTCTTATTTATATAAAGAATAAAATAATCGTACTTAAAACTGCATCCAACAGATCTTAGAAACATCTCAACTGAGATGCTTATGAAAGATAAATTGAGAAGAAAGAGGGAGAGAGAGAAAGAGACGACAGACCTTTGTCCTTCTAACCTAATACATTGACAGAAGATATGGTGATATTGACAAGAAAATAAGTCTATTTATATAAAGAAGCAGATAATTGTACTTAAAACTGCGTCCAAAACACCTTAGATATATCTCAAATGAGATACTTATGAAAGATAAATTGATAGCTAAAATGAGATAGTTGAGAAGAATAATTTTTATTCTTATATAAAGAAGTAGGCAATCGTGCAGTAAACTGCGTCCCAAAGACGGTAGATACCCATTTTTTTATCTTCTGATCTTTACCCACATGGGTAAAAGGTTTCTTTATCCGTCCACCCGTCAATATATTCTGATCTCCACCAAGCAAAAGGCTGTGAAATGATATAAGGGCTTTTTACAATGGTGGGATATTTTGGATGAACAGGTTTGAAGATATGGCCTAATTCTGGTGTGTTTAGATGATTCGCCTCTTATGTAGGTCGCAGATGATTCGTCTCAAAGGTGGGTTGCCGGGGTGTAGCCTTTGGTGGCCAACACTCTGATGAGAGATTTCAAATGCCGCAGCAGCTGCTGTAGTTGATGTGATCTTCGACTTTTATTTGAACGTGCTTAAATAGAACTTTGCTCGTATATCGATCGTTTATCGTATATCTCCTCATATGCGCCTCCAACTTTGAATATGGAACCAGTGTGCCGCAGCTGAAGAGGCTGTTCCTGTCAGCTAGTGGAATTTTTTCCTGCTCGTTTTATTTCGCTTGGGTTTGTCATTTTGACAAACGAAAACAACATTTGATATGCCAAACATGTGGGAGCCGCCTGGGAGCGCTTGCCACGCCCACACGCCCCGCTTGTCACTTGTTTGCGGCGGCGGCAACAATGGAGGGGCGTGACGGGTCGCATGCTGCAACGTGGCGTATGAGTAACTTAATAAATTTGACAACAATGCCGCACAAAGGCAAACAAATGCAACAATGCCGCCGACCAGAGTTGTCACCATTTACGGCAGCAGCTACAGTTGTTGTTTTTCCTGCTGCCGCTGCTGCTGCGCATTTTCAATTTGTTTTCGCGGCACTGCAGCGCGGCTTGTAAACAAAATCCGGCGGAAAATGCGAACAAGCGACGCTTACGAGCAGCCAAATAGCCAAAGAGCCAAAAGGAAATGCCATTTTGTCGCCCACCTCCAGTTAACCCCACACCTCCCTCGCCCCCCATCCCTCGCTGCCATTCTCGGCGGGGTCATTTGGCCAGCGTTGACAAGCGTGTTAAGCCGAGTTGGTCCACCTCCTTCCCCCTCTTCTACCCCCTTCCCACAGCCACTTTGTCAGTGTTTACAAATTGCGCAATGTTTGTTTGGCTGACTGTTTGTTGGCATATTTGTTTGTTTGTGGGCCGTCCGACACAAAAGCTCGTTTTAATATCAACATTTTTAATAAATATGCAGCGCTGACCACAAAACGCACTTTGGCTTATTGCAATGGCAACTGTAGCGCACAATACAATGAGCCAAATGTAATTTTAACCCCCCAGACAAGAACTCGAAATCTACAGCTATTATAACTGAAAATTAATGTGGCAAATATCGGCAGGCATGGATATACAATTTCAAGCGAAAGCAAAACTGACTGACTAAAGGCTGATTGATCGCAGGAGTTGGAAACTATATTTTCCCAAGAATTCGCCTATTTTGCAGTGCATTCAAAATCTTTTCCTCGCAGAAAATTCAGTGAATGTACTAAAAAAATACAACTTTTGCCTCAACCTTTTTCATTATAAGCTGTCAAAAGACACATGGAGATTAGTATAAGATAGAAGTACACCACACAAGTTGATTACTAAGGATTAAAAAGGAATTACCCAGATTCTGATTTGTGATATTGAGAGCGGAATCAAGAACTCATTAAAGGAAAGTATAAATTAAAAGTATATATATATATCTATATATATAATAATAATTATAATAATAAACCGCAGACTCAAGAACTCTTTAAAATATTTATATATATATGCTTTTAATTTATATTTTCTTTTAAAGAGTTCTTAAGTCCGCGGCTTATATATATAATAAATAATAATAATAATATATAATATATAATAATAATCATAAATAATTAAAGTCATCGAATATATTAAAAACCAGCCCAACAAATAAATACATTTTCTGGCAGCTGTGCGTGGAAAAATGCGCAGATACATATTTAAATGCTAGCGAATACAGTTGAAAATTGCTGCTGGATTTGAACCATAAGCTCTTATCAGTCAGATGCTCAGACACCTTAAACTGTCAGCCAAAATTAAAAAAAAAAAAACGAATAATGCCTGCTACTCTCTAAAATGCAGATATTTGATGCTGCACATTTTTGGTAAATAGCTAAAAAACAAAAATACGAAACTGTGAATTTTATATGCATAAAGCGGTTCGTTCATTTTAGTTTTTTTTTTTGTGTGTTATTTTTTTGTCGCTGATTTGCATTCACTGCTGAAAATTACAACTCGGGAAAAGCAGCTTAACATAAATTTCCACGAGCTGGCTACCTATACATAATTCCTCCTACTGCCCCCTCCCCCCCTGCCACCTTCCTCCCTTCCACCACTGAATGTGTGTATAACTAAACATTTACATTTCATTAAAACTAAAAACAACACACAAAAGCAGCCAGCACGACACGAAAACGTAAACGAATACGAAAACTAACCAAATGCCCACACACACACACACACACATAGAGAGAGACACACACAGATACAGGACAGACAGACAGACGGGCAGGGAGGCTGGCAGCTCGTATAGTGGCATGTTAGCAGCATACTTTTGGGCTAGGTAAAATGCCTTCGCTGCCCATACCCAGATTGTGTCCCACTACACTCTGAGAAATGCTAATGCTCTTTTGACACCTTCGGTAGAAATTGTGTTAAATTAAATACAAACGTTTTCTGATTACGAACAGTGTTGAAATTTCTTGAGGTATAAAGTAAATTTGTATTGTAAGAACTTTTGTTACTAAAGAACACATCTTTAAGATTGGGATATTCGTGAAATTAGTAGTGCGAGTAGCTTAGTAGGCTGGCCTTAACCCCCTTCAAAACTGTGGACTATATAAAGAAGCTATGATCATTTAAAGTTACCCCCTTTTTTTCTGAGTGCAGCAAGTGCAACTTGTCGTCCTCTCGTGCGGGCCTGAGCTAGCGTTCTGTGCAAGGTGAGTGCCACTCGAGAAACTGCCAGTTCTGAGCTGAAAACTGCGAACTGTACAAGTGTGTGTGTGTGTGTGTGTGTGTGGTGGTGTGTATGTGTCTCTGCATCATATCGCTTTTTAAAACACACATACTTAACTCGACGTTTTTCACTCAACGAGCTTTTACGTACCGGCAACAAAGTGTAGAAGTGCAACAACAACAATGCCACAGCTGCCTCTCATCTCTGTCGCAGTTGGAGTGTGCACATGTGCACGTGTGTGTGTGTGTGGGTTAGGTTTTATTTTCATACGCAAAAAGTTGGCCAGCATCAGTCAAAATGGAATGCGGTTCATTTGGGCCACTGTAGTAGCGAAATAAATAGTATATTTTGCCCGAGTGCCACTCATGAGAATTGCACAAAAAACAACGCGCAGAGCAGAACCTGTCCCGGCCCGGGCCGAGACCTGAGTCCTGATCTCACCGGGTGCTAGTCCTATGGCTCCTGCCCGACTCGTCCTGTGCCTATGCCAAGTGCCAGTCAAATATATGAATTGGCCGGCGAGCCAGTTCTCTTGGAGCATAATAACAAGAAGTTGCTCTGTGCCCATTTACAGGCAACATCGTATACATTTCTGCACCCCCCTCCCCCCCTCGTCTACCCCGCTGACCCAATTGCTGCCTTTGTTCCTCTGAATATACACACAAGCACACACACTCACACACATACATACAAAATGCATCCTAATTACGCTTTATGTTTAGCAGCTCTATTCAATTAAATGTAATGCACGTTCCGAGCCATAACTAAAATCGCAGCAATCATCAAAAAAAAAAAAAAGAAGAAATGAGCAAGAGGTGTATCCGACTAGGGGATGCCCTGCAGCTCAACACAAGCATTCACGATCATTACGTGAGCTGTAAATGTGGCATCAATGTTTGCTTAAAACGTATTACTTATTAGCTAATTTATTGATACTATTCTGGAGCCTCTAGACCTAGCTTTACAATAATGGGATTAACATACTTAATATAACTTATTAAGTTTTATAATTATTTGATTTAGCTTCAATTTATCTGAGTACCCGGCGTGGGATGCATCCAGCGAAGTCGCCCTCGCTTTCTTCTCAATATATTGGGGGGAAACATCTATTGTCTAGAATCAATTTCTATGAACGCGTGTATATCTTCTTTATTGCGTGGCAAAATTTTATTATTAAGATATGCTATAATACATTCATATTATATTAGAAATAATACTATAATTATTTACAACCAAAAGTGCGCTAACATCCAGGCCTTCAGCTCACGTGACAAAATTATAATAACCCTCTCTAAGAGATTAAGTAAAAGAGAGAGAGAGAGAGAGAGAGAGAGAGAGAGAGAGATAGTTCGTGCAACGTGCCACAGACATTTGTTACCTGCCCCAATGTTTAATTAAAAACTAAAGCAGCTGCCGCCGCCGTTCCGCTGTTTACACTTTGAGCTGGCACTTTTCATTTTGGCCGTGTTCAATTTCCAATTGTGCAGCATAAACGCAATTTATATATTTTTCACATTTTCCGTGTATTTGTTGCAGTCGTTAAGAATTTTCAGTAGCTGTCAGCAGCTTTCCACGGCGACACTTTAACGTATGTTGAATGTTAAATACTCTATTTGAAAGATTTTTAAATTATATTTGAAGCTAAGGGAAATAGCCCGATGTCGACCGAGTTAAATGCATACGGAATATAGATTTATGCATGTATTAAACCACCAACTTGAGGCTCATGCAAAGTCTTTTTAGTTGACCCAAGCGTCTATGTCTAAAAGAAAAAACGTCCTTTCCTTTATCGTCAAATGAATACTGAATATGGAATTATACATATATAAATATAGTATACGAATATTTTATGAAATCCTCACCAACTTAAGGCTTTTGCAAAGTCTTTGAAATTGACCCAAGCGTCTATGGAAAAACATCTTTTCCTATCGCGTCTTTACGTGGCTTCGATCTCTGAACTTCGTGCTCAGTTTCACCTTTTTAACATTAACCCCCACTTGAAACAGATTAAAATGCTTTCTTTCAATTATTTGAACATCGATTGAGCCATAATATGAGTTAATTAGTAAGCCAGGCTCTCCGGGCTAGCCTTTTGCCCGGCAGCCTATTTATCTGGATGATTTGTTCGTTGCGTGGCCAAAGCTGATGACGCACTGCTAATGACCCCGCATCGGTGTGAGGTAAGTGAAAACTGCCAAGGCGCTGGCACTTAGCAGCCAATAAATTGTAATTCGACACGAGCTGCAGCAGCTGCAGGCGGAGGCGAGCGGCGGGCGGCGGAAGTGAGAGCTCAGCCCGGGACAAGAGCGCGACGCGCGCATTCCTTTTGCTTCTGAAATGGAAAAATTAATTCTCAAACGATTTCGTTTGCTTTTGCAGCTGCTGCTGCCGTTGCAAGTTGAAGCCTTCCAGGCGCCTTTCTTTGCTGTAAAATGTCACAAACACACGGCCCCTCTCTCTCTCTTCACCCTCTCGCCCACACTGCGCCATTTTTATATTAGTTTCATTTATTTTGCTTTATTCCACACAGCTTGCGCCCTTTTGCACACTCGCTGTACGTTTTTATCACACGCCCACGCTGCCAGCATACAAGTGGCAAATAAATTCATTAGTGGCACAAATTAGTTGCATGCAACGAGCAGCAGCAGCATCCAACTCGGCCCAAGCCAGGCCAAGGCGAGCGACACTAAAGTGCTTTCAATTTCAATTAAATTTGCTACTCGCTGCAGTTGCAGTTGCCCTTTGCCCCACCCTCTTCGCCCCTCCCCCGAGTGCGTGCTGACTCAGGGGCACACTTAAAGCTCGTTTAAGCGCTCGTTTCGCTTCATCTGCTGCCAACCCGTTTAGCCCTGTGTGTGTGTGTGTGTGTGTGTGCTGATTATGTAATCAAAGTATTTGCCAGCTAATTTATAGCCGCCGGCCTTTGCCCGGCACACGCTGCGTATGCGCAACATTAAACAGCTTTGAGCCAAGACTGACAAGCTGCAGGCAGTAAAAATCTTGGAGTGCATTTGAAGAAGTTTTGGCAATTAAAGTTAAGCTAACTTAGCTATAAGACTTGCCTATTAATTTAGCATTGAGTTAAAAAGAATTTGAACATTTGAAGAAACCTTTTTCTGTCTGTATGACAGACTGCAACATTTAGCTTAACCCATTGCAGCCGTTAATCATTTGACGCCCGACGAGCTTGAAGAAAATACATGTGACGAGTCAAAGCAAATTGCAGCACATTTGTCGCGCCAAAGCCACATTCCCGGGCAACTCGTTCAGAGTTTATCCCCCTAAGGTCATCTATCAACAGCTAAAGGTTAGCACCTAGAGACAAACAGCCCAAACAGACAACAATCGGCAAGGCAATAACAGGCATATATTTATGTAGGTATATATCTGTGCATATACTTATGTGTGCTATTGTGGCTCCCTTTGCTGCCTACTGCCAGCTCATTTGTCAATACACACGTGCTCGCCGCTTCCTTTTCCGCTTTGTGTTATCCTGGCATTTCTCTGTGATCCCCTGACAAAGGCACGCAGCAAAAATTTAGACAACGTCTCCCCCCGAAAGAATATGCCAGCAACAAAGCCAAAGACATTTGGGCCGTGGGCGTGGGCGTGGGTGTGGGCGTGGCAGGCAGGTTGCCGCTGTTAAATGTACTTTAAATATCACTTAACGCGTTTAGCCTTGATTTCGAGGCCATGTCATTTTATCTCCCGCCGCCAAATACATTCGTATTCGCTTTGCATATTTATTGAGCGGGTCTCCGAGACCTTAGCCTATTCCCAGCTGGGAGTCGTGGGCTTAAAGCATGTGTGTGCCATTAGGCAACTAATATTAAATTCAATTCAATTTCGTAGCTTACAATTTTTATGGCCATGTGTAAGTACGTAGAAATTAAATTTCACAGTTTAATGAGCCATCAAAAGGGCGAACAAAAGCGAAAAATAAATAAATAAACGAAAAATGAAAAGTCACATGCACAACAGGAAATAAGGAAAAAAAAAATACACAAAAGCAAGCGCTCGCTCGACTTTAATATACCCTGTGCAGCCGCATAAATTAAATATTTAAGCTACCCCATTGTGCGACAGTTTCGTGCAGGGTATACAGAGATTGAAAAGCAAAGCTAACAAAGCCCAAATGCTTAAAGTTAATTCAAATTTAATTAGGACTTTTTTTTCGGTATTGTTTTTTCCCTGTTGCAGGGGAATGTTGGTTGCTCGAAGGGTGTGTGAGAGGGGGCGGGGCGGCAGTTCCCAACGGACCAACTGTAAATGAAAATTGACGCAACGCAAGTTTATTAAAATGCGATTTGCATAAGGATGTGGCACTGCAGCCGGTGTAAGCTCCAAGCCTCTGCCACACACACAAACAAGTCAAATGTAAGGCTGAAGCAGAGCCAATGAATTTTAAATATTTTCACAGCTCACAGACACAACCGAATAAGGGACACAATCACAAGCCAAAGTCTCACTCACACACACACAGCCACACACTTGACACGGCCAAGGGCGCCGGAAAAGTCGGGGGAAAAGCCAACCGAGCGCATTAATTTTCGCTTTTTCGCCTTTCACACGCATTTTATTTGCGTTCAAAACTCAATTAAAAGTAGCCAGGTCCAGATCCCGCCCAGCCGAGCTGCGTCCCGGCCAGGCTTTACCTATTCCGCTTGACTTTTCTTTTTTTTTCATTCTTTGTTTTTCACAATTGACAATAGCTGAATGCCCAACTGTTTACCATGTTATTAAGTTGCTAATGGAGCTGTTGAACAAAAGTGTGAGCAATTGGATATTGTTTTAGAATACTCTGACAACTTAGCTGGGTTACAGAATGAATAGCTCTGAGAGAACTCTTAGTGGAGCCTTTTAAAGTGCAGCCCTTATGATTATAAAACTCTTAGCAAAGGGGGGATAAGTGTGGCAGACCGAGAAGGATTCACTTTGCTGATATTTCCACCAGCTATAAAATACACATTATAAAATACACAAATAGACTTGAATATAACTTAAGTATTAGAATTGTGATCGAGCTTCGTTTCAAAGTCGAAACCCATCTAAAAAATTTAAGGAAAAAAAATCACGCAGGAACTTTGTAGTCAACTCAAGCACAATCCTTGTCAACCTGGAAATATTTTAAACGAAGCACGAAGTTCTTAATTCTTTAACATTTTCTTAGCACCAAGACTCTTAAATAGAAGACTCTGCAGTTTTTCATCTAAGGAATCGTGTACCTTCATTAAGATTCTTCCATACTTCAATTATGCTTCAACCAAACTTTTTCCTCTTATAGGCCGACAATTTCAGTTTTGACAAACCATCTTTAATTCAAACCCGCTTCAAACTTAGAATAGTCACTTTTCTCTGCGCATAGATACCCTGTAAAGGGCTCCCAGCTGACAATGAGCTGAAAAACAAAGCCTGTTATCTTCATCGCTTTTGACTGCAGCGTCATTTTAATTGAAATTCAACGGATTTTTGCAGCCAGCCACAAAATGCATGACAAACAGGTAAAAAATGTTTTTTTAAATTACCCAATACCGAACTTTGAATACCCTTAAAAAGTGTTTGTTAAGTAAAGCAAACCCAACTACATCTAGAAAATTGCGGCAAATGTCAAACTTTGCCTGGAAAAGTATTTGATAGTTAGGTGCCAGTTGTTTGCTGGTTCGAATCCCACGCTAGTGTGTGAAGGTATTTAGGCTGTGATATCTAAAAATGTGCTAGTTCCTCTCAAACATTTTGCCTGACAGCTGGCCCAGCTATTGTTGCCGACTTGCAGCAGAGTATGTGCACAAAAATCAAATAAAATAAATAAAATGGCAAAAAAGTGCAGCCAAAATGAAAGGGCGTTAAAAGTTGGCGGGCCACACGTCAGCATCGGCAATCAATGCCTGACCATGTGGCAGTTTTAATTGCTATGCATAGTTATATACAGATGGGATAGTTCGATAGTTCGAGCTGACTTTTATGCTTTGGCATTATTCGCATTGGCATTCGTTGCATTTGGCTGCTGCAACAATTGATGTGCGACTGGTCGCCAACTTCCTGCCACAACAATTGATGCGGCTTCTCCTGCACTCTGTGTCTCAATCTCCTGCTCGGCTTTGGCTCCCAGTTATGCTTGCCTCGAGCACAACGGAAGCTGTGCTGCAATAAAAATCAATTCGCCAGGAAGACAGCTCAAAGTGAAGTTGACCGAACGCCCGATATTAGAGTCATGCAGCATACACATACACAGATGACAAGTGTCACATAAAAGAGGAAAAAAAAAAAGAGAACAACAGCAAATGCATTGAGCGCTTTTAATAAATAAAATAAAACTTAAATTGAAAATTGTTGTCCTCGTAAATTGATAATAATTATTTTTAATTGCATGCAATGAGTTGTTGTTGTTCTTATTGTTGTTGTTGTTGCTGTCCATGCAAATTGCATGTGAAATGCCCGTCGAGCATCGGATATGGCTAAAAAGACGCCGCTGTGCCACATTTGAAAGGCCACATCACGCATACGCCGCATTTGCCGGCGCACATAAAAAAGCCATTAAGCAAATAACATTAAAATTAACTTAAATATTGAATAGCTGAAATGCTTTTGACATATTTGCTTAATCGCATTTACCAAATGCAAATCCAACATCAAATATGTTTTTTTCTTGTTGCTGTCCTTCTATTTGTTTTGATTTTCCATTAAATTTGTTGCCCGTTATAATTGCCAAAAAATGTTGTAATGAATACTGCGACGGCGACTGCGACTGCGAGTGCAACAAATTAATTACAATTTGAATTAATTTTTGATTTCGTAAATTATGCGATTTTTTCCGCATATCACATATTACATATTTATCTAGGCTCTTGTTTTAGATAAATATGTGCATGCAAATACGTGAAATTAATTGAAATCGTTTGTTGTCGAACTGGGGCATTAAAAATTAAATATATTTTGCATTCGTTGTTATTTAATACCAATTTAATTGACATTCGATGT
Source organism: Drosophila novamexicana (assembly GCF_003285875.2). Lineage (NCBI taxonomy): Eukaryota > Metazoa > Arthropoda > Insecta > Diptera > Drosophilidae > Drosophila > Drosophila novamexicana. The sequence goes on from NW_020824848.1 coordinate 929,152, forward strand.
TTGCAGCCTCTAATTAAAATTAAAATTTCAATTACAATTCTGTCTAATAAGATACAGCAGCTGCCAAATCGCATTGTTTGCATATGTAATTATGCATAGTGTGTGCATCTTGCAGATACTTTTGTATCTATTGGTCTCTGTCTGCAGCTCTGTCCGCCTGTTTGTCTGTCAAGTCTGACAAGTAAACTAATCATTTGCATTAATAATTCCATTTCAAGTGCTGTGCTATTTACCTGTGACTAGTAATTAACGTTAAGTCCGGGCCAACATTCGGAATTTCAATAATTACGAATGCATTTTTGTGTGGCACATCAAAAGACAAAATTTGTTTGTACGCAATTTCCAGCTCGATGGAAATTTTGCAAATATTTGCAGTAAAAGCCTGCGGCCTTAATCGATTGGCAGTAAACGCTAGACTTAAATTATATATAAATATATATTTATTTATATATCACATTTGACAGAGTCTGCTCATGAGTACCTTTGTATACAGGCTTATGGGCTCTTTTGAATATTTGATATAGAACGTCAAATTGAAAATAATAATAATTGCTTCGCAGCACACAAACAACTGCACATTATGCGCAGTAAATTGCAATATAAATAATATATTAAGCAATAATAAAATGCGCCTAATTAACTAGCATGGCATCGAAGTAAATTCTTACCTTTTTGTGCCTTACAATTTTGTCCACATTTTGTGCTTGAATATTCTTAAATAGGTTATGAATCATGGCAGCAAAACAAAAATGTTGTTTAGCTATTGCCTTAATTTGCCAGCTTAAAATGTTTTTTCTGCAAATGGAAAACCTCTCAACTTGAGTACCGAATTTGTATCTTGTATTTAAGAACTTTGGGCTCATAAAAACTGTGCTTGCAAAAAGACTTGCTCTTATTTTAGGAAATTACGCCCGTGGCTTGTGCTTGACTTGATTGCAAAATACCTAATTTTTGTTTTATCTAAATTTCGCTTAAGTACACTCGACTCTGGTCCATTTTGGCAGCCACAACACATTTTTTTCGGTCACTTACCAGAACTTTTTTTCGTTGCTTTTTTTGCCTTTGGCTGAAGTTCACTTTGAATTAGTTTTTCTCACTTTGGCCACGTTCGAAAGTCTGTTGCTGGGGCTCAATAAATTAGCAGGGACGTCAGGCACAAATCCAGTGACAATGACTTTTAGTTCCGTGTGCCACATACACGCACACAGCTGCACACACACACACACAGCCACACACTCAGCTACACACACACACACACACAAACACACACGGAAACGTGCAAGCGTATTAAAAACTCATTAAGCAGACTCCGAGTGTTTTTTCTGTGTGGTTTTTTTACGCGCTCTCTTTTGTATATTCTTTTTTTTTAATTTTAATTTATGCAAATATCGACCGAAGTGAAACACACACACGCACGCACACTCGCATAAGCGTGTGGATCTGCCAAAAAGAATGCTGCGCTTTTATCAAGCAAATCGAAAGTCAACACGCACACACACACAGTCGCACACACAGATCAAAAAACCGTGTCGTGAGCAGCGTGAGCAGCGTGAGTCTTGGCGTGAGGGTCCAGCACGTGCGATACGTGACCTAGGCCAAGCGTTAAATTCACGCGAAATGTTGGCTGCCAGAGGATGCCACAGGACTCCGATTACGTTCAGCAGGCATAAGAAGAAGAAGAAGTTGCCACACACACTCACACACACGTGTCGACCAAATCCGCTTAAGACACACTGACGACTGATTCTGTGCCACGCAGCGCAATGCCGCAAGTTGGGGCAACTTGGCCCCAAAATTTGTCTCGGCACCGCACTCGCAATCGCAGTCGGAGTTGCTTTTGCTCGGCTGGCGCGGGGCTGGCACCCGGTGGGCACCCGGACCTGGGATACGGCCAAAGAGCATTGTGAGCTCTTAAGAGCGACTATGTTCCATTTCCGTTCGTTTCGCAACTGGGCGCAACTGGTTCTGCCCATGGAAGGCGCCAAATATGTGACATTGGAAAACGTCTCTCTCTCTCTCTCTCTCTCTGTCTTCCTCTCTCTCAGAGCCTCTCTCCCTGCCCCCTACTGCCTGGTAAATGCCGGCAGGGGCCACTGTTTTGTTTGCCCAATTAAATGCCACATATGTCATGGACTACCCAATGCATATCCCCCTCAGTCGCAGCATGCACTTTTTTAATTAATCATTAATAGAAGCCACGCTCGGCTGGAAACCAAAGCAGCCACAGAAAAAGCCCGAGCCCGAGCCAGAGCCAAAGCCAGATAAAGGCAGGCAGCTCCATTCCCAGCTGAATGCCAAATTGCAGCCTTTGATATGCCCGCTGGAACCTACTCCAGCTCCGACTCCAACTACGCGACTACGGCTCCAGCAGCAATTAGCGAGCGGCCGGCAAATATACAACTGTTGCGCCGAGCCAAATCCCCAAGCACGTCCCAGACCGTTGCCAAATGCAACTGAGTCTCATTCGGTGCGTCAAGTGAAACCGCACAAAACTAAAAGGAATCAAATAGAATATGCTAGACGATAGTGTCCGATGGAGGGATGCTCTACCAGCTGGTGGAACACACTCAGATAGACAGAGGGAACTTACTTATTTACAAGCACACACATTTATCCACGAGGAAAGCTTCTTACCTTCCCCCTACCTCGGCCTTATGGAGGGGACTACTTTATTCTCATATGACTCTGGAGTTTATCTCCGATCATTCTACAATTTGTAGCCTTAAGCCTTTTAGAGTAAACTATTTTACTCTCAAACATTTTGGATTTGGTAGGCATTGAAATCTGTGTGTATATTAAAATTGTTGAAACTGTATAAATGACGTCTTCTGCCTTCTTAAGCCTAATATACAAATCTCGCGGACCCTCACTAACAACTATTACTACTATTACTACTATTATACAGGGTATAATAGTTCATTCGTAACGTGACAACCTGTGCACCCTAGAAACCTGGTTAAACTATGAGAATTTCTTAATTTTGTGACTTTTTTTATGCCAATTTCTTATTCCACTTCGTAAGCACAGAGCAGTCAGGGAGCAATTGTCTTAATGGACCCTAGATAATTTATACATTAGTTTAATCTTCACTATAGGGTCAAACCCTTCCTCTCAGCCAATATACCCCAGTTCATAGGGTCGCAAAAAATGCCAGAGCAAGAAGAAGAGCACGCACAGCCACATTGCATTTGTTGGGCTCCGTGTCGCGTGGGGCTGGGGCAAACCTAATGTAACAATTGACCTGTGGGTCATGTAGCCAACCTCCCCCGCCCCTTTCCACTCCAGCTACTCCTCCTCCATGCCGCAGCCATGTGCCGTTGCGTGCCTCAGTTGCAAATACAATTTGCTGCACTCGGTCGAACACATTCCGATTTCGCATAATTTTATTGGCTCCGACGACGACGACGACAGCAAACAGAATCAACAGTTTTCGATGCCCGGCGTTGTCCCCCAGACGCAATGCGACGCGCTCCCCAATGCATTTTTGTAGGCGCGAGGGCATATGCCAGGGCCAGCGACAGAGTCGGAGCCCAGTCGGAGCGTCCTCCTTCACCATGCTTTGCATATGCAATCGCCCACAAAATCGGGCAGCCAGAAGCGACTACAGCTCGGAGACCGGGGCCAAAGGGTTTGCATTGCAAAAATGCTAATTAGGCGTAATTCGCATAAAATTCGCAAACATTTGCTGTCATTGGCACGGCTGAGTGGGACGCCTGGCGCCGGCAGCTGGAGGATTCGGTTCAGATTCAGCGCGGACTCGCGCCCTGGCCATTTCTGGCTATGGCAATGGCTTTTGATTTATGAGCGCCAACGCCTATCAGCGGCACATCAACAGCGCCAATCGTCGGCTCATCCGTCATCGCAGGCCACACCCGGAGATGGAGATGGATGCCGCTGCTGCTCCACGGCCTCTGCCGCGGGCAGCCTGATAAATTATTAAGTGTGCGAGTGTGTTGTGTAAGCTTATGTGATTCTGATACGGATTTGTTTTGTTCTTTGCTGTGATTCCTCTTCCATAGTTGTGGCCGAGAGCAGTTGCACGCGTAAGCTCATCCATGGAGACATATCTATTTGTCCTTCAAAGCTTACAAATGCCTCGCAAGCACAGTTTACATACTTATATACATACTAACGAGTATACCCCGGCCTTGCCCGAGGTCTATATAGGATATTTAAGAGTACTATTTTGACATGAATTTCGACTAAAATTTACCTAGTCAGATTTGAATGCCAGATTAATCTAGAGGAAAAACCATGAACAAAAAGCCAAACTTCATAAAAATCGGATAAGATCTGACCAAGATATCGGGGTGGGAAAGTTTGGCCTACGTCTATATAGGATATTTATAAAATTTACGTAGTCATGTGTGAATGCAGGATTAATCTATATAGAAAACCGTGTACAAAAAGCCAAACCTCGTGAAAATCTGATGAAATTTGACCGAGTTATGGGATTGGGAAATTTGGCCTATATGATATCGTAGTCCGATGTTTTTAAGACTTGGCGCATTCGTATAAAGCAGGGAGGACCTCTTAATTGCCTAGTTTGTTTGAGGTATCTGAAGGAAACAAAAAAAATTGTTTTTACACGAAATAAAGCTTCGATAGAAAAAAATATAGCAAATATATATAATTTATGAGCTCGCAAGCAACTCCTTCTATGCCTTCGCAGCTGCCCCGACTTTAAGTCAACTTTTGGCCTTAAGACCAAATTGTTTAAATGTTGAGTTTAATTGTGGAATTTCATAAAATTTCAAACAGGTACAAATTGAAAACGAATTACATTTTTGGCAAAACATTTTGCACAAGAAAATGTTAAAATTTCAGAAAAAGTGCGTTTGGTTAGCTTCAAAGACGCATCCTTGACCTTGCTAAGCGAATTTCACTGTGAAGCTGTTCCACAGCCCGATGAGCTTTTCTAGAACAAGAAAAGAGTCTGTTTTATTAATTAAATGGCTGTGTTGTTGATCACAATGAAGGAGGAGGGGAAACGGAGAAGGGGAAGAGGAGCTGCAGGAGGAGCATTACTCAATTGGGTTTGGGGCAGCAGCTGGCGCTAACGATGCGCAGCAGGGGGGAGGGGGGCAAGTGGGAGTGGGGGTGCGGCTGGCAATAACATTCGCTTTGCGCAAGTACTCAGCCTCATGTCCTCTGTGGGCGGGGCAGATGAGCAGCTCTCAACTATTGTCCATGTTTGTGTACCTGGCTGGCCCGTTTTCTGGGCCAGGCCGAAAGTGCCAAGCATTGTTGTATCTGGTGAAAGGATTTCAATGTCACACGGCGGTGTCTGTTTGACGGAAGCGTCGCCCGTCTCCGGGCCGGGTCCATGCCATTAAGCCACGTTTTGGCGACCACAGAAAACGTCGCAATAAAAATACAGGGTAAACTCTGTCGCTGTCTCGCTCTGTGGCCACTTTTGTGGTCAATTAACGGCCGCCTTTTTGGCAGCTTTATGCTTTGTTTTGTTATGAATTTAAATGACCCACTGTGTGCCGTGGGCCTCTGGCTCTGCCTCAAGGCGGCATTCAAGCGTTGCGAAGCGCCTGCCCCAACATGCCAGCGTGTGTCGCGCTAAGCTGCCAGCGGCTGGCCAAAAACCCAGCTCACACACGTTGTGACAACACCTGTCGCCGTGAAATTTTCAACAATTTAGCTAATGACTTTCCCAGTCGGGGCTAGCCCCAGCAGGTGTAAAACCCCCATCCCCTCAACCTATGTTAATACCAAATTAATTATATGCCATGCAGTGAAATTAATCAAGTGTAGCGCCAAACCAGGCAAACCAAAATCAACTACACTTTCGACCTGAACTCTATTTAACCCCAAAACAAGCCCCCCCCCTCTCCCTCTACCCTCCTTCGGCACCGACTGGGGGCCATTTCATTAATCACACTCAACACTTGGGCAGGGCTTGAAAGTAGCGGAACGTGCGAGGCGGTGGCGTCTAAAGGGGACAACTTTGAGCTCACTTGTGGCCAATGTCAAATGGTTTTTGGCTGCCCAAAAAACGCTTCAGTTCCTGATTATTTATTATTGTTTAAGGTGTTGTGGGCGGCAATACTGTGGAAGGGGGGCAAGTGGGCCAGGTAGTCAGGTGCAAGCTGCACTTATACGGATGCTTTTGGAAATTAATTGGCAAAGGCGCACATTGAATGTGGGCCAAAAAAATGAAGTATTGGCAGAGAAATTGAGAGAATAGAGATTAGAAGAAGATGAGATACTCGTCATATTAGTTAAAGAAATTTATACGAACGATTTTTGATATGCTAGTTCGATGTTAATAAATAATAAATAATTTGGCAGGAATATAATAAGGCTCTTATAATGAAAGTCAGGTTAGGATATATCAGATGCGGGAAACAAATCTTTGCAAAGTTTCAACTAAAGAATCAACGTCTTCTTTGCAAAGAAAGACTTGGTAGAATCTTCTGTTCAAACTGATCATAAATATATATATATATAGCTTAGAGCCTCTCCCTATGAGCGTTACATATTTCGTGAAAAAAGTGAAAGTACCCTCTGCTAGTGTAAAATTCCTTATATTTACCCTGTAAACAGCACAAACAATTTACGCTTTTTGTATCAGCTAAGACAATTTTGATGTAGCACAATTTAAGGCAGCTGCCATAAAACCAAATAGCATAGATACAAACCAAGGCGCAACTGAAACTTGGCATCCTTATAGCACGCAAGTTATAGCAGTTTTATAGCGCCTAACTGTTTTTAGCTTACGCCTAAAAGTATAGCGAAAACTCTCCAAATTGCGACCAACCGCGTGCTATGAAAACCGATTCAACACAATAGTACGCCACGCAGCCGCTAGAGGGCGTGCTCTGTGTATCACCTGCAAAAAGGTTTTTATCGTTTGCCCGTTTCAGTCGCGCGATCGGCCGCATACGAAACAGGTGAACGCAGCGCACTGCGATAAGTAACGGTAACAGCAACTTTTTTTTTGGAGGGGGGGGGCTTGCAAATAGATAAATAACTAAATAATATTGTTAGTTATTTAATATGCAGCATAAGCGAAATTAGAACTGAAAAAAAAGAAAAACAAACAAAAAGTGCTCAAATAACAATAAAGGAAAATATAAGCAATGCGCCAGTAGCTGTGTGTGTGTACGTGTGCGTGTGTGTGTGTGTGTGCCTATGATAAGATAGCCCAGAAACGCGATGTTTGTGATAACAGCCATATTTGTTAAGACAGTTCAATTTGGCCGGGAGAAACGCATTAGTCACCTGCATCGAGATGTAAATATTCATTCACACAGTGTGCATTCACAAGAAATGACAACAACATTGGGCTGGACATAATGTGGATATCATTAACACGCACAAAATAAGCCTAAGCTGAAGTTAATACTTATCCAAAGAACAGCTCGCTTAGTTTTTTCTCTCTAGAAGATATCTAAGTGAATTATTCACTTGCTCTTGTTCTAGTACAGTAAAACCTCTGTTAAAGGACAGCATTATCTATTTGAGACGCATTGTCAATAAGAAAATAATAGCAAGACTATCTTCTAAGTGGATTATTCGCTTGCTCTTTTGTTTAGCTTGTTGATCTATGCGCAGCATGGTACAGTGAAACCTCTTTTGAAGGACAGCAGGAACCTCCTTAAGCAAGCAGCTCCCCTGTTCCCTTTGCTATAGAGCCAGGCTTTTATTATGAAAGTCTCTTCTTTATTTGTACTTAAAATAGCTTCTTCTCTTCAGAGTGGCTGGAACTCAAGCTTCGCGCTTGAAATTATCTAATTGGGAAGCATTGTTAACATGAAAATAATATCTAGATTATCTTCCTAAGTGAACAGTGAAACCTCTTCCTTTTCTCTAGGTCGAACGCTTTTACTGTTCTTTATCTCTGCAAAAGATTGATGTATCTCTCGATACGGAGGGGGGCACGCTTTCAATTATCTACTTTAATATTGAGGTTATTTTCCACGCCCACCTTCTTGAGTTCTCAGCCAAACAGGAACTGTTTGTTGTTCATCAAACTGAGCTTTTACTGTATGCACATCATATATACTTAAATGTAATAGGAGATATGCTCATATGAGCAGCTTCCGCTCTGACAGACGTTTAAACAGAAATGTGCCAGTGGCAAATTATATAAATTAGATTATGGCATGTTGTTGTTGTTGTTGTTGTTGTTGTTGTTATTTTTGTCATGCGTATATATATATACAAATATGTGTGTGTATATAATGCTTAATTACAGAGGTATATGTGTGTCTATAAGCGGGGCAATCAATCGGTTTAGAGTCCGATGCGGCCAGCGGCGCGAAATATAAACATAAAAAGCAAACATTCGGCTTGCGGAATCCAAGCGCAGCGGCAGCAACAACAACAACAACAACAAGAAAAACAAAATCAACAGTAACAATAACAACAACAACAATAAAAACAGCCCCATCAAATAACATAGAAATTATTACGAATACAAATCGGAAATAAATTCATTTTTGTGCGCGCCTTAAATTACATCGAAGAGGGGGGAGGGGTGCGGTGCGGGTGCTGGGTGCACAGTAAATACTCTTTAAAGCGAATTAGCATTAAACTTTCTTTCGTAGTCTTTTGCTTGGATTAAAGATTAAAGATCTGAAGGTACACTGACAGAAATCTAAAGACATTTCTACTTCGGTTTAAAATAATCCCAATTTTCAAGTTTCCTTTAAGTCAACTCGACTTGAAAAGGTTTTATTGCATATATTGTTTATCGCGAAACGAATTGAAGAGCATTTTGCAACCGTTATTCACCTTCGCCCAGCTGTTCGTCAACCGAGCTTTCACTGTACTCTGTAAAGATTTGCTGCAAAGTAAAAAGTTTGACTACCTAATAGACCTATTTATAGACGTGTACCTAGGCTGCGCTGTTGCGCCAGTTCCCAGCCGGTTTACTGGCTGGCAATAGAAATGGTTAAAAGAAGAAGAAGCAGAGAACAGCTCGTAAATAGCGTTACACAATCCAAAAAAAAAAAACCCTGAGGAGAACTCTTCTATGCGTATTCCCCGAGCTGCAATTAGTCGCCGCGCTGTCCGCCAGGTCGTTGGCCATAAAACTGTTGATAAAAGCCACACACCTGTATATACATATATACATATATATGTGCGATATATATATCTGTATGACAGCTACCCTTCAAACATTTAAACATAACTACAGCTGTGACGTCATGTTGGGACTGCAATCAAATTCGTTTCGTTACAGTTTTGCTTTTATTTAAATTTTTATTTTATCTCCAAGCTCATTAACTTGTACACATGCAATTGTTGCATTGTTGTTTGTTATGGGTGGTTGTTGTTGCTGATATTGTTGCTGATATTGTTGTTGTTGTTGTTGTAGCTACCTGTAGCTATCAGCTGCACACCTTTCACAGCTTACACTCAGCGAGCGGAAGTATTAATAATACATTTTTAATATATTTAACAACAACTACCACACAACTAATCACAATAACAAGAGCAAAGACAACAATTGATTTTGTTTGTAAAGCAGAAAAACAAACAAGTATCAGTTGTCTAGCGAGCAGTGACCGACTAGTAGATACCCTGCTGAGATATAACTTCGATGTTTGTACTCTGATCCTTAATTTTATTTGAAGCCTCTAAATAATATTTGAAGACCCTAAATAATGCTACCAATTGTTTAATTTTGTTGTTAACATTATTAAGATATCAAGATATAAATTGATATTTAACGATAATTATCGATATTATGGAAAAAGGAGAAGATGTCGGGGTAGTATTAAATAACTTCAATAAAAAGTAACATTGGCAAATTGAGAATTTTAAATATTTAACCCGTTTTATGGCTGAGTATAAAACTATTTCGCAGATCCGAATGAAGACAGCCAGATTATTTAATTATTTATTTTGAATTAGATACTTGGTCAATCTTCATTCTTGATTTTTTGCCCAAAACCTTATCAGCGCAACATTGTTCCATTTATTCGACCCCATAAATAGTCAAACTTAAAGCCCATACAACTAGTGTACATCGTTTTTGTTGTTGTCGTAATAGAGCTTAACTAAGCGCAAAGAGAGAGAGAGAGAGAGAGAGAGAGAGAGAAAGAAAGAAAGATAAGCATAGAGAGGGAGAGAAAGAGAGAGCGAGCAGACAATGAGCAACGGACTTGGCCGCTGAGCACCTCCACCTACATTTTCACGGGCAGCTCACCTCCGCTCAGTTGTATACACAACACACAGATAAACACACTCACACACACACACACACACGTTCGCAGCACACACAAAACTTCTGAATCTCTCGCTGACTGTTGACGTCAGTCGCATTTGATAGCCGGCAACAACAGCAGCAGCAGCTGAGGCACAAAACTTGGCCGAACGTGAAGCATGTAAAGGCCACGATTGCCATATGAAGATATGGTAAAGGCCAGGGTCAAGGATCGGACTTAAGCTTTCGCAGGACTACAAAATGTATTCTCATTGCAGTTGAAACTTGAACAGCAGCAGCAGCAGCAACAACAACCAGAACAACATGGCCGCCGGCAATGGAGCAAGCGCCAGCGATCTGGACTGCCAAGTCAATGTGGAGGATTTGCCCATAACCTTCAAGGTACGTGCCGTACTCCAAGCGCAAACAGAGCGCAACATTTTACGAAAAACTTCATGGCGACCATTTAAATGCAAGTTCAGCGCCCCTTGGATAACCCGCCAGCCTCCAATTGCCAGCCGCAATCTACGCTCATCACAATGATACACAGTAAAAAAATGTTGATCCAAAACTAAAGCCAAAATTGCGACTGAAAAGGGAGCTGTCTCTTATAGCCTGATTCCACTATGTTCAAAATATTTAGCAAATATCAATTCAATTTCAAATGTAAAAAATGTGATTTCTTGACTTGATTTAAAAAAATGTAAGAAATTTTGACAATGGAATTAGGCTATTAATTAGGCTTAGCTCAAACTCCCTTTTGAGATGTTTACTTCTTAACTTTTTTCAACAAATCCATCCCATCCCCCTGTGCTTTTTAAGTCCAGTTTTGTGTGTATAAACACAGAAATAATTTCAATTTGAGCCAACATATTTTTTTGCTGTGTATCAAAACAAAGCCAAAATGGTTTTCAATTTAAGCCAACATTTGTTTTTTGTGCTGTGTATCAAAACAAAGCGAGACACGCACTCGTCTCGCTTGGCTGGGCGCAGCCCGAGTCACATGCGCATTTTGGCTGCGGACAGCGCTGACATCCGGTTCGGGTCGGATGCAAATGAAGCGACAGTCTCCGTCCCGTCCGATCCCGGAAGTAGCCGCTGAAAGCATTTGTTGTAACACGCAGTTTTTATTTGCCGCTTGCAGGTCAAATACATTGGCTCGGAGGTGGCGCGTGGCCTGTGGGGCATTAAGTACACACGCCGGCCGGTTGATTTAATGGTGGGCGTGGCCAAGAATCTACCGCCCAACAAAGTGCTGCCCAACTGCGAGCTGAAGGTGTCGACAACGGGCGTCCAGCTGGAAATTATCTCGCCCAAGGCGAGCATCAACAACTGGAGCTATCCGATAGATACGATATCGTACGGCGTACAGGATCTGGTCTACACGCGCGTCTTTGCCATGATTGTGGTCAAGGATGAGTCCAGTCCGCATCCGTTTGAAGTGCACGCTTTTGTCTGCGACAGTCGGGCCATGGCGCGCAAGCTGACCTTTGCTCTGTCCGCCGCTTTTCAGGACTACTCGCGGGTGGTCAAGGAGGCCGCCGACGATGACCAGGACAATGGCAATGCCACGCCCAGCGACGCCATAACGCCCACACGGCAAAAGTTCGCTATCGATCTGCGCACACCCGAGGAGATTCAAGCGGGCGAACTGGAGCAGGAAACGGAGGCATAGCACATACCTCCTATGTGTGTGTCCATGGGTGTCCATGTGTGTGCACGTGTGTGTGTATCGGTGTCTTATATATATTTGTATTATTTCGTGGGGTTCGGGAGTCGCGGAGTCAATTGTGATTGGCCTAGTTACTTATCGTCCAGCTAACGCAGATGCTGTTGTTATTGTACTTCTCTCACCAGGTAGTTGCCTCATACAGCTAATTACCCAAAGCCTAAGCGTAAACGAACTGTAAACAATTGATTTTTTACCTAAAATAAATATTAATATATAAACTAATTGTATAAATAAAATTTACTGTAATACTGTATAAGTTATGAATAAGAGTTATCTAATTGAGCATGATCAGGCAGAAGAAACACTGCCCTTCTCCTCAGCATATATTTAAAATCTATATATAACTGACTGATTGATTGGTCACCGAAACGCTGAATCCTTTACTGTAGTTACCACTTGCTATGACCTATGTATGTATGAACCTTACGAGTAAGGTTTTCACAGGATCTTCGACTTATAATTATAAATCAGAAGTGAAAATCGGATGAGATTTTGAGAAATTGTGACTCATGTCTATATATATGTCTATATCTAGAAGGAAACCCATTAAGAAAAATACAAATCTCGTGAAAATCGGGTGAGATTTGACCGAGTAAGATGTGACCCATGTCTGTATACGAATCTTGGGGTAAGATTTGGACATGAATTTCGACTAAAAAATCGATGTTCAGATTTTAATGCCAGCTTATTCTAGAAGGAAAACCATTAAGAAAAATACAAATCTCGTGAAAATCTGATGAGATTTGACCGAGTTATGGAGGTTGTAAATTTTGACCCATGTCTATATACGAATCTTGGGGTAAGATTTGGACATGAATTTCGACTAAAAAATCGATGTTCAGGTTTTAATGCCAGATTATTTTAGAAGGAAAACTATTAAGAAAAATATAAATCTCGTGAAAATCGGATGAGATTTGACCGAGTTATGGGGGTTGTAAATTTTGACCCATGTCTATATACGAATCTTGGGGTAAGATTTGGACATGAATTTCGACTAAAAAATCGATGTTCAGATTTTAATGCCAGATTATTCTAGAAGGAAAACCATTAAGAAAAATACAAATCTCGTGAAAATCGGATGAGATTTGACCGAGCTATGGGGGTTGTAAGATTTGACCCATGTCTATATACGAACCTTGGGGTAAGATTTGGACATGAATTTCGACTAAAAAAATCGATTTTCAGATTTTAATGCCTGCTTATTCTAGAAGGAAAACCATTAAGAAATATACAAATCTCGTGAAAATCGGATGAGATTTGACCGAGTTATGGAGGTTGTAAATTTTGACCCATGTCTATATACGAACCTTGGGGTAAGATTTGGACATGAATTTCGACTAAAAAATCGATGTTCAGGTTTTAATGCCAGATTATTCTAGAAGGAAAGCCATTAAGAAAAATAGAAATCTCGTGAAAATCGGATGAGATTTGACCGAGTTATGGGGGTTGTAAATTTTGACCCATGTCTATATACGAATCTTGGGGTAAGATTTGGACATGAATTTCGACTAAAAAATCGATGTTCAGATTTTAATGCCAGCTTATTCTAGAAGAAAAACCATTAAGAAAAATAGAAATCTCGTGAAAATCGGATGAGATTTGACCGAGTTATGGGGGTTGTAAATTTTGACCCATGTCTATATACGAATCTTGGGGTAAGATTTGGACATGAATTTCGACTAAAAAATCGATGTTCAGATTTTAATGCCAGCTTATTCTATAAAGAAAACCATTAAGAAAAATACAAATCTCGTGAAAATCGGATGAGATTTGACCGAGTTATGGGGGTTGTACATTTTGACCCATGTCTATATACGAATATTGGGGTAAGATTTGGACATGAATTTCGACTAAAAAATCGATGTTCAGATTTTAATGCCAGATTATTATAGAAGGAAATCCATTAAGAAAAATACAAATCTCGTGAAAATCGGATGAGATTTGACCGAGTTATGGGGGTTGTAAGATTTGACCCATGTCTATATACGAATCTTGGGGTAAGATTTGGACATGAATTTCGACTAAAAAATCGATGTTCAGATTTTAATGCCAGATTATTATAGAAGGAAAACCATTAAGAAAAATACAAATCTCGTGAAAATCGGATGAGATTTGACCGAGCTATGGGGGTTGTAAGATTTGACCCATGTCTATATACGAATCTTGGGGTAAGATTTGGACATGAATTTCGACTAAAAAATCGATGTTCAGATTTTAATGCCAGATTATTATAGAAGGAAAACCATTAAGAAAAATACAAATCTCGTGAAAATCGGATGAGATTTGACCGAGCTATGGGGGTTGTAAATTTTGACCCATGTCTATATACGAATCTTGGGGTAAGATTTGGACATGAATTTCGACTAAAAAATCGATGTTCAGATTTTAATGCTAGACTATTCTAGAAGGAAAACCATTAAGAAAAATACAAATCTCGTGAAAATCGGATGAGATTTGACCGAGTTATGGGGGTTGTAAGATTTGACCCATGTCTATATACGAATCTTGGGGTAAGATTTGGACATGAATTTCGACTAAAAAATCGATGTTCAGATTTTAATGCCAGCTTATTCTAGACGGAAAACCATTAAGAAAAATACAAATCTCGTGAAAATCGGATGAGATTCGACCGAGTTATGGGGGTTGTAAGATTTGACTCATGTCTATATACGAATCTTGGGGTAAGATTTGGACATGAATTTCGACTAAAAAATCGATGTTCAGATTTTAATGCCAGCTTATTCTAGACGGAAAACCATTAAGAAAAATACAAATCTCGTGAAAATCGGATGAGATTTGACCGAGTTATGGGGGTTGTAAGATTTGACCCATGTCTATATACGAATCTTGGGGTAAGATTTGGACATGAATTTCGACTTAAAAATCGATGTTCAGATTTTAATGCTAGACTATTCTAGAAGGAAAACCATTAAGAAAAATACAAATCTCGTGAAAATCGGATGAGATTTGACCGAGTTATGGGGGTTGTAAGATTTGACCCATGTCTATATACGAATCTTGGGGTAAGGTTTGGACATGAATTTCGACTAAAAAATCGATGTTCAGATTTTAATGCCAGATTATTATAGAAGGAAACCCATTAAGAAAAATACAAATCTCGTGAAAATCGGATGAGATTTGACCGAGTTATGGGGGTTGTAAGATTTGACCCATGTCTATATACGAATCTTGGGGTAAGATTTGGACATGAATTTCGACTAAAAAATCGGTGTTCAGATTTTAATGCCAGATTCATCTAGAGGTAAAACCATGAAGAAAAATACAAATCCCGTGAAAATTGGATGAGATTTGACAGAGTTATGGGGGTTGTACATTTTGACCCATGTCTGTATACGAATCTTGGGGTAAGATTTGGACATGAATTTCGACTAAAAAATCGATGTTCAGATTTTAATGCCAGATTATTATAGAAGGAAACCCATTAAGAAAAATACAAATATCGTGAAAATCGGATGAGATTTGACCGAGTTATGGGGGTTGTAAGATTTGACCCATGTCTATATACGAATCTTGGGGTAAGATTTGGACATGAATTTCGACTAAAAAATCGATGTTCAGATTTTAATGCCAGATTATTCTAGAAGGAAAACCATTAAGAAAAATGCAAATCTCGTGAAAATCGGATAAGATTTGACCGAGTTATGGGGGTTGTAAATTTTGACCCATGTCTATATACGAATCTTGGGGTAAGATTTGGACATGAATTTCGACTAAAAAATCGATGTTCAGATTTTAATGCCAGCTTATTCTATAAAGAAAACCATGAAGAAAAATATAAATCTCGTGAAAATCGGATGAGATTTGACCGAGTTATGGGGGTTGGAAATTTTGACCCATGTCTATATACGAATCTTGGGGTAAGATTTGGACATGAATTTCGACTAAAAAATCGATGTTCAGATTTTAATGCCAGCTTATTCTAGAAGGAAAACCATTAAGAAAAATAGAAATCTCGTGAAAATCGGATGAGATTTGACCGAGTTATGGGGGTTGTAAATTTTGACCCATGTCTATATACGAATCTTGGGGTAAGATTTATACATGAATTTCGACTAAAAAATCGATGTTCAGATTTTAATGCCAGATTATTCTATAAAGAAAACCATTAAGAAAAATACAAATCTCGTGAAAATCGGATGAGATTTGACCGAGTTATGGGGGTTGTAAGATTTGACCCATGTCTATATACGAATCTTGGGGTAAGATTTGGACATGAATTTCGACTAAAAAATCGATGTTCAGATTTTAATGCCAGCTTATTCTATAAAGAAAACCATGAAGAAAAATATAAATCTCGTGAAAATCGGATGAGATTTGACCGAGTTATGGGGGTTGGAAATTTTGACCCATGTCTATATACGAATCTTGGGGTAAGATTTGGACATGAATTTCGACTAAAAAATCGATGTTCAGATTTTAATGCCAGCTTATTCTAGAAGGAAAACCATTAAGAAAAATAGAAATCTCGTGAAAATCGGATGAGATTTGACCGAGTTATGGGGGTTGTAAATTTTGACCCATGTCTATATACGAATCTTGGGGTAAGATTTGGACATGAATTTCGACTAAAAAATCGATGTTCAGATTTTAATGCCAGCTTATTCTAGAGGTAAAACCATTAAGAAAAATACAAATATCGTGAAAATCGGATGAGATTTGACCGAGTTATGGGGGTTGGAAATTTTGACCCATGTCTATATACGAATCTTGGGGTAAGATTTATACATGAATTTCGACTAAAAAATCGATGTTCAGATTTTAATGCCAGATTATTCTATAAAGAAAACCATTAAGAAAAATACAAATCTCGTGAAAATCGGATGAGATTTGACCGAGTTATGGGGGTTGTAAGATTTGACCCATGTCTATATACGAATCTTGGGGTAAGATTTGGACATGAATTTCGACTAAAAAATCGATGTTCAGATTTTAATGCCAGCTTATTCTAGAAGGAAAACCATTAAGAAATATACAAATCTCGTGAAAATCGGATGAGATTTGACCGAGTTATGGAGGTTGTAAATTTTGACCCATGTCTATATACGAATCTTGGGGTAAGATTTGGACATGAATTTCGACTAAAAAATCGATGTTCAGGTTTTAATGCCAGATTATTTTAGAAGGAAAACTATTAAGAAAAATACAAATCTCGTGAAAATCGGATGAGATTTGACCGAGTTATGGGGGTTGTAAATTTTGACCCATGTCTATATACGAATCTTGGGGTAAGATTTGGACATGAATTTCGACTAAAAAATCGATGTTCAGATTTTAATGCCAGCTTATTCTAGAGGTAAAACCATTAAGAAAAATACAAATATCGTGAAAATCGGATGAGATTTGACCGAGTTATGGGGGTTGGAAATTTTGACCCATGTCTATATACGAATCTTGGGGTAAGATTTGGACATGAATTTCGACTAAAAAATCGATGTTCAGATTTTAATGCCAGCTTATTCTAGAAGGAAAACCATTAAGAAAAATAGAAATCTCGTGAAAATCGGATGAGATTTGACCGAGTTATGGGGGTTGTAAATTTTGACCCATGTCTATATACGAATCTTGGGGTAAGATTTGGACATGAATTTCGACTAAAAAATCGATGTTCAGATTTTAATGCCAGCTTATTCTAGAAGGAAAACCATTAAGAAAAATAGAAATCTCGTGAAAATCGGATGAGATTTGACCGAGTTATAGAGGGTGTAAATTTTGACCCTTGTCTATATACGAATCTTGGGGTAGGATTTGGACATGAATTTCGACTAAAAAATCGGTGTTGCGATTTTAATGCTAGATTATTCTTGAAGGAAAACCATTGAGAAAAATACAAATCTCGTGAAAATCTGATGAGATTTGACCGAGTTATGGGGGTTGTAAATTTTGACCCATGTCTATATACGAATCTTGGGGTAGGATTTGGACATGAATTTCGACTAAAAAATCGGTGTTCATATTTTAATGCCAGATTATTCTAGTAGGAAAACCATTAGGAAAAATACAAATCTTGTGAAAATCGGATGAGATTTGACCGAGATATGGGGTGGGAAATTTTGACCTATATCATATGTAGGAGGAGGTATAAGGATGTTTGTACGTACGTATATGTCTGTGTGTAGCTTCGCTGCTTTTTGATAAATATTGTATTTAAAAAAAAAACCCTACTATACGATTCTCATAAACTTAAATAAGACTTGCCAGCCTTGCCAGTTAGTTAGTTAGATTAATAATCTTTATATCTGCTGCTACTGTCACTTTAGTTTATTCGCTTGCACTCCAACTATCTCGCTCTCAAGCATTCTGTTTACTTTATTTTTTTAGTAATGTGTTTATAATAAAGTCTCATTTCTTCATATAGGTATCATTTCTTCGTGCGTGTGTGCGGTTTTTGGGTGAGTACATTTTGTTATATTTCAATACATATAAAGAAAACTTAGACCTGGGCTCGGGTAATATCTTTTGTAATATCCTGCCCTATTTAAGAGCTGAGTCAATCTTGCCATGATCGCCAGTTGATACAGTTGATATTTAAAGAGGCTAGGTCGGAATGCCTCCGTCTGCCTATGTAAAAATAACAAATACCTTTCTTTTAAAGTATGTACAGGGTAAAGAATCAGCCTAAAACTGATGTATTATTAATGGCATTTGTTTTAGATATATTTATTGGCTTCTATTAGATTCTCAGCCATCTTTTCTTTGGCTTGCCCCAACCCGTATTAGTTTAGGTCGCTTTTCAGTTGGCCATCTCTACCGTTCAAAGGTTGAATGCCACTAGGAAAAACTCAAACACTCAAACCTGAGCACGATGGAGCTAGCTAACTGATGAGAGATCCGCACATCTGTCTTTGATTATTCCATACATACCTGTCTTTAATTTTTTAATATTTTTATTTAAAGTTTTTCAATTTTTTTTTGTTTGTTTGTCTTGTTTGTTTTTTAACAATGCTAAACTTAAATTTCAACTCTCGTACGAAAGAAATGGCCATAAAACTAGAAAATTCAAAAAATAGTCTGTTAAGCTGCAATTGAGTGGGAACAGCATCGGAAGCCCGGACCTGGGTTTCAAATAGGCTCCGCTGGGCTACCGCTTTTGGGTGCATTTTGCGGGCGGGTGTTGCTTGAAGGAAGAGTCGGGCAACTCCTTCTAACTGGCATCGGCGCGAAAGAGAAAGCGACGCTTGCGTGCATCCATTCTTGTCTGGGACTTGGGCTCACGCACCTCAATCGCCTCCTGCTGGGGTGTCGCCTCAGCCTCGACTTTGCTGACGGTCACCGGCTGGGTTTGCGCCGCGGACATTGCCGGATCCGCAACGGAAACGCGCTTGTAAATGGGCAGAATAGGTTCATCCTCCTCTGCAGCAGCTGGCGCCGGCTCCACAATGAGAGCTGCAGCTGGCGCAGGTTGCTCTTCCTCTGGCTTTTGCTCTGCCGTGCTCTCGATCAGTGTCATGGGAGCAGCAGCACCTGGTGTGAGCACCAGCTCCATGGGCGTCAGCTGCTCGTTCTTGGGATTCTGATCCAAACGCTCCTTGACAAGTTCCACAATATCGTCAATACTGATGGCGGGCATATAGGCAGCGGAGGCCAGACTCTCCTGGGCATCGTCTTGGATTGCTGCTTCTTTGACTTCTGTCTCCTTGGCCGATTCCTCGGCTGCTTCAGGTTCTGGTTCTGGCGCGGCAACCACCTGCACGGGTATTTGATAGTCTGCGGGCAAATGGTTTAGCTGCATAATGTTGATGATGGGCGAGTCCGGTTTCTGTTTCTGTTGTGTCTCCGTTTCCAGCAGCTGCTCCTCGACCGATGCAATCGGATCTACTGTGTCGGGCTCGGGCAGCTTGGCCTCCTCAATGGAAACGGCTTCAGTTTCCTCAATTGCAGGCTTCGAGTCGATCTCTTGATTTTGTGGCTGCTGCTGCTCAACAGTTTCGGCCATGTCCATGGCAGCATTGGCCAACTCAGTCTCGGTTTTCTCCTCGTGGTTACGCAGCGTGTTCAGAAAGTCAGTGATTAGTTGTTCCGCCTCTGCAGCCATGACTGGATCGACAGGCTTGAAGCCGCCAAGAGATTCCTGCACCTCGCTGTTGTTGCCCAGCATCTCTTCCACGAGGGGACTGGGGTTGGCCATTTCTGGCGTAGCTGGCAGGCTGACGGGCGCATCCGCTGGCTTAGCCGCCTCTAGCGCTTCAATATTGTTCAAACTTTCCTCACCGGAGCCGCTGGGCTCCATAATCGCGGGCTCAATGGGACTGTCTGCGGTTACGACCTCCATTTTAAGTTTATTCTCAATCTCTTGTGGCTTTTCTGCCAAGCTCTCGACAATTACAGCTGGAATCTCTGGAATGGCTTCAATGGGCTTCATTTCAAGCATTTGCTCGGGCATTGGGCTAGCTTCCTCCATCGGTTCCTTTAGCTTGGTTTGTTCTGGCGCTGCCTCCGGCTCCTCTGGCTCTGGCTTTGCCTCTAATTCGGGCAGTGCGATAGCCATAACCGGCTCGGAGGCCTGGGCAGCTGGCTCCACAAACATTGTCTGCAGTTTGAGCGTGGGCTGCGGCTCATTGAGCTCCGCCTGGACAACTGCTTCAGTGACCGCTGGCTCTACCGCCTCCTGCACAGGTTTTGCGGTGCTGGAGATGCTGTTCTTGTTGAAGATAGCCGGACGCTTTCGTATGGCATTGAAGAGCTCATTGCGAACGGGTGCGGCAGTTGCAGGCACAACCGGCTTGGGCTTATCCTTGTTGGGCCGAACGCTAAAACGCTGTGGCTTCGGAGGCTTGGACGCCTGCTGGACAGGCACGGCGACGACTTCGGGTTCTGGTTCCGCGATGGCTTCAACAACCGGAGCTGCTGTGGCGACAACGGGCGCCTTTCTTTGCGGCTTGTTGTATACGACGGCAGGTTTGTTGTATGTGACGGCGGGCTTGCGGCGATTGGGCTTTGGCTTAGGCTTTTGCACCTTCACGGGCTTCGCTGGCTCAGGCGTGGCGACAGCTGCAGCGGGCTCCGCAGGAGCAGGCACTTCGCTTTCCTCGGGTTGGTCAGGCTCTTCACTCTCGGCAGTCGCTGCTGCTCCTGGCTTACTGGCGCTCTCCTTCTCCTCCTCCACGGGCAGGCCAAAGTTGCCGTTCAGCTCGTAGTACCTGGAGCTGTCCTCGCACTCAATGGTCATGTCCTCGCGACGCATGCAGGTGAATGATTCCTGCGAAAGGACTTTAGCATTCAGCATCTGGCAGCGCGGGCTAGCGACTAGCTTACCTGACTGAAGATCGTCTCCTCGGGGCAAATGAAGCTCCAGCGGAAGGTGTTCTCCTTGCCGTCCGCGTAGGTCACCGGTAGACACACGTGGAAGATCTGGCAGTCGTTCTCCACATCCGCATAATAGCCATAGGATTTGTTGGCACACGAAAAGTTGTCCGTTATGTCCGCCCGTATGGAGGTGGCATTGCTCGGCAGCGTCAATGTGCCCGTCAGAGGAGCTGCTTCCGCTGCACTGCCGCTGGACGTCATTTCCGGCTCCGCCTCCGCCTCCATGTCGGATTCCTGCACAGCCGGTGCGCTGTCCTCGCGTGCCACAATAGGCATATTCTTTCTCTGCAGAAGAGTTGGGGGTTTAGGCATTAAGACATTGCGATTAGCCCAGCGGCCATTCAGCTAACGGACTACGTGCTCCGCATGCGCAAATCCCAAATGAACGAAGCACGTGACATGATTGCCGGACAGCAGCTAAAGCTATAGCTTTGGCTATGGCTATGATAAAATTTCACTTGTGTTCTAGTTTTTGGCGTTAAGTGAAAACTGAACTGAACCCCACCCCCACCCAAATGCGTTCGCACCTGCGCGGAAAACCTTTTGTGGTCAACGCTGCAATTGAATCCACTTTCGAATGCTTTGCCCGAATGTTATCACATCATATTTTTAACCATATATCGATAGGTTATTTGTTTCATTGAGACACGCATTTCAATGAGCTGACGAGCTTTTAGCCAGGTAACGTTAGGTAGCGTTAAGGGATAGGGGGCTTACGAAACACAAAACACAAAATATAAACCTATAACACACATTTATCTTTTGTCTTAATTCCCTTCGTTATATTCTTTTGCAATTTCTGTAATATATTTTTATTTGTATTATTCTGCTTCTCTTTTTTACTTACCCCCAAATAAAAACCTATTAAACATATTTATTTTATGTCTTGAAACTCTCCGCTATATTCTTTTGGAATTTCTGGAATAGGTTATATTTTCCCAAATTGGAACATATTACACGTTCAATTATTCTCGAAAGCCCTCTTTACGCCCTCCGCTATATTCTTTTGGAATTTCTGGAATATCTGTCTATTTATATTCTTCTAAATTTGAACATATTACACATTTAATTATTCTTGCTATATATTTATTTGGATTCGCCTGGGCCTGAGTGTTGCCAATCATAGTTTGCTTGCCATAAAAGAAGGTTACCTGCAGCTGCCTATAAAGACCTACTCATCTGCTGCATTTAGCCGTTAAAAGGCTAGACGTTTGGCATACCAACTAAGCAAACAGCAAAATGTCTTATGCAAATGCGCCTGCAGACAACTTGGTCTATGGAATGACTAACTCAACTCATGGACGTTCGGGACGCTCGTGTGTGCCATTAAAATTTCAGACTATGCCTGGGCAAGGCGAACATTTCATTAACAGTTTTCCGTTGCCCGTTTCGATATCCGTTAAGAACGGAAATCGTCTGCGGCACTTGTTGCAAGTGCAAGCCAAATCCAACCCACCTGTTGCTGGGCAAGCGGGCCCGCGCTACAGCCAATGGCCAGGAGCAGCATTAGACAGACGAACTTCCACATGATGCACAAACTGTTCATTTATATATCTCTCTCTATATATGTATATATATATCTGTATCTTTATCACTTTTATCACAACAGCTTGCATTTAATTTCAACTTCGTCGCGAATATTTCATGCACATAGTATTCCTTGTGGGTTGTGTGTGTGTGTGTATGTGTCTAATCCAATTAATGTATCCAAGCGTACGCAGATCTCTTTCTCAGATCGATTTGTTTAGACCAAAGCTTGCACTCGCACACCTGTGAGGCACCGTTGGCTTCCAAATACTAACTGCGACCGACGTTCGAATGCGACGCCCAATTTATATATTCTTCGCTTTGATTTATTAAGAATGCAAAAGGTAGAGAAAACCCAACAAACACCACACATACACACACGCACACCTGCACACCTCGTGGTGCGTGCGGCAAAGAAATGTAGGCGACAACAACTACAAAGACAAAGACAATTATATTGTTGTCGCTTCTGCTTCGCAAACGTGACATGGAACTCGGTGGAACGCAAGTTGTGGAATCCAATTTAAAAGCTGAGAGTCGCATAGAATGAGAGACCCCGCAATAAGATGGTCTTCGGTACAGTGATCCTCTAGGGAATTAACTCAGCTATTGCAGTAAGAGGGTGAGATTAGCTTAGATACAAGTCAGGCTGCAAAGTGGAATGACATTATTTGTCTTTCTTTAAGGCGAACCTTTAACGAATCAACTAGAATAGCTGAATATACTTATTTAAGCCAAATCCCCAGCATTACAGCTCTCGGAATTTCGTTCATCTCCTCTTCAAAACCATAGCAATAAGGTGGTCTCTTGTCTCTATTGTTGTTCTCTAGGGAAGTAACTCAGCTTTGGGAGCAGGGAGATAATCGTTTAAACACAAGCCAGGCTGCAATATGGAAATATAAAATTTACTTAATACTTGTGCACATATGCATGAATACATGCATGTATACATGCTTGCATGAATATATGTGCGTATGCATGTTTGCATGACTGTATATATGTATGCAGGCATGTATGTGTGCATGTATGCATGTGTGCATGTATGCATGTGTGCATGTATGCATGTGTGCATATATGTATGTGTGTATGTATGTATGAATGTATGAATGTATAAATGTATGAATGTATGCATGTATGTATGTTTGTATATATGTATGTATATATGTATTCTCATGAAATCAAGTAAGTCTTCACTTAATGTGGAGAAGGCGACAACTATGGAAATAAATATTTATATATAAATACGAATAGATACTTAACATATAATGTTGTTGCTGTTCTCATTTATAGCTATGTATTTTGAAAGCCTAAAATAGAGGAATAAATTCTACTTAAAACAAATATTACTAGAATAACGCTCCCCTAAGGTCCTGCAGGCTGTCACTCAGCTGTGATAATCTATCATGGCAAACTAAGGTGTGTGTCGGCACAGTGAAGACAATCTGTGATAAATTTACTCATTAAGTGGCTCAGATGCTAACTTATTATTATGCCAGGCAGCTTTCTGGACTCACGTTAACAAGATGAACGACATCAGAAAGATGTTAAAAACGCACCGCCGCACTTTGAAGGGCCGCCAGCTGCATTTGGGGGTGTTGGCTAGCGCCAGGCAAATTCATAAAAAGCCAATTGACTCGTTGGTAATTAAAAAGAAATATAAAACGATTACTAACTTGATAATTGTTTATGGCAACGCGCTGTTGCCGATGCCATTGGCCTCAGCAGCTTTCGCTTTTTGCTGAGTGCGCACTGTACGTGATGTCGATAGAACAGCCGGAAAGGGCAAAGGGGCGCTGGGCGTAAAATAAAAAAAAATTAAAAAATAAAACAAAAAAAATAAACTCGTTAAATTAGAAATTCATAATTGACGCGTAATACTCGTACGTGTAGCCAAAGTCATAACTCAAACTATGCGAAATGGTAGCAAACAATTCTAAATTATTAATGCGCCTTAATAAGCCGCGCTTGTTTTGGGCTCTGTGAAAGCACAACAAGCACAGCACGATGATGATATTTCGTTTGTTGCATAATCCTTTGCCTCTCTTCCCACTGGGGTGCCATTGAACCTTCGACGAATTTTTCGATAACTGACTGTAATTCCCGCAGCTCGCCTAAGGTCCCACTTGGTACATATAAAACTGCAATCTCACGTCTTCTTGTCGCTCTCTGGGCAATCTTTCGAGTTTAATCTCTGACAAGGGGCACCCAGTACCAAGGCGTGATTACTTTTGAATAAACATTTCTCAGTAATCAGGCTATCCACCATGCACATTAAGTTCCCGTACAGTAGGCAGTGACATAAATTCGTCTAGAAGTCGAGGCCTTAATTCCAGGCTAGAGCCAGAGCTAGAGAAGCTTTTTCTCTATATACATGCACAAAATTAAACATGTACTTTACCCAGCGGATGTGCTTCTTGTTTTCTTGTCAGCATTCTATGGGAAATGTGTGCTTGACTAACTTCGGTGTCTGAAGTCTGATCCTTGTGAAATTTTCAGTGCTTAAATAGTATATGCTCTAGTGTGCATAAACCAAAGCGCAAGGCCCTAGCTTTTAAAATCTTAAATTCATATTCGTGTGGTATTTCTATAAGGTGTTCAACGTGTTCTCACAGACGGACATGAATATATCAACTCAGTTGATGAAGAATATATAAACCCTCCCCATTATCAATTTTCAACTCATTCAATATATAAAATAATAATAATGAATTTTAATTTCCTATATTTTACGTCTAATCGACAAGCTTCTGACTATGATTGGGTTAGGCAGCAACGCGTTGAACATAGTTATTTTCTTTAATAGCTATAACTATTCAATATCTTTATATGCCTACCAAAGCTGGTAGATGGGCAGCTAAATGGCTGGTAAGTAGTTGTAAGCCCTTCGCGCATGTGCATTAAAATGCCTACATGAAATTTGCGCACTTGGCAACAAAATCAGTTGAAATGCATTTTGGCTGGCTCGCTGAAGGAAGCATAACCAGCAGAAAAGTCGGACCGAGAGTGGGACAGACATTTAAACGTGCAGAGATAAAACCGTTGACAACGGGGCGACGTGTCGGGCAAAAAATTCTACATCAAGTCAGGTGTGGGGCTGGGGCTGGCAGAAAAAACATGACTGGAATTATGATAATCAAATTATGAATAGATGGTATAAGGCGACCGGCAAGGGGGTTGTGAATGTTTCAGGCCAGGGCCAGGCATGGTCATTATTGAAATCCATAGAAATTGGCAGCTCAATTTCAGACTTTGACTTTTCCTTTTGGTATTTATTTTTTTGTTTTTTTTTGTGATTTTACTTAATGCAACGAGAAACACGTGTAACTTTCTAAAATGCAAATCAAAGTGCAAGGGAAATGTCAACGAGCACTTTTCAAATTTTAAAATCAATTGGACGACACGTGGGCGTTGCTGTGACCCACCCCCTTCTCCACCGCCCCCCTTCCCACTACCCTCTTGGAGCCCTTGAAGAATGCGTCGTATACGTGATGCAGTCGCACTTTCTAGTGCGGCACTTAAATTTAATTAAATGACCAACTGACAAACTGACAGCCGCACGTCGCGCTCGCCTGTCGTTTAGTAGAGCAAAGCTCGAAACGCGCTTAGAAATTTTGCACACCTGATCCGCAAGAGGTGAGGGCGTGGGCGTGGCTGGTGGGCGTGGTGCCTCCTAAAAAGGTTCTGGGTTCTGGGTCTTGTTTCGGTTTCTGCAAGCCGCGCACGTTGTCCCAGGATTAACCGTTATTTCACCGACATCCACAGCCGCAGCAGATTCGCCAAACATTCTGCCCCAAGAATTTCAATTGAGTTGTATTTTTTGGCAAACCAAACGAACAGATTGCCGATGGTATCTGCATGATGTATGTCGGCCATTGGCCACACCCACCCCCAGACGTCAATACGGCTGTCGGCCGCCCACTCGCAAGTTTAGAAAGTGCTGAAAACTAAACTATTTCTAGCTGTTCGTCTGTCTTTTGTCTTTTTGTATGGCTTGCCCCCGATCAACATCAATTATGTGGCACACGTTTGCAGACACCTTCAGTGCGAGGCTCCCACGCGGGGAGCAATCGAATTTTTATGGCCAATTTCATTGATTTTAATTTTGCTAATGATAAGCATTTCTTTGCACGAACCCAGCGAGCAGCTCCCTAGCTTCACAGCTCCGATGGCTGCCTCTAGATAAGGCGCATGTTGCGGCATGTCAATGTGTGTCGCTTTTCTGGGCCCGCTGCCCCCGCGTTGCATGTTAATGCCCGGCCGAGCTTTTCTTTCAATTAGTGCACTCGCCCAGGCCCAGGCCGAGTCCGAGTCCGAAGTCTGCGCGCTTTAAAGAAGGTCAATATCAGTAGCTGGCAACAGACGTGTCAGAATGCGTGAACCCAACTGGACCCTTGTTCACTTTCTTTTTGGGGGAGAGACTCCTCTATTTCCGCTGAGGGTCGCTGTCAATCGATGTCAATCAATTGTTGCCTGGACATCAATTATTGTCGACAATTTATTAGCCATAAATTGGCTACCCCCGCGCTTGTTTGACGTTTGTCAAACACACATTTAATTGGCAAACATTTTTCGCCAGCGTCGAAAAACTTTGTGTACTCAGCATTTGAGGCACGCACCGCACATGCGCGAACCTGCGACACCGGGGACACCCATCGATCGCCGTTGTCTTCTCTAGTTACTGGAGCACGTCGCACCTATTTGGTATTACGGAGCGGTGCTCCGTACTTAAATTGGGCCACAAATTAGAATCAGGCGCACGGCCGCACAGGTGAAATTTCGAAAAATTCCACATAGAATTGACCGCATTCTAGCCCCATATTCTGTGTGCTCGTGTGCAAATTATCTATGCATCGATTACCACAGGAAGTCAACACCCAGTTCTTTGTTTTTCATGTCAGGCAATTGCTTGTGCGCGCTTTAAAATAATGCGCATAAAGCCAGAAAACTATTTTGTAAAAATTATCCCTTTGAGCGTAGCTGAACAACACATCTTCTAAGTCTATCGAAACAATTTACCTTCTTGGGATCTCTTCTAACTAAGCTTGTAAGGTTCCAAGTTAAAAATTAAAATTTCAAGCAAATTAATGTTGATAAATATATATTCTGGGGAAACATCGTTTTCAGTTTGGGATTTCTTTTTGCTAAGATTGTCATTGAGCACAAACGCTTGAGCATCAAATTTTAAGATTCAAGTTAAAAATTTAATTTGATTTTTAATTGAGTGGAAGGTACTTTTCAAGTTTAAACTTTTCGCAATTCATATAGATTTTTTACCGATAAATTAAACCCCTCAGAAATGTTATCTTAAACATTTCATAAATATTTCTGCATGGGTTCATAGAGATATAAGAGATATATAAGATATAAACATATTCATTTTAAAAAATCAGCAAATAAATTATTTCGTTCGCATAAACTTTCTATCTAACTGATACCAAGTTTTCAAACAGTTTACAATTATTAAAGTTTTTATTATGCATCATAACATAAAACATACGAGTAAAATAAATAATTCAAATAAATTACTTAAGGCTAACTACATCAGCTTAATATTCAGCAAATATTAATATTAAAGCAGAAATATTTACTGCATTGGTTTTTTTAAGTAAGACTAAAATTTAATATACATGTTAGGGCATTGCACTAAAGTCAAATAAATTTCTACTAATGCGGGGTTACAGCTACAATTGGTTTACTGGCATTTGGGCTAAAATTAATTTCGAACTAGGACTCTAGGGATTATTTAATAATCAGCGTCATAATACGATGCAAGTCGAATAAGTAGGTTATATAAATAATGCTCCATGGGCACATTCACTGCCACTGATATTGATTGCGATAGGCCAGATAGTGGGGATCCTGCGTCTGCTGCAGCTGCTGCTGCTGCGGTCTGACCTGGTAGCTGTCCGTGGAGGAATCGACCTCCTCAATGGATGGATCCGTTTGCAGGGAACGCTTCCAGTAGCTGCCGCCCTGCTCGCTGCCCCAATCCTCGCCATGGTCCTCGTAATGGTGCTGATGATGAGCATGTTCGACATAGACAACCTAGTTAGAAATGATGCAAATTGGGCGTGAAGTGAGAAACACCACAGGAAATACCAAAGAGCCCAGAGTGTAAGAGCTGTGTGGATGGACTGTTTATTGGGCGGGGGGGCGGGGATATATTTTGGGAGAAGAATATTTATGTGTGTGCGGACCTTTGGTTGGCTGTCTTTCAGCTGCTTTTAAAGGCATGTTAGATGAGGGGAGGGCGAGAGCCACGCCCATACTTACACAGTTGTGGGGAACATTTTGGATACGCTACGTAAATATTATTGTATATTTTGACTGGTTTTTAGTTATGGGAATCTTTTGAATTTATTTACTGATTATTGTGGTAGCTGTCCAAAAATTTTACCATATCTGAAACCAAAGAGGTCTGAATATGTTAGCATACGGAACATTTTGAGGTCTGTAATTGTTTGGAACTGTTGTGGAGAAATTTGTAAACGGAAACCGCAGCTGGAGTGAAACAGTTAAAACGCCTTGGATCTGTGTACGCAGTATTCCATATCTATATACAATATGTTTTCGGAGTATACAGGGAAAGGGATAGAAAGAGTAACAGTAAGTGAGTGAGAGAGAGAGAGTGAGTCAACAAATGTGGGAGGCGACGTTTGTCAAAAACATTTGCTCATACATAAGATTAAGATTAACAATTTCACAAAAAAGGGTGCAGAAGATCCGTTTAGAACAGGAAACATTTTGATCTCATAACCCGAACGAGATGTTCGTGTGCGATGCAAAACAAAACAAAAACGAAACACATTTGTAACTAGCCCATCGGGTGCCTTTTAACTCACCTTGGACGGTGTTCCGCCTCGCTTGACATCTATCCAGAACCGGGCGATATTTATCAGCAAGCCGATCAGGGCTATGGCAAAGAACTTCACTTGCAAATGGGCGCCCAGTATTTTCAGCAGCAATTCGATTTTGGCCTTTAGCAGGGAGCCAATTAGCACCAGCTTTGCGTATGCCTTCCTCTTCTTCTTCTTCTTGCCGCGTGTAACTGTGAATCAGGTTAAAGTTCGATTAAAATCGATTTGAATATACGAAACCAACCTTATGACCAAGAAAAAAGAACGCATCGAAACACATAAAAACGATTTAACGATATTTATCGCTTGGGAGGGTGGTGTTTGTTAGTATGAACTGCAGTGCGCGTAAGTGCGTTAACGATAACGATAACGATAACATAACGATAACGATAACGATAACACAAAGGCATTCGAATCAAGCAGGGAATATGAACAATACAAATTACACTTAAACTAGGTACGGGTAAATAATTTATGCAAACGAAAGCGCAAATATTGGAAGTAAGCTTACATACATTCATCTTGAATTGAAACATAAATTATTTGTCCGTTAAAAGGCAGCTTAAAAGTAGCTTAACGTTTACGCGCTCTGTGCACAGCTGAATGCTATGACACTTCGACGCACCGACACCAAAGCGCGCTGCTTGCCAAGCAGCGGACATGCGTTGTGCATGTCTGCCTGCTATGACACGCGCCTGCATGTTATTTTATACGCTTGCAGAGTTTCTTATTGTTTTCTTTTTTTTAACTTTTTACTATTATTATTTTGTGGAGAAGTGTCTTCAATTTGTTTTACTATTAATCTTTTGTGGATAAGTCTCTTTTGTTTTTCCCACGTCTCTGATTTTTCTCAATTTCTCTGCAAGTGTACTTATCTTTGGCATGCCAAAGTCTTAACTTTTAGGAGCTTATACTATTGATAGATAGGCACTAAAGTGTGCTTAGGAAATGGTGCGCTAAATTCATTGAAAACCACACGCAGCAAACAACACACACCTCCGTTACTTCTACCATATTTAATCGGGTTCTTATGCTTGCGCTTTCCACCGCCGCCTCCGACGCCGCCGACGCCGACGCCGGCATCGACCAGATCGTCCAGCAGACCGATGCCCAAGGGATCGCTTGTCTCCTCCTGGACGACCACTTGCGACTGTTGACCCTTCCGCTTGCGCTTGCCGCGCTTGGTCTTGCGCTTGAACGGCCTCCCGCCACCTCCGTGTCCGCCTCCTCCTCCTCCTCCGTGGCTGACAACCTGCGTTTCGCTGTCGTGACCGTCATCCACTTCATGCTGCTCCGGCGCTGCCTGCACCACAACCAATGTGGCTGGCTGTTGTTGCTGGCCCTTCTTTTTGCGCTTGGTCTTGTTCTTCTTGCGTTTGCCGCCGCCGGGTTTCTTTACTGCACCCGCCGCATCTTCGGCGCCATCCTCGAGCTCTATGAACTCGACGGCGCCGGATGTGCCATCGTCGCTGAACACCGAGGTTTTCACATCGTTCGCCGGCTGCGCATTGCTCTCGGCCAGACTTTGAGCACTTTCATTTTCTGGCTCGTCCTCTGCCTCCGCCTCCGCCTCCGCCTCGGCTTCCGCTTCATCCTCCTCGGCATCGCTCGTTTCCTGATCGCCGCTGTTGGAGGCATCATCGTCCGTCTCATCCTCGCCGCTGTTTTCGACAGCCGATTCCGCCTCCTCGGCATCCGTCTCCTCATCATCGTAATCCGCATTTTCACTATCATCTGCCGCCGCTTTCGGTGACTGCAGATACTCGTACTCGCGGCCAAGGAAACTGCGCCCAAAAAAAAAACAAAAAAAAAAACAAAAAAAAGAGCAAACGAAAGAGAAGGAGAAATAGAGTTAGGAAACCGGAAAATGTTAGCCCAGCTAACTTGTTGGCCAGTTACCCACCCGTCCATCGTCTCGGCGAGATACTCCTTCATGTATTTGGTGCCGATCTCGATTTTCTTGAGCAAAGTCGACGGCTTCTCTTTGATGGGCAGCTCCGAGGCGCTGTAGCCGCGTCTCTCGATCGTCGCGTTCAGCTGCCGATCCGCTTCGACTGTGGCGAAAATGGAAAATATTTATTTTAATGTTGTCCAGAGCACAGACTAAAGAGTTAAGATCGAAAGCTCGGAATTATTTGCCGCATAACTACAACTCAAGCAGACGAACCTTTATATAAATGGGTGCAAATGCAAATGCACCTGAGTCTGGCTAATCTTTGGCAATTGGCAAGTTTCACTGGCTTTGATTTTCACCCGAGCGCATAAATCACATGTGGGAAAAGCCTCGCTTGAACCTAATTAACACCTCTTTCACCTGGTCGATTAGCGCGTCGCTCACCTTTCAATTTTTGCCACTGCAAATGGAGTTCATCGTCCCAGACGTCCAGAATCCTGGCCGACTTCTGCCGGGCACAGCCCCAGGGCTCAGCGCGTATGGGACACAGCGCCAGGTCCAGATACGGCGAGATCTCTGAAAATGCAAAATACATATTAAAACTTAATGTAGGCAACATTAATGTTGCTGCAACAAAAAATCAAGTTGACATTGAGTAGTCTCTGCTAAAATTGTTCAAAAAGGCCTAAACATATTTGGCTATGGAATTTTTGGAATTTGATCTAATTTGGTTAGCGTATGGTTTACGATGGCCAGCTTTTCCAACTGTAAACATTTGAGTGAAAGTACGCACAGCCACTGACCAGCAACAACAACAACAAGTGAAGCACTGATAACACCTTGTGTGGCAATTGTTAGCTCTGCCGCTCATCCATGCCACCACCTGCAGCTGCAACATTGTCTGCGGCGCATGCCGCATGTTTAAAACATGCTTATTGCTGATTTCTAACCAAGTGAAAATGTGCAAAGCCTCACAATTAATCACAACTTAATTGCGGCACTCGATTTTAAATTCAATTGACAACCAATTAAGTTGATTGTTTAAATTATAATTAAACCAGCGCTGACCTGCCGGGCATCATTTGCCACACTTGCAACGCTCTGTCTGTGGCAGGCTGCTTGTAAATTGAGCAATTATTCGTATACCCTGCAGGCATTTAAAATGAGTAAAAAGGGTATAATGTTTTTGTGGAAAGGCAGAGGTAGCTAACTACGAAATATGGTAAATATATATATATATATTCTTGCATGTCCACATGCATGTCCACATGTTCGCATGTCCGCATGTCTGTCTGTCGAACGGAGCTCCTCATGCCATTATTGGCTGATCTGAGAAATTTTAAGAACTAGATATATCATATTTAGTAAGGCAGAGGGAATTATTCGATTCAAGTACTTATAAAATGTAGGGAAAAGAATTTCTTCAAGTTAAGTCGTGGGTTATATTTTAATCAGGGTCTACGCTGGCTTCAAAGCCTGTCCCTAGTCGGTCATACCCGTTTAATACACTCTTACTTATTTTTATCTCTTATTATGAGTGTGCCTAGGGGGTGCTCAGGCTACACACAATGCAACAAGCTGTCACCTGGCTGCCTTTTAATTGCCCCACATCAGGCGATGCTACTGCTGCTGCATTTCGCATCCAGTTGCAGGTTGCAGCTGTCACAGCTCCAAGTCGTGATTAGTGAAAATGGCAGCACATGAAGCCTAGCATATTTCACTTTCAATAGGCTGTACTTTGACCCAAACGGCAGCCAATAATGTCATTTTGTGCAGCATTCAATGCCAGGTGAAAGCTGAAATCAATGGGAAATGCCGCAGCTCGTGTGCGCCTAGGATCTGGCATTGTGAGAAATTGTTTGTTTTCCCTCTTGTCGTCGTGGTGACATCCAACAGATAAAATCCTTGTACTGTCGGCAACCCACGCGGCATCCACTGCGATTCCCTGGCGAGCGTCTGCATGTTTGGCATTTGCCAGCGCTTTGTTTGGCTGCTTACAAATGTGGCACATTAAGCCAGACCCTGCTCTTGGCCACTTTTCTGGCTACCCCTGCACCCACCCCCTGCCCAGCCAGACCATGACCAAGAGCCCAAGACAATGCCCATGCGCTGGGCTCGAGCTAATTTCAGCTACACTTTTTTTTGTACTTTCACTGCAATTGAAATTTATGCGTGGCCCATGGTTATTATACATTGGCTGGCAATCGCATGCATTCGGGGGCGTGCCCAATGAGCCCGAACTTGTCGATGGGTGACGCGTTTATTTGCATGTCCACAATCGTCTGGGCCCATTGACTGGCCACTGGCCAACTGTAAACGCTGCCCGGCTGCTGGGCATCTGGGCCAACTATCAACTGGCAACTGGCGACTGCTAACTACATAACTGTGCTGTAAATCTCATTTATCTATGGCCATTGGCTGTCCATAACAGTAGCTCATAAAATATTAGCATAATCACGAGAAATTCTACAGATATTGTAGATATAGTTGTAAAGTTAAACGTGCCCTGGGTGGCATTCGAAAGTGAAATACGCGTTTATTTTACGGAGTTCAGTTTATTAGTCTGGCCAGATTAAGTCGTTAAGTTCATGTACATTTTAATATTGAGTAAAAGTAGAAGTGGCCTATGCAGGCCAGCATAATTTGCTGAATTATTCAGTTAGTTAGTCTGCCCAGATTAAGTATATATATTCATGTACATTTTATACTTATAAATTGCGTTTTTATATTGAGAAGGGGAAGTAGTTAACTTAATTTAATCCCAATTTGTTGAATTTGTTGTCATATCACAGACAAAGCCCTACAATTTCATTACAATTCAAATGAATTAACTCAAACTACATTTTATGAGATAGTAGTTGATTTAATTCTACAAAAAAAAAAGAAACCCATGCAGACCAGCACATTTTGTTGAAGTTTTTATGATATCACACACAAAGCCCACCAATTTCTATTCAATTCAAATAAAATCTGTTCGTTTTTCGGCTCTTTCAATTTCTAGTTTAGACTTTTTAGAACACAACCTGTGTGGAATAAAAGAAAGAATTCTTCGCCATAGAAACTCGTCCCCCTCCGAGCCAAACAACAACACACTCACTTTGCATTACCGTTAGCCAAGAAATGTGTGTGAGTTGTGCCGGGGCTACCCGGCTACCACGGCCAAAACGCTCAATAAACTTTCACTGGTTTTCGATCTGCGGCGTTCGGTTTGAATTTAAGACGCGTAAAACGAGATATATGTACGCAAATCTGAGACATTTCCAGCTCTCAAACCATGTCACTTAAAACGCACATCACAGATCCCCTATGGAAGGGGATTTGAACTGGCATCTGGGTATATGGTATGGTATGGTCTGGTGTCTGTTGCCTCTGCCCATTGTTGTCCGGCCAAAATGGGCAATTGGCGAGTCGAGCGAGATGCCAGGCGAGCAGCAATTAAAAAATGAAATTTGATTTCATTCCGTGGACAACACTTTTAATTTTTGCTCTTGCCATTTTTTTTTTAATTTTTTATTTGCGGAAAAATGCTGTCAATGCCGCCTGTTAAGACGCGGCCGCAGTTTTGTCTTCAGTTTTTCCAGTGGCAACAGCAACAAGCTAACCAGACAAGACAAGCTGTAACCACATTTATACACACCTAGTCGCACACACACACTCCTATCTCAATTGACGGTTATAACCCAAATCTGAGCAGTTTTCTGGTTGTTTTTGGTGTCAGTTCCCCCCCAACAACGCCTCGATTCTCAGCCGGCCTCAGTTTATTGTCTTTTGTAGTGGACAACCGAATCTGGCACCATATAATGTCTTGACTAAGATATCAGCCTGTTTTCTGTTTTCTGTTTTCTGTTTACATTGCGTTGTTGTTCTCTTTTGTTGTGGGGCATAACAACTTGCACATGAGCGAAGCGTATCGATGATCAGTTTATGCTCAACAAATACCTGTTGTAAGGCTAACAATTTGTGCCAAATTGATTGCAATTAAAGCTTATCTACTCGATTATTGGCTTGCTTATCAGTCAAGAAAATACGTATAACAAATATAAAATGCTTATTGGCACGATCTTGGAAAGAAATGAACTTAATAAAAGACACAGACTTATTAGTTAAGTTAATTTAACTTAAGTAAACAACACTCTGTCTGATTTGATGCACTCTCAAACATAACCCA
The DNA here is from genome assembly GCF_003285875.2 of Drosophila novamexicana. Classification (NCBI taxonomy): domain Eukaryota; kingdom Metazoa; phylum Arthropoda; class Insecta; order Diptera; family Drosophilidae; genus Drosophila; species Drosophila novamexicana. The sequence continues at coordinate 964,822 of NW_020824848.1, forward strand.
CTAAATTTTCCTTTTTTGCCAGAGTATTTCAAGTTCGTTCTATAAAAAAAGAGCGTGTTTTTGTCATGTGTTTAACTGCGTGTACTTTTAATGACTTTACATTATGTGCACCCTTTTGACAGCTCAAGCGTCGGACCGTGTAAATAATGGTGTGTTTTAAGCGCTCAACTAGTTCTAGTTTAGTTATAAGTCTGACCCATATTACATGGCCAAGGTGCTTGCAATTTGCTTTTTTTTTGTGGCACTTGTGGCGCAGGTGCAGGCCGCCCGGCTAATTGCTCGCTTTGCACACCTGAAGCAGAACAGAGCCGAGCCAAGACGAGTTGCGAGCAACGAGCATGTCACCTGCTCCATAAACGCAAACCCTTTCCTAACAATGTTCCTGTTCTGCTGCACTGGCCATGAGAGTCAGCGTTAATTAGGCATAAAGTTGACAACTCGAATTGATGTCGTCTGCCGGCTGTCGCCTGTCAATTGCCACAGCCGACATCTATCTATTTGAGCCGTATTTGGTATTCAGTCTGAGAAACCCATCTGCGCTCAGCTATGATATAATGGCTAGTAAACTTCGTGCGCTCTCACATTTAACTTAATGAGCCAAAAATTTCACTGCAATAAAAAAAAGTGCTTTTGATTGTGTTTTGTTTTGCTTTGCATTTTAAACAGCGGCCCATTGCGCATTACTAAATACAAAAGAAATATGAAAAGAAATTGGACAAGAGCTGAGTCAGTCACCAAAAAAAACTTGGCAACAAACCGAATGAATTTGTGCATCCAGGTGACTTGGCATAACTTACCATTTAGTTTGCGTGCAGCAGGTGCCACAACTGGCGACCAGGCCGCAGCTGGAGCTGGTGCTGGAGCTGGGACGGACGCGGGCAGGCTCCAGGCATGCGTCAGTGTAAATGGCAATGGCAAACATAGCAGCAGCAAGAGCCCAGCTGAGCCCGCCGAGTCCATTTTGGTTAGAAACTAACTCAAGTCAGCCGTTGAAATTTCACAAATACAGATACAATATATGTATATATATATATATATAGATAGATAGTTACAGACACAGATGGAGTTGCCGTTAAATCTTTTACAAAAGTCTGTTCTGATTTATGTACACTGCTCGACACGCAAAGGCACAACGGATCTTTGTTCCATTTTCTTATTGAAAGAAGTCGTCACCAAAATCGCCACAATTAACGCACTTATAAATATTCAAATATTCAGCTGCGCCGGCGCACCGAATTCAGCTCACACTCTACCTAGTCCTCTGCGATTCGATCTTAACACGACCAAGTTCAAGGTAGGATTGAGCCATGACGCGCATACGTAAGAAGTTTTATACCAAACGACTCCGACAAGTCTCGAGCCTAAGAGCGCAATGTGAAAGCTGTTGTGCTCTTTGTGGAAAGTGAGCAACGTGCTGCGGCAAAAGAGCCCAAAAGAGCAGCCGCAATGTTTGCATGTTGGTTTTTGGCCGTTTTGCCTTGTGGATTGTGGCCTATGTGCGGCATCCATGTTGGCCAATTGGCTTAATTAAGCTGTCCCCTAATGGCATATCGAGCGTCACGTTAAATGATGTGGAAAACATTTAAACCAAAGAAGCAGCCCGTACTTGGTGACTCTTGAGCAAATTGTGAGCATTCCAACTTGTACTCAAAAATGTACTTTATGTAAATGAGTTTGTTCCGATTGATTGAGTTACTTATTGACTGACTGGACGCGACGATTGGACGCGACTCAAGGTGCCTGAGCTTCGGACTAGTAAGCGAGAAGTCGCTGGTTCAAATTGAGCAGCAATATTCTATTTGTATATGTTCTTAAATTTAATTCTCTTAAATTGATATAAAATACTATGATACTATGATGACAATAATGGATTAAAGGTGTCTAAGTGTCGAACTATCTAGCGAAAAGTCGCCGGTTCAAACTCTAAGAAAAATACTTAAATTTAATTTCTAGCCTGAAATGGCAAATGAAAACGAATTAATATTTTATTCATAATAATGTAAAAACGAAATAATACTTTATTTATAATAACATCATTAACAATTTCCATGCTATTTGCATTTTTTACATTCATTTGACCTGGTTAATTTCTTCTAGTTTTAAAATATAAAGTGTCCAAGTAAGATCTTTAACTAAACAAAAAAAAAAACTTCTACATATTTATTTCCAACAATTACACAAATCACCAACTTAACCTTTTCAGCTTACAGAGACTGGCCCTTGTCAAATTTTCACTTAACACCCGTTTAGACGACGTTCACATTGCGTGAATTATTTGTTAATTAAATTAACATCACGTTTACGCAATGCCAAGAGTTGCATCATTAACGAATTCTGTGCTGCCCACAAATTTTCACCATCGAAAATGAAAGCTTTCTAACTGTTTGCCCCACAAAATGAGGCGTATTATTTTTTGTTGTTGTTGTTGTTCTTGTATTGACCCCAACAATTAGCAAACTAATGTGATTTGTGTGTAGGGTCTGGCCCAGCCCTAAAAAATGTGGCGTTGTGGGCGCAGTCTTCGCCTTAGGCCCAGTCCAGTTAGCATCGAATTGTAGTGCGAAGTTATTTCATTCGCTTCAATTTAGACGCCTGTCACTTTTGATAAGGTGACAAAATGAAAGTTGCGAAAAAATTAAAATTAATAATAATTATGGGGAGGCTTCATTAAAATTGGGTGTGCTGACAACAGGTGAGGCGCTTTGGCGATTACGAAATTCCGAAATTGATAAAATTAGCAGGCCAAGCACGTGGTGCCGTCAACGTTTATCAATTTCACTTTCAAGCCAAGATGCGACTGCCAATTAAAAAGGAATAGGGCACCCCGAAGATGTTGTTGACGATCTGTCAAAGGTAAACGCTGCCAGACATCCCCTTATGTACACATGCCACATGTCCAATTATCATGTTGCAAAGAGAGTGAGAGCCGACGAATCTAGCTGGCCCAGTCCCAGTGTCACCATAGACATAGCCATTGCCATTGCTATTGCTGTCTCCATTGTCGTCCCCTGTCAGCTGCAATTATCCACATTTTGAGAAAACAAAAGCTGCCGCAGCCACAGTAGCGGCGGTTGGCTCATGATTTGTCTGCAAACGGCAAGTGGCTAAAAGAAAAACCTTTGTCGCATTTCAATAATCGCATTGCCAATGCCTGCTGATGCGTTAGAAAGCAGTGAAATTTATGTGATCAGCCAACTGCGTCTCAAAGATTTGGCTGCAGCAACTTGTAATATATAGCTACGCACTTCTCCATACTGGCAACACGAAAGAATGCATCCAGTGCAGGTTGCTCCACTCTGCGAATACCGTGTAACAGTTGCCGTGTACAAAGCTAACATATTTAGGCTGATCGAAATCGCTGGCTTATACCTTATACATTGGCTCAAATTATGAAGGGAAAGAGCCCAAAGAGCCCATTAATAACATTTTAAGATTTTAATAAAAACCAACTTCCATGTTTTATAATATTGATATGTTATATAAAGGCTTGATTTCAATATGATCAAGAACAAATCGTTGTCAATAACCAAAATAATTAGTTAAGATAAAGAAAAAGGCGTTGCGGGCAGGTTCATAAATCGGCACAAGTTGCATTTACCAACTCGCTAGAGATACCCAGTCCTACCCCTCTTATGCTTTGTACAGGGTGTAACTATTACTAGCGACATTTTTTTTTATTTAGCACTACGACTAATTAATTGGCGCGCTTGCCAGCAGCTCTGCAAAAGGCCAGACCGCTGAGCATTTTACGTTTTTAATTAACAGAAGCCAGAGACAAAGACATCAGGTAAGCGGCCAACAGTCAACATTCGATGAGGAGCGACCGTCAGCTGGCTGCACTCGCTGACAAGGACAAGTCAACTTCAAGAGCCAGTTGCAACCTGTCGGCAGCTTGGCCTGCAGATCGCTTGCCGTTGTCAGTGGCATTAGCGGCGTTGGCGGCGCTGACAGGCTTCATATCACTCAGATCGTCTTGGATCAGGTTTGACTCATGACATGCCAGAGCCATGGCATGGCCAGCTTTAATTGTGCTGAAGTCGATAAATATTTATCGGTCAAGTCGAAATACGGCGTCATTAATTTGTTACACTTGTCAGTTAAGTTTTTCTAAATGAATTGTTTCTGGTCGCTTGCCACATTTATTTTGCTTTCAATACAAGACGCATGCCACGCACTGGCCAGAAATTTTAATTATGCTTAATTAGTGTGGAATATTTAGTTACTGACGAGTTGTCGTTTGCCATTGGAGGCCTATATTGCAAGGCCATTTTATACGCCTTGTGTTTTAAGAAAATGCACACACTTGAAACGAAAGACTTAAGGCACAAACTTGAATTCATTGTATGTCTTACAAAAATGTTGCATACTTTTTAGCGCAATTTGTAAAAGTTTTTTGAATCGGGCTCTCAACATACTCAAGCATACTCTTGGACCGACAGATAAAGTTTTAGAAGCTCTGACATTTTTGAAAAAAAAATGTTGCTTAACTAGCGGGTATACCCGGCCTCGCCCGCGGCACATATAATATAAAATAATAGAGGTTCCACCAATGTCTATATAGGATATTTGAGGGTAGCATTTTTAAATAAATTTTGAATACAAATAATTTTAGATTAAGATGCCAAAATGATTTATACACCAAACCATGAACAAAGAACTAAACTTCGTGGAATTCGGATGAGATTTGACTAAGTTATAATATATAGAATATTTGAGTGTAAGATTTTGACATGAATTTCGACTAAAAATCATGTAATTAGATTTGAATGCCAGATTAATTTAGAGGAAAAACTATGTACAAAAAGGCAAACCCCGTGAAAATATGATGAGATTTGACCGAGCTATGGGGATGGGAAATTTGGACCTATGTCAAACAGTTTTCTGTATAGATGGGAAATTTTGACCTATATCAATCAATTTTCTGTATAGGGAACTTGCCTAAGCATTAGGCATTTAATTGAATGATCTGCGTCAACGTTTATTTACCATTCCAATCATTCGTATACCTTGTAAAAGCATTTAATTAGAAACTTTTTTCCATGGACCGCTCAATAGATATTATCTGAATAGTTATTCATGTATCTCCGCCCGCGCCTCTTACAAATCGCAGGCCCGCAGAAGCTATCGTCGCTGAACGTAGTCAAATTTGAAATGTTTTTGGCTTTTTGGCGTACCTGAGACTACCGTAAAAACAATCACATGAATGTGTTCACACACATGCAGTGCCATGACTTTGACTTCCATTTCAATGTTGGCGATAATGTCGATGATTAGGCAGCAAAACGTGAAGTCAGCACACGCCCATTGTTGAGCCAAGTCCCAAAATGAAATCGCAGCGGTGGCAGCATGTCAAATGCCCAATTAATCACATGCCCCACAGCTGCAGACGAACTGGGAGCCGACTTTCTTCACACATCAATCACAATCGTAGCAGCTGTCAGGCAATGTTGCTAATTATGTCAGCTACCCGAAAATGCCAAGTAAAGCAACAGCCTTCTTTTGGCTACTTTTTTTTTTTTATTATTAATTTTACATTTATCATAAATAATTTAAATAGATTATCAGTAATCGTCTTAAGCCTAGTTACAGCAAGCTAATTTAATTCTCTCCTACTTTCAACTAGTTCTTCTAAAAGTAGTTTATGTAAAGCTGCGCACCCAAAAAGTCGCTGACTAAAATTTTACACGGTGGTCATTGGCCGAAGGTCAGAGCCGCTCAGCGTATCAGGCTGCGCGCCGGATACTTCGTAGGCAGCAGCGACATCGGATCCGTATTGTTGGGCACCTCAACTGTGTGCTGATCCTGATACTGTCCGGTGGGCTGGTAGGCACTGTAGGGATCGGAGCGGCTGGCCCAGCCGCCCTGCGTCTCATAGTTGTAGCTCTGGCCGGCCAACTGTGCCTGGGTCTGGGCATTGCCGTGTATGTGTAAATGAATCTCCTTGCTGGGATGATGTGGTCCCGAAGGGGAACCGCTCAGGCCTGTGGGACCCCACGACTCCTTGGCATGTGGATTCCAGCCAGGATAGCTAAAGCTTGGCGCCGAGTGCTCGTACTGCCCGAATAGGCTAGTCTTCAGAGTTAGAAATTTGCCCAGAATCGCAAGTGCGTTCATTACGACCAAAACCTTAAGCAGGAAGAGGGACTTCATGCCAATGGCCACCAGGAACGCGACCATGGCGGAGAGTACGCCGAACTTAAAGATGATGGGCACCAAAGCCATTTGTAGACGACGAATCTTGCCAAAGGTGCGGCCCTCTGTAAAGCAAGAAATCAGAAAAGTTGTTTTGAGAAAGAATCTAACTTGCCATGAAGTTCGTTTCCTAAGTCTTTTGTTTTTGCAATGCCGAAAACACCTGTTATTTGAGGAAAACTGCGCTATAATGAGGATTTTAAGTGCCAAAAACCTCAAAAATGTTTATTGAATTGGCATTGCTGCCAAATTAATCTTGGTTATTTTTTTATTATCCGCTTATAACGATAATTTCATCAACAAACAGAGCTGAACGCTTAGCAATGCGAAAGTCCATAAAAATAGGCGCCCGAAACGCAAAAATAATAAATATTTTCCCAGCATTTAAAGATGCGTGCGCACTTCTTTTTTTTTTTAAATAATAATAATTCGCGCGAGTCTAGAAAAAAGAGTGCCGAAAGTGAAATTACAATAGGGTGTTGCTATGAAAAAACGCGGACAACCCGGACTCGTAGATCAACGCGAAGTCAAGCAAGCGAACTCTCAAAAAAAAATTACAAAAATTATGTCTGTGTGCCGTGCGTTAACACCTTTTAGGCATCTTTGTTGTTTGTCTTGTTTGCTTTTTATTTTATTTTATTTTTCTGTTGCTTCTAGTTGTGTTGAGCGCGTCAGGTTTCATTGAAAACGAAAGTGAGTCAGGCGGCGCGCTGGGAAATCAAAGGTGATTAGAGAAGTCGCTAATCATCGATGATAGAAAGGGCCGGTCGATTGCGTAAATGCAATCAACGACACACAAATTGATGGGAAATGTGGATCAGTTGCAGTCGCATATTACTCACCACCCACGGCAGCTGGCTTTTCGTCGTCGTCATCGCCAAAGAGACTTTCACTGAGATCGCTGCGCAGCCAGCTCCAAAGTGTCCGCACCATGCCCCAAACGCTGAGATCTGTTGGATCAACGGCCGGCTGCAATTCGTTCTTGTTGCCGGTAGCTGTGGCAGCTACTGCATCAACCTTATCTGCTGATGGCTGCTTCTCCGCCTCCGTCTCCTTCTCCTCCTCCTCCTCCTCATCATCATCCTCATCCTCCTCCTCATCTTCATCATCAGCTTCCTCGTCTTCATTCTTCTCATTGTTGCCTTCGGCTGCCTGTGCAGCTGCCGCTGCTGCTGGCTCGGCTTTGTCTGCATTGCCATTAGACGACGGCTTTTCGACCTTCTTGCTTATTTTGGCGCCCAGAGCGCAGCTCAGAAAGCACAACGCCAGCAGCAAAGCCAACAATAAGCGTCGCGCACTTGAACTCTTTGTGAGAAACTGAAAGTACAAAGCGTATTAGAGAAATGGTGAAAAGTTTGTGTGTGTTTCTTGTGTGGCTGCATTGTTCAGCAATGACATGAAAAGGCGCTTAAAACGCATTTCATCATACACGCATTCGCCATACGGAAATTGCGTAAACGAAAGACTTAGGCAGCGAACCTGCTCTCAAGTACCTTGTAATTGTTGAGACTGTGTACAGTGTAACAGGTGTGTACGCTGTGAAATGCTTTCCAGAATGCACTTAAGAAAAGCAACGCACTCATAAAATATTTTACGACCCATATTGTTGGTTGCAGCAATTTCCATTTGTTGACGCCCCTCGCGAACCGCAAGTCTTGCGCCCTTTATGTAATGCTCTTGCGGTCAAGCAACTTAGTTTTTTTTTTCGAAATTTGTGTCAACACATTCGTGGCAATAGATGGTTTTTTCGTTGTTGCTGCCGTTTTTTGCTGCCCAAGTTGTGGGCAGCAATTTGTATGTTAATATTTGCACTATGCAAATTAGCAAAAAGGAAAAAATTCCACATAAATCTCGAAATATGTCGTTATATTGTCTCAGTTTAGGGTGTGTTGCAAAAAGTTTTGATAAAAGTGAAATTCGACTGGCAGCAGCATTAGGTAATCAGATAAGAACTGAACAATTATCATTATATATTTTTTTAAAGTTTCTATTATAACTTAGATATCTAAATAGCCCTTCGAGGCACGCAGCCAACGCTTAATTAGTTGTTCAACCTGCATTTTCAGCATTTTCCCAAAGAGCTGGGAGTATAGACGCTTTCCCTTTTAAGTTTAGGTCAGAACCAATTGTAGCTATTGGCAACTTGCCTGCACATTAATAGAAAATCTTTTGGAGATTTCTAATTGTGCTGGCCCCAAAAATTTCCCTGGCGCGTGTCCAAACATTTGTTGGTTCTGCGCAAATTATGTGGAACTAACGGTTGGCTTCATTCCATCCAAACAAATGGCTCAGCCAAAAGAATTAATCAAAACTGATTCTGAGACAGTTTAATTAGTTTCGGGTCACAAAGAATTCGCATGTCAAGTGGAATCCGTTGGCTTAACATAATTTGTTAGCGCTTTGTGTTATACAATAAGATTTATTTCAAACGTTTTGACTTTTTGTCTATTTTCGCTGCTGTTGTTATTAAATCTTTTGTTTGTTTGTTTTTTTTTTTTTTTTTTCGTGGTCAAGTTTTGTCGGCCAAATTCTTGAAGATGAATTTCAAGTTATTGTAACTGTAAAGCGAAATCCGCCAGCTGGCCTTGATTTAATATAAGTTAAGCTTAAATATATTTAGATAACTGCAGTCGCAGCTTGGTTAAACAAAAAGAAAATCAAAAGAAAGGCTTTTACTATGATGCAAGAGTCGTAGAAATTGGAATTTAATTTGCGCTTCTATTTGAATATAAACACGCGCTATAAACAATATGGAAAAGGCGCATCAAATCGAATAAAACTTTATTTACATATATTTAGACGGACTAATTTGCTGCGAAGGTAGTTTTTCCAGCTTAGTTTCACTTTGTGTCTTTTTCAGACTGCACACAAATTTATAGCTGCAGCATAATTTAATTTACATCGCTTCTCGCTTGATCTTGTCATTCGATGTAACCAAATTAAAATTCACCAATAAACCTCAAAGGAGACCAGGTGAAATTTGTTTGACTTGCTTATTTTGTATATATACAAAAAAATTATTGTATATAAATATGTATTTAGCCAGCCGCAAAATTTCGCCAGAAGCATCTCGTTGAATTGGTGTTAAACAATTTACGTTTGCCCCACGTTGGGTTCCGTTTTTTTTCTGAAATTATTTTACATTTACCCAAAATTTTAGCACTCTCAAGTGCGCTGATGACTCAAATTGGTTTGCTAAAATGGAAAGTGTTGAATATTGAAGCCTTTCCCTTGCGTTCTCTTGTGTAATACTCAATTGTTCTATTTACATTTAATGCGGCCAACAATTTGCTTAACTATGGGAATAGTCGAAACTTAATTATAATTAGTATATACATATATTTTGCCGTAGGCATATTTAAAATTTCCATGAATCACTGTCAAATCTGTGACACAATGAACAAAATAAAAAAATTAACCTAATGAAGTCTTAATAATACAAATTAAACTCATTACAAATATTTTTTTTGTGGGCCAAATGAATGTACTTTTGTGGGCAGGTCTTTTTATGAGCTTCATGAAATTTTCTTTCCCTTGTTTTTTTTTTATTTTTGATTTATGGGAATTAGAATATTTGCGTGGGCTTGTTAACTATTGACCATTATCTGAAGTCTTATGAATTTATGACGGCCACACGCCCAAAAAACAGACACATAAAATTATATAAAAATCCCCTCTAACTCATCAGGCAAGTGGTCATAAAACTATGACAATAAAATTAATAATAAAACCAGCTTCGGCATCGTTAGCAGCTGATGCAATGAAGGCGCGTGGCTGCGACAACGGCAGATACGTAAATGTAATTACAAATTTACAAGTGAGCATTATCTAATGGCAATAATGGAGTATGTAACGCGGCAGTTAAAGTCACAGTTCATGACACAAAAAAAATCGAGCGAAAACGCGTTTAATAACAGAGCACTTAAGATACTTAGACCTGGCCGGCAATAGAAAGTTAACAAAGCCCAAAATCAACAATAAACCATTGTAAACATAGCCAGAACTGGGCCCCATTTAAAAGCATTTCGTCAACATTGTTGGCCCTTTTGTCATTGGCGCGGAAAACACACAGGAATTGAGGTAAGGCGGCCACGAAGCGCGTGCTAGGCATGAGAATAAACTCTTGAGTTGCGATTCGAATCTTGTTTACTTACCAGCATGATAATAGGTTTTGGATAGCAGCTGCCTGGCCTGGTATAATAGAGCCTGCCTCTTGTATATTGCAGTTTCTCTGAATAATTTGCTGTTGTTATATATTGGACGTATCCTTAATTATTTCATTGAACTCCGTCTGCGAATTAACTAACTGCAACGAATTGAATGCTTCAACGACTTTCACGCAACAAAAGCCAAACAAAAACACACAGCACACACGCAAATTGTTAAGACTTGACTCTGGCTAAAACAGAAGCCAGGGAGATGCGATTTCAACTCGTATTGAATTTTTGATATTGTTTGCTTCTGTTCCGCGACTGCAGTGCTTGAGATGTGCCCGTTGACTGCCACCTGGCCGCGATCTCAGCCAGCAGGTAAAGTCTGCACTTGGACTTGGACTTGGAGTTGGACCAAGCGATTTTGCTCTCGCCCGACCAGTCTCGGCTTTGGCCATCGCTTCTGCTTTACAACTCTCTCTCTCTCTCTCTCTCTCTCTCTCCTCTTTCTCTCAGTTACAATTTCGTTTTCAACACTTTCTTCACAATTTTCCCATAAACGGCAGCAGTCAGATGAGACCCGCACCAAAAATGCCGACTCAATGCCGTCTCCAGCTCCTCCTCAGCTCTTGTTGACTCTATTACGAATAGTCGTGCCATGTCCAGAGCACAAAAACTGTTTGGCGAACGTGACAAAAACTCGCTGCTACTGACGTCACAACAGCCGAGCAGATGGCAGACGGCGACGAGCCATTGGGGATCGGCGTGATTGACCCACCCAGCGCCAAAGCCAAGCCACCCAAAACCCAACACGTCGCAACCCATTGCCCTGCTGCTCGAGTAGGAGAGGTTGCTCTCACGTTTCGTGTATTTACATTGCAACATGTGGCACCAACAACAGAATGGGGCATAGCAACTAAGTATCTGCTTTTGTCTAGTATGACATTAAGAGCTACAAAATCTATAATGTTAAATGGATGATTCTTCAAACAAAATGTGAATATAACAAGAATAAACCGAGCTTTAAATACCCTTCAGATATGCCACACTTGGGTTTGGTTACTTAGTGTCCTATAGGAGATACTCTTTTATATATTTATATATCTTAAAAAATTCAAATGCAGGCAAATGATGCAGTTGTCCGATCTGTTCGACTTCAACATATATTATATGTATATCATATACCTAGACAGTCTATCTATTCATATATTACCATATATTATCCAGCATTTAAATAAGCACAGAGAGGGCATCAAAAGTTCGACTTTCCATTTCGGTTTCTCTTGCGCATTTCTTGTTTTGTGTGTAACCCTATCATATTTGCCGGCTGCCTTTTACCCGCTATTTTGTGCTTGTTTTGACCCATTTTTTCTCCAAGCCAACTCTCTCACTCTCTCTCTCTCTCTCTCTCTCACTCTCTCTCTTTCTATCTGTCACTCTCTATTTACCTCCCATTGAGCAGCCCATTCACTTGGTTCGATCTCTTCTCCCACCAACTGCTTTGCATGATAAAAATGCGTATTGATAAGCTTATTTATACTAGAGCATATCTGTTTTCTTTATTCCTATAACATAATTCCCCATTGATACCCATTAATAGGAACTTACAGTTATCTAGAACTTGGCTTAGGGCGAAGCTTGGTAGTTATACCTTTCCAAAGACATCGCCAAATCTGGGTCAAAAGTCAAGCAACTGCTGGCTGGCTAATAATTACCTCAAAGTGCAGCTGTACTTGGATGTCAAGTTCATTGCTCGTCGCGCAGTCCAAATATTTGTCTTAGCCATTTTCTATTACATAATGCAACCCAACTGGCAACTGACAACTTGGCGGCAGTGTGTGAAATCCGTTAGCCACATGTGGCAATCGCGACGCACAGCCAGACCTAATGTCATGGCCAGCGGTGTGCCCAAGTCGCGACAAGTCAACGACATCGTCTGTGGGCCTAAGTCTGCATATGCCAAGGGACTTGCTGCCGCTGCTTGTCTGCTCGAAATGTGTCAAAAGCCGTCAAAATTACCTTTTCGACTCTATTTCCTAACGGTCTTCACGCCTATGACATGACTCTTACCTAGCTGGTTATCAAAATGACATCATTAGATTATATCATTTACATTTTGATGTTCTACTCGTGTAACAGTGCACCAAATGACCGGAAAGTTTCTGATTTGGCTTTGGTGTTCAACTTACATTGTTTGAAAATAACATAACAGATATATTTTTATTGCCTTTGGTAATGGGTAAAAATGCATATAACGGACAGAGGCAATCACTTCCGAACCCATATTCTTGATCAGAAAATTACAAAAGCAAGAGCTTTAATATTTGATATATATTTTCTATACCCAGAACATTTAATTTGCTTGATATTTGGTATTTATAAATTATTCAGGGCAAAGACATGCCCTGTGGTATATACACACACTTTTTAACTCCATACATATTTTCAAAAATGTGCTTAATGATGAGACTATAAACCCCGAAGAAACTCATTTATTGAATTTGCCATGCATTGTTTGGGGCAAAGGTTAGATGCATAGCCCATGCATGATCTGAGAGCTTATATATATTTATATAGGAGGAAGCTAGAATGTTTGTTAAGTCAGCTTAGCACTGGATACAGAATATCTCCCAAATAGAGCTCTTTTATTTCTTCCTCAATAATTTGCTAGTACCTAATGTAGTACCTAAGTACCTAATGAGCCCAAATCATAGTTAGAAAATCATTGACATAAATCTATTTAACTTTTATTGAACAACATACAACTATTTGATAAGTTAATAAACTACTTTTTACCCCAGTTATTTTGATAGACACTGGAATAGTAGCTCTGCCAGTTGGGTGTACTCAATGAGGCATAGGGATTGTAGTAGTTGTTGTTGTAGTACGTCGGATACAGATACTGTCCAATGACATATGGCCAAATGCGTATGCGGACATCATTCAGATAAGTACTTGCCGTGGGATAATAGTAAGGAGATGTAGTCGAATAATAATATCCGTTCAGGCTGGAAAATGTGGGGCTGGGCGTGTTGTAGGGATTGTATTGGGTGTAATACTGAGCAGTAGCCATCTGTAAAGTCAGGTAAAGTTAGATTTAAAGAAACTCAAACCTAGATCTATTAAACTCACCACAAAGAGGCAGCTGAAAAGCAGCAGCAGGCAACAGGATTTGTGGGACATCGTATATATTTTGTTTGTTATATTATTTATATTAAATAAAACCAGCCTAGATATTAAATTGGTTGTGGTTAGTTGGAGCTCAGGTTGTGGACTAATTCTGTAATGTTCGGCCCATTGCCATTTTATAAAATGTTAACCCGGCTAGCTGCAATTTCACGCACTGTCACCTGCCTGTTTTTCCAGTGTGTTTTTCTACTCTGAGCTTTTTTTTCGATACCCTTTCTATTTCGTCATTGAACTTGACTCATCGGGGGTTGTTTACCCATTAGAGTCGCCTGACGGTGACTCCCACTCCGATTCACCAAATACAGAAAACAAAAACGTCTAATGTTCTTTCGATATTTTGTTTAATAGGTTCAAAACATTTTGTCACATCAATTCGAAACAATTATCTTATTTGCGAGCATTTCATGGGCGCACTTTAATTTCGATTTATTTGTTTTTTTGTTTTTATGATTTGCTTACAAACAACAGAAAATTATTTGTAAATTACATTACGGCATGCTGTTAGTTTGGCGGCCTTCTATTTACATTATTTACATGCGACACAGCAGAATCGCCGTCGATTCTCGAAATTAGACTACATTCAATTGTACAAAACGAAACTCAACAAAATCGTCAACAAATCTCTTAAATTAGTTTACATATTTCATGGAAATTTCTCTCCATTTCGCCGTTCGTACTTCTGCTCCATTTAATTTAATTAGTTGTTTTCGCTGCTCAAAGACAATAAATATTAATTTATTTGCACTCAATAGTCCTCGTCGTCTTCGTCTGGCGGATCTGTGGCATACGTCAGCTCGTTCAGATAGAACCATTTCTAAAGGGAAAGGCAAAATGGCATTTTGAATAATTTTCTATATTCTGTTTAAACTGAGTATAAACTTGAACCCACCGGCGATTCTGTGCAGTTGAAATTGTAGTCCCAATCACATATTCTGTACTCCTGATTAAAGCTCGTCTCATTTGCACACAAATGGGGTATTCGATTGCCCTCCTCGTCGCACATGTGAAATATCTGAAATAAAAAATGTATAAATAATATTTATTCTATATTTACATCTTAGAGTCATGCTCATAGATTGCAGACTCTCGGGCCTTATGCGTCTTTCTGTGGCATACTTATAGGCGGACCTATAAAAGCACTGAAACTCTGAGTCTCTCGCTCTCTTTCTCTTTCGCACAACTGCTTCACTCACCTGACAATTGTACTCCATGTCCGCATAGAAGCCCACTGAACGCCGCTTACAATCGAAGGAGAATGTTATATTATCTAAATTCGTCCATTCCTTCGTCTTGTGGTTCTGAAATACTGGACTGGCTGGCTCCTGAGCATCGGTAGCGACCAGCAATAACGGAGCTGCAATTAAATAATAATTAATTATAATACTTACATGAATAAAATGTAAGTACATAGAAGTCAGTAAAGGGTATACATATTCCTACAGACACCAACTTGTTGTGTAAAAATAGAGAACATTTTTAAACCAAGAATTCAATTGGCTTAAAGCTTAAAAAAAAATCGGAACGGTCGAAAATATAGTTTCTTTCATGAAAAGCTATATCGTCTTTTTGGAATAACTTGACCAAGCTCGGCTTTTATTATTTTATTCAATTAGTTTTACTATTATGAACCATTCCCAAAGACGGAAATTCTATCTCCTTTTCGAATTATCTTGATATTTTTGCAACCGAGAACTTCAAAACCTTGTCAGCCATTTGTCTGCCAGGGTATTCAATCTTCGGCTTGCTCAATAAACTCCTTCTTTCATTGCCTTACTCTTATTTTAATACTTATTATGTGGCTCACGCGTGCCATCGATTCGGCCACAAAGTTATCGTCTAATCGACGCACTTGGCATTCAATTATGCCGTCTCTCTCTCTTGTTATTGGGGCCACAACTCACCTAGAAAAACGCCGGAAAGCCATAAAATTCTATAACTGTAAACCATTTTTGTGGAGCTGCACATTTTGGCCAGTATTTTGGTAGCTCTGCTTGTTTTGGCTGCTTTCTTGGTAACACACGCTGATGTCTGGCCTTCTCTCTCTCTCTCTCTCTCTCTCTCACACGCACAGAGTTTGCCTCGTGCTACGCGTCCATTTAGCTGTCAGCTTTTCAATTAGGAAGCGCGGCTTTTGCTTATGGCAGCAGGCACATGGCTAAAAAGAGAAAAATAAAATAAAAAATTAAACTGGAAATAACATTTAATTGGCGCCAAACACAGCGATATTCATTAACTTAAATTACAAAATCTTTAGCCGCAGCCTCCATATGTGTA
The DNA here is from genome assembly GCF_003285875.2 of Drosophila novamexicana. Taxonomy (NCBI): domain Eukaryota; kingdom Metazoa; phylum Arthropoda; class Insecta; order Diptera; family Drosophilidae; genus Drosophila; species Drosophila novamexicana. The sequence continues at coordinate 980,628 of NW_020824848.1, forward strand.
TCTCCATTTACATGGGCTAGTCGAAGCCACGCGAGCTTTGGGCCTGAGTCATGCGCCGGATGCCGGCAGATAGAAGCTAATAAAAATTGCGCCCACCAAGATTGGGCTATATATTTCTATTATCTTGTTCTTCTTCTTACTATAAATCTATATACCTCTATGTCTAGACGCTGTCTTGACCCACTTTCTGTGCGCAATTCTTAGGCAAGGCACATTCAAAGCAATTTCATACGCATAACTTCACATCAATCATTTGACAGCGACTGTCAAATTAACACAGCACTAGCCAAGAGCAGGAAGAAACAAAAAAGAATTAAACAAAACAAAGCAAACGCTTGAAATGCCATTAAAAGACAATAATTCAATGGCAGATCCAATCAGCAATAGAATTCATTTATGCAAATTGATTTGTTGCCTTTGATTTGTATTTATTTGACTTTTTATTTGACTGACAACCCGGCGCGTAAAAGAAAGAAACCATTTTAAAAGGCGACCTTGCTCACGATTTTCGTTGTTGTTGTTTTGTGTTTTTTTTCGTCTGGGCTAACTCCAATTAACGTGTCAACAAGGCCTCCAAGCCGCGCCGCGACCCGGTTGAGCGATTAGCGGATCGCTGATTGCATTTTATTGTGCGGGCATCTCTTTCTCTTCTGGCAAATCCTTGACATTTTCTTGAAATTTATGGCTGCCGGCTGCGCGTACAAGCACGACGATTAACATCGTCTTAAGTCTTGCAGCAGACAAATAATCGTAAATTATTTCTCGCCTCCCGCGCATTTCCAACTAATTTTAAGGCAGCGGGAACAGAAACAATCCCAGCTCCGGCTCCAGCTCCAGCTTCAGAGCCAACTTTTGCCTGCCACAAAATGAATGATATGCAGATTTTTCTTTGGCTGCCGCTCGCCGAAGTGAAGGCGACGTTAAAGGTCAGCCCGGCCAGGCAGACGAGGCAACTATCCCAGCCAGGCGAGGGAAGGCTACGACGAAACCAAAAACTCATTTTCAGGCAGCCAAACAAAGAGGCGCCTGCAAGATGACACAGCAGAGCCAATGTGGTCCGTCCATTGGCTCTTTGTCTTTCACCTTTTCGTTGACCATGGCGCCTGACTGCCTGCACCCTCCCAATTATGCCGTCCCCCCCCCCCCCCCCCCCCCTGCCTGCCTGCTGCAACTATTGTCAGAGGCAAAGCTTTTAAGCGTGCGTCGAAATTTCTGCAAAAAATTGCGCGTCTTATTAAATGTAGAGTATAGCTAAGAGCTGCACGAATATATAATGTGGCTTGCAACTACACACAACAGCCCGAGGCTAAAGGTAAAGCGGCTTGGGACAAATGAAGGTAATAGGCAAAGCATCTCCGAACCGTCTGTCTAACCGTCTATCTGTATTTCGGTCGGTATAAGAGACCATATAGTATATTTTTTTTTTTTTTTATGGTTTAAGTTACTTTTATTTTTGCTAATTTTCTGTTACTTTTCACTTTTAGCAACTTTTATCAGCGTGAGTTTTGGGTAATGAAAGCTTAAGTTAAATATTTACAATGTGTATATATATGTACATGTTAATTTTGCTTCATTATAGTCGGCGTTTGGCCAGGTCTATAGGATAACACTTTTTAAGCCTCCTTCTTCGCCTCCTTAGCAGGTTTCTTGCCAAGACGTTAGGGTGGTTGCGGAGCTTACATAAGTGACTTGCTGTTTGTTGATTAATAAGGTCTCCTATCATAGTAACCTTAAGGTCCTTTGCAATGTCTCGTGTTCGAATATACCATTCGGCTCCAGTTATTTTGCGCAGGGTTTTGGCCTGAATGATGCGAATTTTGTTCAGGTGTGTTTTTGCAGCTATACCGTAAACTTGAAGCCCGTAACGCCACACTGGGGCAAGGATTACCTTGTAGATTAGGACCATATAGTATAGAAAGAATAGAAATATATAAAGTATAGAAACAAAAACTGATATGTGTCTCTGTCTGTCTATATTTATAAACATGTGATTTAAGAGACATAAAAGCTATATAAAGAATAGAAATATAAGTATTGAAATATATAACCATTTCCGTCTGCCTATCCGTCATTCTATTATGATCTGTGGATCTATGAGACCATTAATCCTACATTTTATATTCAAGCTCTCATACTGCTTCTCATTCGAGCTGAAGATTACCTTAGACTTCTCACTCGTTCCTTTCCAAATTCTATTGAAAGTGCATTCACGCTTCGTTGTACTTGACTTTTCTCTAGTTGTAGTTGCTTGTCTTTAATGTGCAGCAGCGTCACTTTTGACATTTTCTGACAAGCGTGAGAAGCGCTTGGAAAAATACCTGCAACCGAGTCTATCTTTGGGGTCTTTAGGGGGGAGACCCAGCCATGACTGGGCCATCAATTTGCTTGGCTCGTTGGCTGTTTGGCTGCTTGGCTGCTTGGCGAGCGCGGTTCTCAACTTACATAATATACTACGGCTAAAAATCCCAAAACCTCAAGCTGAGCTACACTTGGGCATTTGTTGTGTCTGTGTTTGGGTCTGCAAGGCCTTGTTTATTTCTTTCTGTATTTTTTTTTTTTTTTTGTTTTTTTGCATTCCGTGCGCATGCGCGACATTTTTGGAAAGTTTGTTTTGGATTTTGTTGTTTGTATTTTGTATTTTGGTTTTTTGGTAATTCGGAAGTTTGGCGGCGTTGATTTGCGAAACATCGCACTAATTTGTAAGCTTTTGACGCGTAACCGAGGGCGCAATGTTTGATGGCCCCTTAATTTATGCAAATTGCAAATTATTTAATTTGTCGTAACACAACAACAACAACAACAACAACAACAACTGCAGCAGCAAATCCCACAATTTATGCTTAATTTCAAATTTCGTTGTTCATCAAAGAAAATGGCTTTGGCGTCAGGCTTAGGCGACAACAAACAAGAAAAACTAAGAGGAAAAGCCAGAGCTGAGAAATTTTTTGGTCCGTCGCAGCGGAAGCGTCGCTAATTGGCGGAACTGCTCGCCGGCAACAATGCACAGGTGAAAAAGAAAAATGAAAAGAAAAATGAAAGAAAAATGTTGAAACGCCAGATGACGACACTTGAGACGACTTATGGCCGCCGCCCGTTATCGTACAGCACTTACATAAGTGCAAACATGGCTTAATCATCTCACCAGACTCCATCTGCAGCAGCTCAATTGATTAGGCCAAAGATGGGGCTGAGCCGCAGCAGCTGGCGGCGCCCCAACCGCGACTCAGTTGACACTTGGACTTTTGCACACATATTTCAACGCTATTAAAGCGACAACAACAACAACAACAGCTAAAATTTCATTTAATTGATCAACAGCAAGAAAACTTGTTAGCTGACCAGCTTGACCAGCCCGACTCTGTTCCCTGTCCCCTGTCCCCTGTCCCAACTGGCCGCGGTGCCCTCCCCTCGATTATTGGCCTTGAAAAACGGTACGCAGAAACGCGCTTAATACGAAAAATCAATATCGAAAACACACACACACACACAAGCAAACCGGGCAGCAAATCAGTTAACTGAGTGAAAAAAGGAAGCAATCAACATTGCTCTACTCAGTCCAGACTAGGAGATACCCTATACGCAGACAATGCAAACATTCAAATATCCTTCGATATTTTATGCTGCGGCTGTGCATCTTCTTCCCCTGACAACTCACCTTGTCTGGGCAAGATATTCCCAATTAACTTCGGTGCGTATAGCCCTATCCTCAGGGCTTAAATATGACATTCAATTGTTTGTCTAAACTAAAGGCTTTAGCTTTAAATATAAAATTAAAAAAAAAATGTTATAGTTTGTGAGAAATGGGAAAGATTTCCTTAAGATATATATATAAATATAGCTTTACAATATTTTTCAGTAGTATTTATAGCATATACAAATTATTGCATATATAAAAAAGCATGCCAAGTTTACCCAGCTTTTATAATTGTCGAGTTATGCTTAATAAACCAGGTAGCAAAATCAAGCTTTATAGACATTATGAAAATGTTAGGAATTGTCGAAAAAAATATACATACTCTGCTATACGAGATTAAATATTTGAAATATCAAGTCTAGAGTTTTTAGAGAGCAGAAGGATAAACAGATAGTAGACTCAGTTAAAGACCAGGATTTAATGTACTGGAGGTGGGCAAAGCTGCTTTCTTCTTCCTATTACACACAACTGCCGAAAAATCATGATACCCTCTTTACACATTTTCAATGGCTTTAGGGTATATAAAAGTTGATCGCTCGCCCAAAAACAAGAGCAAAAAAAAATAAACCGGCTCCAAGTCGAAGCCAGACTAGATGACAGTAAAAAGTATATTTAAAATGAAAAAGCTACACCAAAGTGCGCTAATAAAACATAAATTTAAAAAAAATGAAAAAAAAAACAAGCCAAGATTTTAAACAAATAAATAAAATAAATATTGCCAAATTGGAAACCTGCCGAGCATCTTGCTGTTGGCGTGACAAAATTAACTGATTGTTAGATTTGTTTCAAAGTTGACGCAGGCAATTAATATCAAATTAAAACCGTACGAAAATATATCATAAATTTTTGTTTAAGTTTCCAAATGAAATCATTAATAAAAATTAAATGTGCAAATTTCAAATTCAAATAAAGAAATTCGCCAAATAAAGCTGTTGGACAACCGAAAAGAAAACAAATCAGCTGGAACTTCAACCTTGGCTAATAAGTTGTTGAGAAATAACAAGTTAATTGCAGTTAAATAAACATAAACAAAAGGCTTTTCATATCTGGCTGATATCATGGGATAACATATAGTTTGTCTTTTTCAAACAAAGCTCCGCCCACAAATCGAGGCACGTTTTTAAGACTAAACAAAATAAATGTCACTTCCGCTGGTTTTATATTTATTTTTATTAATTTGTTGTTGTTCAAAACCCGCTTTTTTTTTTGTTAACATTTAGAGCTTGTCAGCTTGAAAGGCCGCACAAAACTAATAATTCATTAAGAATTCCATTAAACGCAGCCCCATCAAGCATCAATCGATCCAACGATCCGTCGATCGATTCGTTGACTTAAATGCCATCAGCTCAGCTCGACAACAAAAGGCAAACATAACCGCGTTTCGGCTACCGATGCCAAACCAAAATCCTCCGATTTGCCGCTGACCAGCAGCTTCTTCAGCTTCGATCTGCGGACGATACGACATTAACATATCGGCTAGCCAGCCGGCTATTCGCGTCTGTTTCAAATATTCGAATATTCGTTACAAGGGCAACAAACAACGAGCAGAAGTTCAGTTATCTGGGCAGATGCTCATCACAAGACATATATATATATATATAAGTATATGTGGATAGTTTTGATTACCATTACCTTGCACAATTCGCTACGGTAACAGCCCATTGAAGGTGCTTTGATTGATCGCCTTGATTGCTGCCTCCTTTGCCACAGATCACAAATAAATAAAAACAAACCCAAATGCGAATTTTGTGCCTTTGAAGTGGCGATTAGGCAGCCTGAACAACAGATGATCGCACATTTAACGCAATTATGATACCCTGTAAATGCAAGCATCTTCGGCTCAGTTATATATATGTACGTAAAAGGGAGAGCCCCGATATTGATATTGAATATTCAATTAAATTGTTTGCTAAGCCGAATCTCAAGACAATCAACAAAATATTTAATAAATTATATATATATATCAAGTAAGGGCGCTTCCATGAGTCTCTTTTTCCAAAGTCGATAACAGCAGCTGTATTTTTCTGGCTGTATTTTTTATTGGCAGCCAATTTGCTAGTTGGAAGTCTCCAACCGTTCCCTTGTCTTTTGCCACAACTAATAATAATAATAATAAATAATGAAAATCCACTCGTAATTAATGCAAGTATCGATTGCCTATTGTCGCTTGGCCAGACTGAGACGTGTATTTTGGAACCGGCTGGCATCCCGGTTACAAATGCTAGCCGAGTTCAAGGCTCGCCACGTGGCGTATACGTGATGTGCCGGCAGTTGGCCAAATGGCTTTTCGCTGGCTTCTCACACAATTAAGCATCAGCAGCAACAACAATTGCAACATTAACTAACTAACTGCATTGTAATGTGGCAGCAATAAATTTTATGTAAATCGTTTTTGCTCCAAGCCGTTTTTTTTTTCCTATTTCTCTTTTTATTGCGGCTAAAGAAGAAAACGGTGCACGGTTAAACAATGCAAATGAATTACACACAACATTGTAAAACCCCACAACGCCAGCGGGCCAAATGATGTGCAAGCAATCGCAGCCACACTCACACACACACACACACACACACACACACACACACATACACACACTTAGCCACACGAGCATTTCAGCTAGCTGAGCTTGGCTTGGCTTAAAGATTTTCCAAGAATGTGCTGCCAAGCCAAGCTGAGCGGGTGGCTCTGCACTGCTAGTCAAGTGTCTTTTCACACACACACAAACACACACAGAAACACACACACAACATTTACGACAACAAGTTTTTGTCGCTGGCACTTTTCAAATTTATCGATTGCAGCAGCGTCGCGCTGTCCACAATTGCAACTTTGTATTCATGAATAAAATATCTCGAATCTCGTTTAATGGCATTTAATAGGTTTTAGTTTAAGCTGACCAAAGCCAGATATAATCATAATTCTTTTGAATTTTAAGACAACTTTTGAGCCCTTCCAAGCATGTCATATTTCTAAACGAAACCTCCAAAACTGGAAATATGCCACATTTTGCATGCGTCAATATATTCTCGCTGAGGGTGCTATATATAGACATATATTATGTATGTTATTTATTGCCAAGAAATGTGCAAATTTGTGTATATATAATATATATATATAAGATATATTAATCAGTATCAAGAGCCCAGTCTATATAGCTGGCGAGCTGTGCGTCTGTCTTTTTATATGCAAACTTGTCGCTCAGCTGTAAAACTGATTTGTTTAAGCTCTGCATAGATTCTTCATATATATAAAAATTCTAGATTCTTATTAATTCTCTCATATATCAAATATACACTTCATAACTCCCTCACATATCTGTCAATCTGCAAGCTATCTGTCAATTATTTATTTATCTTTTTCAACTACATTTATTTGGTATTGCTGAAATTCAATCTCATATTTTGGTCTTAATAAGCTTCCTTGTTAAGCGGCTTAAGTCTAGAATTTAATTATATTTAAGCACTTCCAGGAATGGCATTTCTGTAGCAATAGTCAAAAACTTGAAATCCGATCAGAAAAATCCCCCTCACATTCTGTTGACAAAGCTGCGCGCATGACGAGCTTTGCTCAGCTATTTCTGTCCAGACTGGCAGCTGCTGCTCAGTCTTGGCCAATTGGCAAGTGCCTGACACAGAGGCCCATTTGGTCATCAAATTAAGGCCAAATGTTGGCCTCGTCTTCTGCCATTCGCGATTAGGCATTGAATATGTTAATGTTAATGGCAGCCCAGCATCGATACATCATTAAGCTTGACAATTATTGCATAACAGGCCGTCAAATGTGGAGCACGCATTGTATAACAGCTGAAACTGGAGCTGAAACTGGAGCTGGAGCTGCAAATGCAACTGGAGCAGAGGAGGATGATGAACATTTTACCTACCATTGAGGGCCAAGCTATCCAACTGAGACTCTCTCTCTCTCTCTCACTTGCTTGCCAAATGTGTAAGCACTTTGGCCGAAATTCAACGCATTTGCATTTGGCCTAAACAGCGTGCGATCTGCTGCGATATTTACAACAATTGCGTTTTATGTAATAAACTTTTCGGTTTTTGCACTGGAAAAACTATTGCTGCTCTTGCTGCTGGCAATTCATCGGCAATTGTTGTTGGCGTTATTTCGCCACCAACAACATTTTTTTTATATATCTATTTTTTTTTTGTTGTTGTTGTAATAAATATTGCTCTTTCTTCACACGCACAGCAGTTTACACTAAAAGCTCACACACACACACTCGCAGAGAGTATCTCGCGCGCGGGTCTCGCGTATCCGTCAGATACAAAGATACAAAGACAAAGCAACAACCGTTCGCTGGGGCGCACGTCGCACGAATAAAAGCCCAGCCAAGCCAAACAAAACACTTGACGGCAACGGCAAATTTAACTCTAGCTTTGACTTTGGCTGCAAACACACAGCAAACGCAAACAAACTCACAAAGCCACAAAAACCAAATGTAATATATATTTATAATTTCTTGCTGCGTTTCTTTAACACGAACTTCTTTTGGCCAAATGCATTTGTATCTCGGCTCGAATTGGCACTGCGATTGCGGCAAGGTCTGCGCTCAACTGGTTCCTCGGCCGCCGCTCAATTGGTTTTATACGCACGCTCAGCGGAGCGCAGTCCGACTCGGATACAAACTCGGATTCGGATTCAGATTCGACTCAGCCTCCCAGCCAGCTTTGGCCCCAAAGAGCCAAAACAAGCTTGGCACATTGAGGTAGGTTGAGCGCAAGCGCACTGAATGAATCTGCAGACAGTGCTGCCAACTTGATCCATTGTTCAGCAAAGACAGAAAAAAACCAGCGCAAATTTTTAAATCTCATTCATAAAACTGAAGCTGTGCACTTGTGTATAAGTACACTTGCCGAAAGAATCCGTCAATTTGTGCTCAATTCAAAGTTTGACTTAATGTGTCTCAATTCTTAAAATGGGAAGAAAATGTGCTTATTTGAGACATTTCTTCAAGCTCGAATCACCTAAGTTTAAAACTTAAGTACTGTACTCAAACTAGGAAATATTTAAATTTAATTGTGAACCTTTATGATTAATTTCTTGAATCTGCTCTTGCACATAGTTAAACCCCGATTGTGATTCATTTGAGTTTGTTATTTGTTTAAATTTTAATATAATAATTCACTTTTCTATTCATATCTAATTACTTTCGCCCGCCGTGCCGAAAATATTGCAAAATCTATATATTTTCACACACAAAATTCGGGCTAAATTTTTAACTCCACCCATTGGCGTCTACCAAAAATAGTTGATTTAATGCCATGGTTGGGGCCAAAGTTATTTGTACTTTGGAACTAGTTCACCCTCAAAAGTTTCTATTTTTAATCAAAACAATTTTGAGTTTTAATTTCGGTGGATTTTTGACAACTGGTTTTTATACCCTGAACCCATTAAAAATGGGTTTAAGGGTATATTGTATTTGTGCAAAATCCAAATGTATGTAACAGGCAGAAGCAAGCATCTCCGACCTGATAAAGTATATATATTCTTGATCAGCATCAATAGTCGAGTCGATCTAGCCATGTCCGTCCGTCCGTCTGTCCGTATGTATGAACGCAGGGATCTCAGAACCTATAAGAGCTAGAGACTTGAGATGTAGGTGCTCCTAGCTCCCGCGCTGATCGAGTTTGTTTCCGATAATCGATAACTTACTCCGTTTCCAAGCAATCGATAAAAATCGATATCGATATCCTGTTTTTTTGGCAATTTTGGTAAAAAATAAGGGCTAGAGTCACCAAACTTGTCATATAGCTTCTAAAATATAATATATATATGCATTTGATGTTGGAAGAAGAGGGTTCAGGGTTTACCCTAGTCGGGAGCTCCCGACTAGAACCTCTTACTTCTTTCTCTTTGTAGTGAAGATTTGATTTCTGGCTGATTCCAAGCTGTGCCAATATGATTATTGTGAAATATTCTCTCAGACCAAATAATGTGAGATTAATTATACCAAATATAAGTTTCATAAAATGCATAAGGAACATGAGTTTGATTTGCCTAGCTGTTCTATCACTTCCTACAGAGTGAAAAGATTAAATCTTTTGTGGGTGTATTTGGACAAAAAGCAGCCCAAAAATAGTCGTACCTAATTGTATTATGTTGCCTAGCTAGCTGACCAGTTTTTTTTTTTTTTTTTTTGAGCCTTATTTGCCGCATTCAACGCTTGTTTAATTAACATAATTAAATATAAATGCGAGCAAAAGCCGCAATTTACATAAGAACAACTTTTGGTTTTTGGCCAAAAAAGAAACAAATGTTGCTTGTTGAATCGACATCAAGTTCATCATCAAACACGTCAGTAGGTTTTTGATTTTGGATCTGGGGACTGGCCCATACACCCGCTCAACTGGTTGGACGCGACGCTGATCTCTAAGTCATAAGATCTGTTCATTTGAATGCCAAAGGCATCGCGTTGCTCTTTTCACATTTCTGTTTAGATGATTTTTGCGTATGTGCGTGTGTGTGTTCGTGTGTGTGTGTGTGTGTGGCACTAAAAGGCAATTTATGATGAGCGCGTCAGTGCCAGAAATTCGAATATTTATGACCACAGATGACGGCGAGACACACGAAAAAATGAATAACAGTCGCGGTGGCAGTAGCCAACGGCCGAAACTTAAATGTCAAACTAATTTAAACAAGACGCTCCATAAAAACTGGATTAATTAAGCTGGCAGCCATCGTGCTGACGTGTTGCGATCGATCTGTGAAGCCAGATCTAATGCAGGGAGTCCATTGATATACTTATATGATGGATTGGCCAATTGACTGATTGCCCGATTGTCTGCTGTGAATTAACGTTTTGTTGGGTCAAATTGTAATTTGGCTGCGACAATTGCTTATATAATAAAATCAAACAAAATATGTCGCATTTTAATTAACATGCGCCGTGCAACGAGGCGTATGCGCAATCTCTTGTCTTGTTATTACACTTATTCAATTAGTTCGCGAGTCTCTGTCTCTCTCGCTCTCAAAAGGAAAGGTGTTAACCTTGTCTGGCACGCACCGATACACACACACGCACACACACACACACACGCGAGTTAAACTGGGCGTAGCACTGGTTCACCTTACAAAAATTTCGAATTGCATTTGCCTGAGCTGAAGAGCCCTTCACAAGAATTGAAATGCCTGAGCAAAAGTGAAAGCCTCGTGTGTCTCTCCCCGCCCCCCCCCCCGGCCCCTCCCTCTTAGCCAGTCCCTAAAATGTTCCTGGCCAAGTTTCAAGTTCAAGGCCATTTTTTTGGTCATTGGTATTTTGAGCTGTTTGCTTGAATCTCTTGGCATTTACTTTCATTTGGCTCATATATCAGCTGTTTGTTGTTGTTGCTGTTGCTGCTGTTGTTGTTGTTGTTGTTGCTGCTGTTGTTGTTGTTGTTGTTGTTGCGACACTGTGCACACAAATTATGTCCATAATTACGCGCTTGTTAATCGATTTTTAAGTTGTTCCCCCGAAACTCTTGGTTATACAACAAATTTTTAACACCTTGCGAGCAATGGGAATTTGTTGTTGTTGATATTATTGCTTTATATACCATTTGAAATGTGCAACAGCGGGTATAATGGTTTTATGCGAAGGTATGCAACAAGCACAAGGAAGCAGCTTCGACCTCAGAACGTATATATGTATATTATGGTTCTAGTCGATCTTGGGGTAAGATTTGGACATGAATTTCGTCTAAAAAATCGGTGTTCAGATTTAAATGCCAGATTATTCTAGAGGCAAAACCATTAAGAAAAATGCAAAGCTCGTGAAAATCGGATGAGATTTGACCGAGTTATGGGGGTTCTAAATCTTGACCCATGTCTATATACGAATCTTAGGGTAAGATTTGGACATGAATTTCGACAAAAAATCGATGTTCAGATTTTAATGCCAGATTATTCTTGGGGTAAAACCATTAAGAAAAATACAAATCTCGTGAAAATCGGATGGAATTTGACCGAGTTATGGGGGTTCTAAATTTTGACCCATGTCTATATACGAATCTTGGGGTAAGATTTGGACATGAATTTCGACTAAAAAATCGGTGTTCAGATTTTAATGCCAGATTATTTTTGGGGTAAAACCATTAAGAAAAATACAAATCTCGTGAAAATCGGATGAGATTTGACCGAGTTATGGGGGTTCTAAACCTTCACCCATGTCTATATACGAATCTTGGGGTAAGATTTGGACATGAATTTCGACCAAAAAATCGGTGTTCAGATTTTAATGCCAGATTATTCTAGAGGTAAAACCATTAAGAAAAATACAAATCTCGTGAAAATCGGATGGAATTTGACCGAGTTAGGGGTTCTAAACCTTCACCCATGTCTATATAGGAATCTTGGGGTAAGATTTGGACATGAATTTCGACTAAAAAATCGATGTTCAGATTTTAATGCCAGATTATTCTAGAGGTAAAACCATTAAGAAAAATACAAATCTCGTGAAAATCGGAGGGAATTTGACCGAGTTATGGGGGTTCTAAATCTTGACCCATGTCTATATACGAATCTTGGGGTAAGATTTGGACATAAATTTCGACTGAAAAATCGGTGTTCAGATTTTAATGCCAGATTATTCTAGAGGTAAAACCATTAAGAAAAATACAAATCTCGTGAAAATCGGATGAGATTTGACCGAGTTATGGGGGTTCTAAACCTTCACCCATGTCTATATACGAATCTTGGGGTAAGATTTGGACATGAATTTCGACCAAAAAATCGATGTTCAGATTTTAATGCCAATTTATTCTTGGGGTAAAACCATTAAGAAAAATACAAATCTCGTGAAAATCGGATGAGATTTGACCGAGTTATGGGGGTTCTAAATCTTGACCCATGTCTATATACGAATCCTGGGGTAAGATTTGGACATGAATTTCGACCAAAAAATCGATGTTCAGATTTTAATGCCAGATTATTCTAGAGGCAAAACCATTAAGAAAAATACAAATCTCGTGAAAATCGGATGGAATTTGACCGAGTTATGGGGGTTCTAAATTTTGACCCATGTCTATATACGAATCTTGGGGTAAGATTTGGACATGAATTTCGACTAAAAAATCGGTGTTCAGATTTTAATGCCAGATTATTTTTGGGGTAAAACCATTAAGAAAAATACAAATCTCGTGAAAATCGGATGAGATTTGACCGAGTTATGGGGGTTCTAAACCTTCACCCATGTCTATATACGAATCTTGGGGTAAGATTTGGACATGAATTTCGACCAAAAAATCGGTGTTCAGATTTTAATGCCAGATTATTCTAGAGGTAAAACCATTAAGAAAAATACAAATCTCGTGAAAATCGGATGGAATTTGACCGAGTTAGGGGTTCTAAACCTTCACCCATGTCTATATAGGAATCTTGGGGTAAGATTTGGACATGAATTTCGACTAAAAAATCGATGTTCAGATTTTAATGCCAGATTATTCTAGAGGTAAAACCATTAAGAAAAATACAAATCTCGTGAAAATCGGATGAGATTTGACCGAGTTATGGGGGTTCTAAATCTTGACCCATGTCTATATACGAATCTTGGGGTAAGATTTGGACATGAATTTCGACTAAAAAATCGGTGTTCAGATTTTAATGCCAGATTATTTTTGGGGTAAAACCATTAAGAAAAATACAAATCTCGTGAAAATCGGAGGGAATTTGACCGAGTTATGGGGGTTCTAAATCTTGACCCATGTCTATATACGAATCTTGGGGTAAGATTTGGACATAAATTTCGACTGAAAAATCGGTGTTCAGATTTTAATGCCAGATTATTCTAGAGGTAAAACCATTAAGAAAAATACAAATCTCGTGAAAATCGGATGAGATTTGACCGAGTTATGGGGGTTCTAAACCTTCACCCATGTCTATATACGAATCTTGGGGTAAGATTTGGACATGAATTTCGACCAAAAAATCGATGTTCAGATTTTAATGCCAATTTATTCTTGGGGTAAAACCATTAAGAAAAATACAAATCTCGTGAAAATCGGATGAGATTTGACCGAGTTATGGGGGTTCTAAATCTTGACCCATGTCTATATACGAATCCTGGGGTAAGATTTGGACATGAATTTCGACCAAAAAATCGATGTTCAGATTTTAATGCCAGATTATTCTAGAGGCAAAACCATTAAGAAAAATACAAATCTCGTGAAAATCGGATGGAATTTGACCGAGTTATGGGGGTTCTAAATTTTGACCCATGTCTATATACGAATCTTGGGGTAAGATTTGGACATGAATTTCGACTAAAAAATCGATGTTCAGATTTTAATGCCAGATTATTCTAGAGGTAAAACCATTAAGAAAAATACAAATCTCGTGAAAATCGGATGAGATTTGACCGAGTTATGGGGGTTCTAAACCTTCACCCATGTCTATATACGAATCTTGGGGTAAGATTTGGACATGAATTTCGACCAAAAAATCGATATTCAGATTTTAATGCCAGATTATTCTTGGGGTAAAACCATTAAGAAAAATACAAATCTCGTGAAAATCGGATGAGATTTGACCGAGTTATGGGGGTTCTAAATTTTGACCCATGTCTATATACGAATCTTGGGGTAAGATTTGGACATGAATTTCGACTAAAAAATCGGTGTTCAGATTTTAATGCCAGATTATTTTTGGGGTAAAACCATTAAGAAAAATACAAATCTCGTGAAAATCGGATGAGATTTGACCGAGTTATGGGGGTTCTAAACCTTCACCCATGTCTATATACGAATCTTGGGGTAAGATTTGGACATGAATTTCGACCAAAAAATCGGTGTTCAGATTTTAATGCCAGATTATTCTAGAGGTAAAACCATTAAGAAAAATACAAATCTCGTGAAAATCGGATGGAATTTGACCGAGTTAGGGGTTCTAAACCTTCACCCATGTCTATATAGGAATCTTGGGGTAAGATTTGGACATGAATTTCGACTAAAAAATCGATGTTCAGATTTTAATGCCAGATTATTCTAGAGGTAAAACCATTAAGAAAAATACAAATCTCGTGAAAATCGGAGGGAATTTGACCGAGTTATGGGGGTTCTAAATCTTGACCCATGTCTATATACGAATCTTGGGGTAAGATTTGGACATAAATTTCGACTGAAAAATCGGTGTTCAGATTTTAATGCCAGATTATTCTAGAGGTAAAACCATTAAGAAAAATACAAATCTCGTGAAAATCGGATGAGATTTGACCGAGTTATGGGGGTTCTAAATCTTGACCCATGTCTATATACGAATCCTGGGGTAAGATTTGGACATGAATTTCGACTAAAAAATCGATGTTCAGATTTTAATGCCAGATTATTCTAGAGGTAAAACCATTAAGAAAAATACAAATCTCGTGAAAATCGGATGGAATTTGACCGAGTTATGGGGGTTCTAAATTTTGACCCATGTCTATATACGAATCTTGGGGTAAGATTTGGACATGAATTTCGACTAAAAAATCGATGTTCAGATTTTAATGCCAGATTATTCTAGAGGTAAAACCATTAAGAAAAATACAAATCTCGTGAAAATCGGATGGAATTTGACCGAGTTATGGGGGTTCTAAATCTTGACCCATGTCTATATACGAATCTTGGGGTAAGATTTGGACATAAATTTCGACTGAAAAATCGGTGTTCAGATTTTAATGCCAGATTATTCTAGAGGTAAAACCATTAAGAAAAATACAAATCTCGTGAAAATCGGATGAGATTTGACCGAGCTATGGGGGTTCTAAACCTTCACCCATGTCTATATACGAATCTTGGGGTAAGATTTGGACATGAATTTCGACCAAAAAATCGATATTCAGATTTTAATGCCAGATTATTCTTGGGGTAAAACCATTAAAAAAAATACAAATCTCGTGAAAATCGCATGAGATTTGACCGAGTTATGGGGGTTCTAAACCTTCACCCATGTCTATATACGAATCTTGGGGTAAGATTTGGACATGAATTTCGACCAAAAAATCGATGTTCAGATTTTAATGCCAATTTATTCTTGGGGTAAAACCATTAAGAAAAATACAAATCTCGTGAAAATCGGATGAGATTTGACCGAGTTATGGGGGTTCTAAATCTTGACCCATGTCTATATACGAATCCTGGGGTAAGATTTGGACATGAATTTCGACCAAAAAATCGATGTTCAGATTTTAATGCCAATTTATTCTTGGGGTAAAACCATTAAGAAAAATACAAATCTCGTGAAAATCGGATGAGATTTGACCGAGTTATGGGGGTTCTAAACCTTCACCCATGTCTATATACGAATCTTGGGGTAAGATTTGGACATGAATTTCGACCAAAAAATCGATATTCAGATTTTAATGCCAGATTATTCTTGGGGTAAAACCATTAAGAAAAATACAAATCTCGTGAAAATCGGATGAGATTTGACCGAGTTATGGGGGTTCTAAATCTTGACCCATGTCTATATACGAATCCTGGGGTAAGATTTGGACATGAATTTCGACCAAAAAATCGATGTTCAGATTTTAATGCCAGATTATTCTTGGGGTAAAACCATTAAGAAAAATACAAATCTCGTGAAAATCGGATGAGATTTGACCGAGTTATGGGGGTTCTAAATCTTGACCCATGTCTATATACGAATCCTGGGGTAAGATTTGGACATGAATTTCGACCAAAAAATCGATGTTCAGATTTTAATGCCAGATTATTCTTGGGGTAAAACCATTAAGAAAAATACAAATCTCGTGAAAATCGGATGGAATTTGACCGAGTTATGGGGGTTCTAAATTTTGACCCATGTCTATATACGAATCCTGGGGTAAGATTTGGACATGAATTTCGACCAAAAAATCGATGTTCAGATTTTAATGCCAGATTATTCTTGGGGTAAAACCATTAAGAAAAATACAAATCTCGTGAAAATCGGATGGAATTTGACCGAGTTATGGGGGTTCTAAATTTTGACCCATGTCTATATACGAATCTTGGGGTAAGATTTGGACATGAATTTCGACTAAAAAATCGGTGTTCAGATTTTAATGCCAGATTATTCTTGGGGTAAAACCATTAAGAAAAATACAAATCTCGTGAAAATCGGATGAGATTTGACCGAGTTATGGGGGTTCTAAACCTTCACCCATGTCTATATACGAATCTTGGGGTAAGATTTGGACATGAATTTCGACCAAAAAATCGATATTCAGATTTTAATGCCAGATTATTCTTGGGGTAAAACCATTAAGAAAAATACAAATCTCGTGAAAATCGGATGAGATTTGACCGAGTTATGGGGTTCTAAACCTTCACCCATGTCTATATACGAATCTTGGGGTAAGATTTGGACATAAATTTCGACCGAAAAATCGATGTTCAGATTTTAATGCCAGATTATTCTAGAGGTAAAACCATTAAGAAAAATACAAATCTCGTGAAAATCGGATGAGATTTGACCGAGTTATGGGGGTTCTAAACCTTCACCCATGTCTATATACGAATCTTGGGGTAAGATTTGGACATGAATTTCGACCAAAAAATCGATGTTCAGATTTTAATGCCAATTTATTCTTGGGGTAAAACCATTAAGAAAAATACAAATCTCGTGAAAATCGGATGAGATTTGACCGAGTTATGGGGGTTCTAAATCTTGACCCATGTCTATATACGAATCCTGGGGTAAGATTTGGACATGAATTTCGACCAAAAAATCGATGTTCAGATTTTAATGCCAGATTATTCTAGAGGCAAAACCATTAAGAAAAATACAAATCTCGTGAAAATCGGATGGAATTTGACCGAGTTATGGGGGTTCTAAATTTTGACCCATGTCTATATACGAATCTTGGGGTAAGATTTGGACATGAATTTCGACTAAAAAATCGATGTTCAGATTTTAATGCCAGATTATTCTAGAGGTAAAACCATTAAGAAAAATACAAATCTCGTGAAAATCGGATGAGATTTGACCGAGTTATGGGGGTTCTAAACCTTCACCCATGTCTATATACGAATCTTGGGGTAAGATTTGGACATGAATTTCGACCAAAAAATCGATATTCAGATTTTAATGCCAGATTATTCTTGGGGTAAAACCATTAAGAAAAATACAAATCTCGTGAAAATCGGATGAGATTTGACCGAGTTATGGGGGTTCTAAATTTTGACCCATGTCTATATACGAATCTTGGGGTAAGATTTGGACATGAATTTCGACTAAAAAATCGGTGTTCAGATTTTAATGCCAGATTATTTTTGGGGTAAAACCATTAAGAAAAATACAAATCTCGTGAAAATCGGATGAGATTTGACCGAGTTATGGGGGTTCTAAACCTTCACCCATGTCTATATACGAATCTTGGGGTAAGATTTGGACATGAATTTCGACCAAAAAATCGGTGTTCAGATTTTAATGCCAGATTATTCTAGAGGTAAAACCATTAAGAAAAATACAAATCTCGTGAAAATCGGATGGAATTTGACCGAGTTAGGGGTTCTAAACCTTCACCCATGTCTATATAGGAATCTTGGGGTAAGATTTGGACATGAATTTCGACTAAAAAATCGATGTTCAGATTTTAATGCCAGATTATTCTAGAGGTAAAACCATTAAGAAAAATACAAATCTCGTGAAAATCGGATGAGATTTGACCGAGTTATGGGGGTTCTAAATCTTGACCCATGTCTATATACGAATCTTGGGGTAAGATTTGGACATAAATTTCGACTGAAAAATCGGTGTTCAGATTTTAATGCCAGATTATTCTAGAGGTAAAACCATTAAGAAAAATACAAATCTCGTGAAAATCGGATGAGATTTGACCGAGTTATGGGGGTTCTAAATCTTGACCCATGTCTATATACGAATCCTGGGGTAAGATTTGGACATGAATTTCGACCAAAAAATCGATGTTCAGATTTTAATGCCAGATTATTCTAAAGGCAAAACCATTAAGAAAAATACAAATCTCGTGAAAATCGGATGGAATTTGACCGAGTTATGGGGGTTCTAAATTTTGACCCATGTCTATATACGAATCTTGGGGTAAGATTTGGACATGAATTTCGACTAAAAAATCGATGTTCAGATTTTAATGCCAGATTATTCTAGAGGTAAAACCATTAAGAAAAATACAAATCTCGTGAAAATCGGATGGAATTTGACCGAGTTATGGGGGTTCTAAATCTTGACCCATGTCTATATACGAATCTTGGGGTAAGATTTGGACATGAATTTCGACTAAAAAATCGGTGTTCAGATTTTAATGCCAGATTATTTTTGGGGTAAAACCATTAAGAAAAATACAAATCTCGTGAAAATCGGATGGAATTTGACCGAGTTATGGGGGTTCTAAATCTTGACCCATGTCTATATACGAATCTTGGGGTAAGATTTGGACATAAATTTCGACTGAAAAATCGGTGTTCAGATTTTAATGCCAGATTATTCTAGAGGTAAAACCATTAAGAAAAATACAAATCTCGTGAAAATCGGATGAGATTTGACCGAGTTATGGGGGTTCTAAATCTTGACCCATGTCTATATACGAATCCTGGGGTAAGATTTGGACATGAATTTCGACCAAAAAATCGATGTTCAGATTTTAATGCCAGATTATTCTAAAGGCAAAACCATTAAGAAAAATACAAATCTCGTGAAAATCGGATGGAATTTGACCGAGTTATGGGGGTTCTAAATTTTGACCCATGTCTATATACGAATCTTGGGGTAAGATTTGGACATGAATTTCGACTAAAAAATCGATGTTCAGATTTTAATGCCAGATTATTCTAGAGGTAAAACCATTAAGAAAAATACAAATCTCGTGAAAATCGGATGGAATTTGACCGAGTTATGGGGGTTCTAAATCTTGACCCATGTCTATATACGAATCTTGGGGTAAGATTTGGACATAAATTTCGACTGAAAAATCGGTGTTCAGATTTTAATGCCAGATTATTCTAGAGGTAAAACCATTAAGAAAAATACAAATCTCGTGAAAATCGGATGAGATTTGACCGAGCTATGGGGGTTCTAAACCTTCACCCATGTCTATATACGAATCTTGGGGTAAGATTTGGACATGAATTTCGACCAAAAAATCGATATTCAGATTTTAATGCCAGATTATTCTTGGGGTAAAACCATTAAAAAAAATACAAATCTCGTGAAAATCGCATGAGATTTGACCGAGTTATGGGGGTTCTAAACCTTCACCCATGTCTATATACGAATCTTGGGGTAAGATTTGGACATGAATTTCGACCAAAAAATCGATGTTCAGATTTTAATGCCAATTTATTCTTGGGGTAAAACCATTAAGAAAAATACAAATCTCGTGAAAATCGGATGAGATTTGACCGAGTTATGGGGGTTCTAAATCTTGACCCATGTCTATATACGAATCCTGGGGTAAGATTTGGACATGAATTTCGACCAAAAAATCGATGTTCAGATTTTAATGCCAATTTATTCTTGGGGTAAAACCATTAAGAAAAATACAAATCTCGTGAAAATCGGATGAGATTTGACCGAGTTATGGGGGTTCTAAACCTTCACCCATGTCTATATACGAATCTTGGGGTAAGATTTGGACATGAATTTCGACCAAAAAATCGATATTCAGATTTTAATGCCAGATTATTCTTGGGGTAAAACCATTAAGAAAAATACAAATCTCGTGAAAATCGGATGAGATTTGACCGAGTTATGGGGGTTCTAAATCTTGACCCATGTCTATATACGAATCCTGGGGTAAGATTTGGACATGAATTTCGACCAAAAAATCGATGTTCAGATTTTAATGCCAGATTATTCTTGGGGTAAAACCATTAAGAAAAATACAAATCTCGTGAAAATCGGATGAGATTTGACCGAGTTATGGGGGTTCTAAATCTTGACCCATGTCTATATACGAATCCTGGGGTAAGATTTGGACATGAATTTCGACCAAAAAATCGATGTTCAGATTTTAATGCCAGATTATTCTTGGGGTAAAACCATTAAGAAAAATACAAATCTCGTGAAAATCGGATGGAATTTGACCGAGTTATGGGGGTTCTAAATCTTGACCCATGTCTATATACGAATCCTGGGGTAAGATTTGGACATGAATTTCGACCAAAAAATCGATGTTCAGATTTTAATGCCAATTTATTCTTGGGGTAAAACCATTAAGAAAAATACAAATCTCGTGAAAATCGGATGAGATTTGACCGAGTTATGGGGGTTCTAAATCTTGACCCATGTCTATATACGAATCCTGGGGTAAGATTTGGACATGAATTTCGACCAAAAAATCGATGTTCAGATTTTAATGCCAGATTATTCTTGGGGTAAAACCATTAAGAAAAATACAAATCTCGTGAAAATCGGATGGAATTTGACCGAGTTATGGGGGTTCTAAATTTTGACCCATGTCTATATACGAATCCTGGGGTAAGATTTGGACATGAATTTCGACCAAAAAATCGATGTTCAGATTTTAATGCCAGATTATTCTTGGGGTAAAACCATTAAGAAAAATACAAATCTCGTGAAAATCGGATGGAATTTGACCGAGTTATGGGGGTTCTAAATTTTGACCCATGTCTATATACGAATCTTGGGGTAAGATTTGGACATGAATTTCGACTAAAAAATCGGTGTTCAGATTTTAATGCCAGATTATTCTTGGGGTAAAACCATTAAGAAAAATACAAATCTCGTGAAAATCGGATGAGATTTGACCGAGTTATGGGGGTTCTAAACCTTCACCCATGTCTATATACGAATCTTGGGGTAAGATTTGGACATGAATTTCGACCAAAAAATCGATATTCAGATTTTAATGCCAGATTATTCTTGGGGTAAAACCATTAAGAAAAATACAAATCTCGTGAAAATCGGATGAGATTTGACCGAGTTATGGGGTTCTAAACCTTCACCCATGTCTATATACGAATCTTGGGGTAAGATTTGGACATAAATTTCGACCGAAAAATCGATGTTCAGATTTTAATGCCAGATTATTCTAGAGGCAAAACCATTAAGAAAAATACAAATCTGGTGAAAATCGGATGAGATTTGACCGAATTATGGGGGTTCTAAATCTTGACCCATGTCTATATACGAATCTTGGGGTAAGATTTGGACATGAATTTCGACTAAAAAATCGGTGTTCAGATTTTAATGCCAGATTATTCTTGGGGTAAAACCATTAAGAAAAATACAAATCTCGTGAAAATCGGATGAGATTTGACCGAGTTATGGGGGTTCTAAATCTTGACCCATGTCTATATACGAATCCTGGGGTAAGATTTGGACATGAATTTCGACCAAAAAATCGATGTTCAGATTTTAATGCCAGATTATTCTTGGGGTAAAACCATTAAGAAAAATACAAATCTCGTGAAAATCGGATGAGATTTGACCGAATTATGGGGGTTCTAAATCTTGACCCATGTCTATATACGAATCTTGGGGTAAGATTTGGACATGAATTTCGACTAAAAAATCGATGTTCAGATTTAAATGCCAGATTATTCTAGAGGTAAAACCATTAAGAAAAATACAAATCTCGTGAAAATCGGATGAGATTTGACCGAGTTATGGGGGTTCTAATCCTTCACCCATGTCTATATAGGAATCTTGGGGTAAGATTTGGACATGAATTTCGACTAAAAAATCGGTGTTCAGATTTTAATGCCAGATTATTCTTGGGGTAAAACCATTAAGAAAAATAGAAATCTCGTGAAAATCGGATGAGATTTGACCGAGTTATGGGGGTTCTAAATCTTGACCCATGTCTATATACGAATCCTGGGGTAAGATTTGGACATGAATTTCGACCAAAAAATCGATGTTCAGATTTTAATGCCAGATTATTCTTGGGGTAAAACCATTAAGAAAAATACAAATCTCGTGAAAATCGGATGAGATTTGACCGAGTTATGGGGGTTCTAAATCTTGACCCATGTCTATATACGAATCCTGGGGTAAGATTTGGACATGAATTTCGACCAAAAAATCGATGTTCAGATTTTAATGCCAGAATCGATGTTCAGATTTAAATGCCAGATTATTCTAGAGGTAAAACCATTAAGAAAAATACAAATCTCGTGAAAATCGGATGAGATTTGACCGAATTATGGGGGTTCTAAATCTTGACCCATGTCTATATACGAATCCTGGGGTAAGATTTGGACATGAATTTCGACCAAAAAATCGATGTTCAGATTTAAATGCCAGATTATTCTAGAGGTAAAACCATTAAGAAAAATACAAATCTCGTGAAAATCGGATGAGATTTGACCGAGTTATGGGGGTTCTAAATCTTGACCCATGTCTATATACGAATCCTGGGGTAAGATTTGGACATGAATTTCGACCAAAAAATCGATGTTCAGATTTTAATGCCAGATTATTCTTGGGGTAAAACCATTAAGAAAAATACAAATCTCGTGAAAATCGGATGAGATTTGACCGAGTTATGGGGGTTCTAAATCTTGACCCATGTCTATATACGAATCTTGGGGTAAGATTTGGACATGAATTTCGACTAAAAAATCGATGTTCAGATTTTAATGCCAGATTATTCTTGGGGTAAAACCATTAAGAAAAATACAAATCTCGTGAAAATCGGATGGAATTTGACCGAGTTATGGGGGTTCTAAATCTTGACCCATGTCTATATAGGAATCTTGGGGTAAGATTTGGACATGAATTTCGACTAATAAATCGATGTTCAGATTTTAATGCCAGATTTTTCTAGAAGGAAAACCATTAAGAAAAATACAAATCTCGTGAAAATCGGATGAGATTTGACCGAGTTATGGGGGTTCTAAATCTTGACCCATGTCTATATACGAATCCTGGGGTAAGATTTGGACATGAATTTCGACCAAAAAATCGATGTTCAGATTTTAATGCCAGATTATTCTTGGGGTAAAACCATTAAGAAAAATACAAATCTCGTGAAAATCGGATGAGATTTGACCGAGTTATGGGGGTTCTAAATCTTGACCCATGTCTATATACGAATCTTGGGGTAAGATTTGGACATGAATTTCGACTAAAAAATCGATGTTCAGATTTTAATGCCAGATTATTCTTGGGGTAAAACCATTAAGAAAAATACAAATCTCGTGAAAATCGGATGGAATTTGACCGAGTTATGGGGGTTCTAAATCTTGACCCTTGTCTATATACGAATCCTGGGGTAAGATTTGGACATGAATTTCGACCAAAAAATCGATGTTCAGATTTTAATGCCAGATTATTCTTGGGGTAAAACCATTAAGAAAAATACAAATCTCGTGAAAATCGGATGAGATTTGACCGAGTTATGGGGGTTCTAAACCTTCACCCATGTCTATATACGAATCTTGGGGTAAGATTTGGACATAAATTTCGACTGAAAAATCGGTGTTCAGATTTTAATGCCAGATTATTCTAGAGGTAAAACCATTAAGAAAAATACAAATCTCGTGAAAATCGGATGAGATTTGACCGAGTTATGGGGGTTCTAAACCTTCACCCATGTCTATATACGAATCTTGGGGTAAGATTTGGACATAAATTTCGACTGAAAAATCGGTGTTCAGATTTTAATGCCAGATTATTCTAGAGGTAAAACCATTAAGAAAAATACAAATCTCGTGAAAATCGGATGAGATTTGACCGAGTTATGGGGGTTCTAAATCTTGACCCATGTCTATATACGAATCTTGGGGTAAGATTTGGACATGAATTTCGACTAAAAAATCGGTGTTCAGATTTTAATGCCAGATTATTCTTGGGGTAAAACCATTAAGAAAAATACAAATCTCGTGAAAATCGGATGAGATTTGACCGAGTTATGGGGGTTCTAAATCTTGACCCATGTCTATATACGAATCCTGGGGTAAGATTTGGACATGAATTTCGACCAAAAAATCGATATTCAGATTTTAATGCCAGATTATTCTTGGGGTAAAACCATTAAGAAAAATACAAATCTCGTGAAAATCGGATGGAATTTGACCGAGTTATGGGGGTTCTAAATCTTGACCCTTGTCTATATACGAATCCTGGGGTAAGATTTGGACATGAATTTCGACCAAAAAATCGATGTTCAGATTTTAATGCCAGATTATTCTTGGGGTAAAACCATTAAGAAAAATACAAATCTCGTGAAAATCGGATGAGATTTGACCGAGTTATGGGGGTTCTAAACCTTCACCCATGTCTATATACGAATCTTGGGGTAAGATTTGGACATAAATTTCGACTGAAAAATCGGTGTTCAGATTTTAATGCCAGATTATTCTAGAGGTAAAACCATTAAGAAAAATACAAATCTCGTGAAAATCGGATGAGATTTGACCGAGTTATGGGGGTTCTAAACCTTCACCACCATGTCTATATACGAATCTTGGGGTAAGATTTGGACATAAATTTCGACTGAAAAATCGGTGTTCAGATTTAAATGCCAGATTATTCTAGAGGTAAAACCATTAAGAAAAATACAAATCTCGTGAAAATCGGATGAGATTTGACCGAGTTATGGGGGTTCTAAATCTTGACCCATGTCTATATACGAATCTTGGGGTAAGATTTGGACATGAATTTCGACTAAAAAATCGGTGTTCAGATTTTAATGCCAGATTATTCTAGAGGTAAAATTTTTAAGAAAAATACAAATCTCGTGAAAATCGGATGAGATTTGACCGAGTTATGGGGGTTCTAAATTTTGACCCATGTCTATATAGGATACAATATACATATGTGTGAGCTTATCACCCAAGGAAGCATAAATGCTGCGAAAAGTTTGATATAAATGTTAACAAAGATACTTGAAAATAAGTTTGAGGCCGATCAGATGTTAAGCAAAAATTGCATTCATACGCTTTTCGCGATTTTTCCACGCATGCGAGTGGAATTTGCCGAAACCCAGTATTACCAAAGTTAAGCGAAAATTTAAGCTCCCTGGCTCTTACGGCTTGGGATGTACGTCGATTATAAATCAGTCAATCAATCAATCAATCAGTCAGGACAAATAGTTCTATGTACAGAGATTTGTAGAAGCAGGCTGGCATGGTTGTAACAACAGGGTATCTACGAGTTGGTCACGCCCGACTAGAGCACTTTTACTTGTTGCTGTTGTCGTGGCAGTTGTTTATAGCATTGGCATTTTGGGGCGTGCGCCAATTTGAAATGTATTCAGAAACCAAACAACAAAAATTCAATAAATAACACAAACATATTCCGCTCAAATCGATCGGAAAGTCAATAAAATATCAAGTTTTATATGCAGCAAGTGCTTGAAGCTGTTGCTAAGTCACACACACACACACACACACACACACACACACGCACACCAACTGCATGCTAGTATCTAGAGCATGAAATTCAAGTGGACTTTCAGCAAGTGGCCAAGTTGATTGGCAGAGCGATTTGCGTTTAAAAACCAATTGGCTAAGCCGAAGCACATTTCGGGCAGAACATAAAATGCTTCGAGACCGGAAGATACCCTGCATTCCCTGACCAAACCTGAACTGACAGGGTGCCAGCCCAAGTTTGGCTCGCATTTAAAAGGGGCTTACATTAAATGCCATTTCATAGTTAAATATATATACCCCCTTTCACTTCTTGTATGATTGCAGGGTATGCGCTAGCTAACTACTAAATTGGTAAACGTATTTAATGAAATTTTGAAGTAATAATCGACTTTATTGTTTACATAATTCTAGAAAATCTTTCCATAAAATTTGAAATTCAGAAAATGTTATCTAAAATATTATTTTCTTATACTAATTTTATTTCAACTAAATATAAATATAGGATAGATATATATATAGTATATAGTATATAGAATATATACACTTGATATTCTGCACTTTTTACCCATTGAACCCATTAAAAATGGGTATTAGGGTATATTGTATTTGTGCGAAATGCAAATGTAGTAACAGGCAGAAGGAAGCATCTCCGACCCCATAAAGTATATATATTCTTGATCAGCATCAATAGCCGAGTCGATCTAGTCTATGAACGCCAGGATCTCAGAACATATAAAAGCTAGAGAAATTTTAGATGCTCTTAGAGCCTGCGCAGATCGAGTTTGTTTCCGATAAACGATAACTTGCTCTGTTTCCAAGCTATCGATAAAAATCGATATCGATATCATGTTTTTTGTGCAATTTTGGTAAATAATAAGAGCTAGAGTCACCAAACTTGACATATAGCTTCTAAAATAGAATATATATATGCATTTGATGTTGGAAGAAGAGGGTTCAGGGTTTACCCTAGTCGGGAGCTCCCGACTAGAACCTCTTACTTGTTTTCTCATAATATAAAACTTTTCAAATCTATGCGCACCTTTCAAAATTCACTTCGCGCCGCATTGTTGTGGTTGTTGTGCTTATTGCCAGCACACAAACAATGCCAAATGCAAGAAACTGCAACAACAACAACAACAACTGCAACTGCCAGCGACCAATTACTCAATTCGCATGCAGCCAATTCGCAGTTTAAAGTTGAAGTTAAATTGCATTTGTGGAGTGATCGAAGCTGCCGCCGCCCGAACTCGAAGTCTCTCCCCGCTGCCCGCTGTCACCTTCTGTCTGTCTACCGCCACGCCCCGCGCCCCCCGCCCCCCGCCCCGCACCGTTGCGCACTGCTTGACTACTGCGCGACACTCAAATTAACCAGTTAAAGACTAATTTTGACACACATACACGCACACACAGTCGTACACTATCAGGCTCACGTGCGGACATGCACCTTGTTGCCCCCTTTCAACCCCTCTCCCCCCCCCCCCTTACCGGCCTTGCCTTGCCTTGCGAGAGGGTGCGCGCTGTCGTCGGCTCGCGTTCGTTTCTTAAGTCTTTCGTTTCGCCTGACACTAAACTGTTGCACTAAAGTGTTTGTGTTGTTATTGTTGTTGTTGTTGTTGTTGTTGTGGCTTGTTTGTTGTTGTTTGCCGCCGCTTGTCGAATTGCAGCCGAGTTTGTTTTGGTGTCTGTTTTTTTTTATGCATGCATTGGGCTTTGCTTTACTAGTTGGGTCAGGTTGCAGATTCGAAAGTGGGTCAATTTATTACTGCAATGCATTTTTCACTCCGCGTGCTGCTCAGCTTTAGTGGGCCAGGTTTTTTCTTGGCGAGGCGCTCAATTTTGAAGGTGGGCGTCAATTTGAGCACAAATTTTAATCACATTTGAAGTCGTTTGCTTAAGCCATAATCATTAGCCAGCGGCCCGAAGGTCGACCAGGAATCCAACATGTGGGTCAAATGTTAGTTAAAAGCTGAGCACAGAATTGCATAACTGAGCAGCAGCCCGCGGGCAGAGGGTGGGCAGAGGGAGGGCAGAGGGAGCGCAGTGAGGGGGCATCTCTACTGCTACTCTAATGGGAATTGCAATCCGTATGTTGTTTTCTCTAATGGCTTCGATTTCGGCTTTATGTGTGAGAAAACGCGGCGCAGACAAAACGCATTGGCCATTGACGGTTTTTTATGGCTTTTGGTTGCAAATAATTTAAGGCATTGCGAATTGGCCATTGTGGGAGTTGCTTCAGCTTCATGCAATTTGTTCGAGCCGCTCGCTCGTTCATCTTCGCATTGGCAACAAAAGCGGCTAAGTTGAATTGAATTAACTGCATTTTTGTGGCTTGTTGCTTAAAGAAAAAAAAAAAAACTAAAATAAAACAAAGAAAAAGCTTCAAAAAACAACCACGCACTGCTTGCTGATCGCTGCTGTAACAGCTAGCAATTGAGCGTGCAGCAAGCAGTGCGCACTCTTTGATCGAGTTGGCAGCGCCCGTACACTTGCTGTACACTGCTTTCCAGCACTTGCTGCTGGACAAATTACTCATCGATACAACACCATCAAAATGATCGTTGATGGTTTAAAAATAGTTTACTATCATAAAATAATTGATATTGATTGTAAACTATTTCAACAGCTTTTGTGTAATCAAAACAGTCAAGCGTTTAATCAGCCTTGGCATGTTCAGCTGTTCAGCAGCCCAACACATTGCCAAATTAATAAATATAACTGGATAATTCCTAATCGACAACTGTTTTCTACGCTTACACATCAATAAAAAACATGATACGTCTTTTTGTGTATTTCAACTTTTAACGCTTGACTGGCAACAATTATCTGGTAATCCGATGCCCACTACTGGAGCTACCATTTGGTCTCTCCGATTCCCAAATCAAAACAGCGAAATAATCAAATATCGTTAAGAGTTTTTATTGCATAGAGTTATTTTTCATATAAACAAATAAACAATTATTCTAGTGTGTAAACAATTACAGCTAGCATCCTAGCCCAATTTCCAGTTCCGAATTTCGATAGTTGACTGCGAAAAAGAAAAAGTCGGAGACAAGATTATAGCAAACGCCATGTTTAAAATGCACTACAAACATAGAAAATGTATACATACAGACATACATACAATACATACAAACATTTTTCTGTTCTTTATCAGTGCCATGCACACACCCAGCGAAATACATATATACAAACATTGTTGCTGTACACGCTTATCCACATTTCATTATATCTCTTCCTTCTCCTCCTTTCTCCTCTCCGTTTTCCGTGACGCTGTCGTTACAGTTATCAGCAGCATGTTTTGCTATTACGGTAATCGGCAGTTCATTTCAATGGACCCCGACGACGCCCTCGCTGCTTGACCCCTTGGTACACCTAACCTCTCATAGGCTATGTCTGATCGTATATCGAATGCACAGACAAAGCCTAGTAGAGGCTAGATTTATAAGGAAATTTGTCGGGCGCCGCCCCTTGAAAAAAAAAAAAAAAACAAATAACGTGGCAACACATTTTTCTATGCTTTCCATGTCTCTTTCACTGAGGCTCAAAGGCGGACATTGAAGAAAATGAAGCGGGGGCGCAGCTGTGCAAAATCATTTGCCGCTGCGCCGCTTTCTTCTTGTTTCATTTACGTTTGCGTTTTAATTTATTAACTTGTTGCTGCCGTTTGCTTCGTGCTTTGCGTACGTACGTTTTTTTTTTTTGCTTAATATATATTTAAAAAGTCACGGGCCAACGATCTTTTTTTTACTCTTAGCAAACTTTCACTTTTCTCGCATTTATTTATCGCATTTTCGTCAAGTAGCAAATTAATTGCAAACAAATGAAATTGAACAGCCGACTTTTCGTGCGAACAAACCGAACGCCGATTCGCGAATGATTTAAAGCGAGGAGGCAGACTTCAGAAGACCGTAAAATTTGGGCCCAAACGCCAACTAGAATAACAGCAATAAATTCATATGTACGTTACGTATATGCGTGTTTTTCTGTATGTATGTGCACACACATACATATGTATGCAGTCTGTTACTGTGACTGAGTGCATTTAAAGTTCAAGTTCAATGCGACGGTCGCTGCTGCTGCGCCCGCTGATTGCTTCGTATTAGAATTCTTGCTTGGCTCTCGCGTTGTCGCCCAGCTCACACACACCCACACAAACGGCCTGACAAAGTGCACGTACACGCGAATCGATACGATCCGATCGTTGTGGTCGTCGGCGACGCCGACGCTGCCTTCTAGTCGCTTTCTATTTGGAAGCTCGCGCTGCTGGCACGAAGTTGTCGCTCTGCTCTGCTCTCTTGTTGGCTCTCTCGTCCGTGCCCCAAACCTTGTACCTGCTCGTTCATACGTCATAGACGAAACTAACGCTAGTTTCTCTCTGTTGCCATTGTTGATGTGTTGCTGGGGGCAGAAGTAATCCATGTCAGTAGAGCACGAACACTTTCGATTTTTTGTTGTTGTTCTATTTGACGTTGCGCGTCGCGTGGCGTCTGTTGGGCGTGCGCCTAGTTTTTTTTTTTTATGTTTTGTATTTTCTCTTTTCTTGTGCTTTATTTCGATCAAATTTAATTCAAATGTTTTTTTTCTGCGCATATATCACTTTTTAAAGGGCTACGCCTTATTTCACAAGAATTTTGTAGCTGTGCACATTCATACATATTTATTTGAATCAACTCTCGACTTGAACGATCTTGACACTCGCACAGTTTTGGTTTTAATAAACTCGAGTATGAAGCGAGTTTAAGCTTTTATACTCTCCAGCGGCGTCGACGGCCAATGGCGGCGCACGCAGCGTTGCAGAAAAAAGTTGAATTACGTGTGCGTGTGTATGTGTGTGCGTCTGTGAGTGTGTGCGCGCGATCGCTGCTTTCGTATGCTTCATTTTATTATTTTGTTGACTTTTTATATTCGAATTCTTGGCCAGCGAAATATGTACATACAGAAACGAAACGACGTCGGAATGAACATTTTGCATCTTTCGATCGTCGTTTATATTGGCAATGGCGATGGCTCTGCCGACATCGCGACTGCGCTGCTGCTGTTGCTGCTGCTGCACACACGCACACATGAATATGAGTTACTTGAGCATCATTTTGTTTTGTGTTGTTTCGGTTGCGGTTTTTTCTTCGCTTTTTGGGCAATTGTTTTGCTGGTTTTTTTTTTTTTTTTTGGGCGATTTTACACACACACATTGATATCTGTTCTTTCTGCAGCCTGCGTCGCCCACTCTCCCCATTGCCAGACGTGTCGTTGTTGCTTCTGTCTCTCCTCTCTCTGTCTATCTTGCCGCGTATTGTATGATGTGTTTGTATTTGTATTTGTGTTGTTGCTGTTTTTGCTGTTCTGCCTGGCATGGGTGTTGTCTGCCTTTTTCTGAGGGCGCAAATTAAGTTCGACTCATTAAACCGGTCAGCTAAAATAAGGCAGCATCTGAAACTTAAGTGAAAAGCAGTTCATCAAGGAATAAACAACAAATTTCCTGCTGTTTTTCTTGTTGTGGTCACTTATAAGCGTTTTGCAACAGTCCCCAAGTTATTGACCGACTTTGCTGTAACCCGAGCGCACATGAAACTTAATGCCCTTTTCGAGTAACCGAGAATAAGCAACCGGAGAGGCGCCAGATGACATACCAGCACTGGCGGGCACTTTAACGGTAAGCTGGGCAATGTAACTGTTCAGCTTAAGCACTGAATAGGACATTTTTCTCTTCCGTTATCAAACCATAATTATCGATATTACATATTTCAGCTGGTATTTCGAGTGTATGCATGTATATATGTGCATTGTGTGAATGTGCCCAAAACGACAACAGTAAAGTTGATAAATTAACTTGCACTCTCTATGCACGCGCTGGTTATGATTAAATACAATACATATTCATATAGGCTTCTGTATGTACATGCATGCATATTTACATATATCAGTCGTCGTTCCTGTTTTATCATGCGATCGAATACAATGAACTTAACGACTTTGCGCTTGTTTCTTTTTAAATAAAAATAATATACGAATTTAAAACAAAAGAGCTCTAGTCGAGAGTGCCCGATTGCAAAATATTCTCTGCATAGCTTCCAACTGCCGTTACTCACATGTACGCATACATACATATGTATGTAGAGTTAAAACTCTCCAGCTTTTACATGTTTTTGCCCTGCTGAGGATTATTTTCAAAATCTGAACTAACTTTGATATCATTTGTGATTTTATGTTAACAAATTTGAAAATATAAAAAAAAAACAGATTGATAATTACAACTTTAGCCATTAGCTTTATTTTTACTATATACTCTTCAGAGCCGTATATGTCTCTACCTGTATTGCATATATTTGCAC
This sequence comes from Drosophila novamexicana, assembly GCF_003285875.2. Lineage (NCBI taxonomy): Eukaryota > Metazoa > Arthropoda > Insecta > Diptera > Drosophilidae > Drosophila > Drosophila novamexicana. Next base: position 1,012,911 of record NW_020824848.1, read on the forward strand.
AACTTAATTATACCCTTGTTACTCACTTATAAGTGCAGGGTATATGCATAAATAAAAAAAGAAGCAACAAACAAAAATTCTTTGTTTACGGCGTGTCCAACCTGTGTAGAATAAGCGATCAGAAGAGCAAAGTCTCCGGCAATGTCTCCGTCTCTGTCTACTTCTCCGTCTGTTGTTGACGCTTCAATTGGGGCGCAAATTGCAAAAGCCACAAGAAAAAAAACAACAACCAAATTGCAGCCCAAAACCGGAGAACATCAATTTTCGGGTGAAGAGTTTGCAATGAGTTCATTGGCATCGAATGTAGCTTTATGTAGAATTTATTTATCACTTGAAATATTTTGCTAACAAATTGCAGTCAATGACATTTGCTCTCCACACAAAAATACTTGCACATACGCATGCATATGTATGTACGCATATACACAAGTGTACACGCATGCACACAAAAGTTTTGGCAGCGGATGTGCTGCGCCTGTGTGCGTGGGCAGGAGATAGAGCAAGGGGTTGAGCCGAAAGGCAGAGAACAACAACAGGTCACGCAGGCGTGCTAAAGTTTATTCATCTCGCCCAAAATGCGCAGCAGCTTCAAAAATCGACAGCAAGTCTGAAATGTGGATTGAATGATGATAGGAAGGAGAGAGAGAGAGCGAGAGAGCGGCTCCTGCACACTTGTGCAAAGCTCAGACGACGACGACAACAACAACTAGCTACATTTGGAGTTGGCAATGTGTGGACTGAGATAACGAAGGTGGAGAGACGGGAGAGAAGGAGAGTCTACAACAAAAACAACGGCCAGTAAAAATTGTTTAATTATAAATTGTAGAAAAAGCAAAAATAGTCAAGCAAAGCATGGCAGCGAGCGTGCGAGCGAGATGGCGATACGTTTTTGTTGAAGGACACACACGGTCTTTAAAAGTGAGTAATGCACTGGAGGTTGTTGACTCTGTCTCTGCCGGTTGTTGTTGTTATTGCGTTTTTTTGCACTGCCCGCTGCCCACACATACATACATATGGAAGTGTGTGTTGGTTGTGTGTTGCGTAGAATCTTTGTTATGCGTTTTTATTTTTTGGCGCTGTCGTTTGATAGCGGCCGCTCATTTCGCTCTCTCTCTCTCTCTCTCTCGCCCGCTCTCTTTCTCTGTGTGTGTGTGTGTGCAAAGTCAAAGTGATTAAACTTTATGCGCAATTTATTTTGCATTCACATTCACCACACAACAACAACAACTTATTGTTTAATTTGAACTTAACGCGCACAACAAAAAAATAGCTGTAACAGGTTCGGGCTAACGACACGTATACGTAATTTTATGAGTTCAAACAGTTAATTTGGCAATTGCATTTGACATTTGCCTAACTTAGCCTGGGATTTACCAGTTATGATGTTATCTAAATGAATTATTCTTGTTGCTGAATCATATTTAGCTTATCTACAGGCAAAACTCTATTGAGGGAAGGGGAAAGAGAGAGTCATTTGGCTTAAATAAACATTAAGCAAGCAGTGCTCTGGCGAGCCTTTCTATGCAATTCTCATGCGGTTGTCATCTGGCTGTCAAATGACACAACCGCAAGGAATTCGCGTGCTTTCCGGCTCGAGTTAATGCCACACTTGCAACTGTGGCAAGTCGCACGAGGCAGCAACATGTGTCCAGATGCGGGTGTTAAAACGTTTCCCAAGCTGACTCACTGTCGCATTTCTGCAAGGGCTGCGGTTGCGGTTGACAACCAGCAGACGCCACAGAGAACATGCAATATCCAGACTCATATACCCTATACCCTATACCCTGTATGTGTGTGTACTTTGTTGTATATGAACAGATGCGCACAATATGGTGCATTAATTTTAGCTCCTGCCGGACGACACAGGCCAGGGACACAGTTGCCGTTGTTGCAGTTGTTTTTGCAGTTGTTGTTGTTGTTGCAGTTGTTAATCGTCTTGACAGGCAGCCTCGTCGTGCGTGCTGCACCAAGGCCAGTGCAATATTTTACACTGTGTAACGTCGCTTCTCGTCGTCAGTCGCCGACTTCCGTCAGCGTCTCCGCCATCCGCATCAAGTCCGCCACCGCCACCCACTCCATCCCCGCCCCGCCCCTGGCTCCACTGGCAGTGCGTCATATTCCGATAGCTGGAAACGTGAACGGGAATGGCAATGGGAATGGGAACGTACAAATTTTAGCTGGCGCTGCATTTCATGGCTGGCGTTTCAGTTTTCGCCTTGGCGACCGTGTGTTTTTTTATACCCTGTATCCATTGAGAACGATTAAAAGAAAAGGGTATATTATATATACCCTGCATTCATTGAACGACTGATGAAAAGGCAACTGCAGCTATTTCATCTCTTCCTCCATGCTGTCTGTAATTTTTGAAAACATTTGCTTATTTAACAGATAAATTGTATTTTTTAAATAGTGAAATCCTTCCCTGTTTTTGCAAAATCGATAAATATCGATTCTAGGTTTTTTGGGCTTATGGACGAATTGAAAAGCTGGGTGCAATTAGTTTTAATTGTATGTTTGAGTAGTGTTACACAAATTTCGAATATTTTGCATTTCGAAGAGCATTCCCAGTCTATGTGAAGTACAAATGTAGCTGGCTACAGGGTGTCTGCCAGTCGGGTAGATTCTTGTTTCTGTTACCGTCGTCAGTTTAGCCCTTATCCTGTCGGCAATTTGTGAATACATATGCTCATTTAACAGATAAATTGTATCATACAATTATCGAAAACTATCCTGTTTTCGCGAAATCGATAAATATCGATTATTATCGATAAGTCTAAGTTTTTTGGGCCTTTCGACGATTTGCAGAGCTGGCTACAATTAGTTTTAAGCGTAGATTCTAGATTGTGAATATTTTCCATTTCAAGTCAATGAGGAATTGGCTACAGGGTATCTGCAAGTCGGATAGTCTCGTGGCTGTTTTTTTTTTTCGCCCACACAGACGACAGAATCACGACTGAGGCAAGCTGCTCGGATATCGAAACTGATTTTTCATTGTAATTATGGATCTGATCGATACACTGTGATTCATTTGGGCTTCGGATTTAGGGCTTTAACTGATGCGACTTGAAGCTAGGGTATTATGTTCCGTTCATAAATAAAAAGTCTCGATTACGCCGTTTGGAATCGAGCATTAGAAAATTGCATTCGCTTGGGGCCCATGGCAGGGAGCGGAGGTGCTTCGATCCCGAATACCTTTAGAATGAAGGGGTAGAATCGGGTAGATTGACTTGCCAAGTTTACTGTGGAACTCAAGTCAGGTTGGATTCGTAAATGTACATACATATATACATATATATATTTTCTACTTATCGTAAAGCAACATGGAAAACCAGGATAATTTCCTGGCAACGAAGTGAGTAACCTCTTCGGCAATCTATTGTTTCCCCCCTTTGCCCTTTGAGTATCTTACAGTTTTTACTTTCTGGGAACCTTGGGCATGCTCCTTACCGTGATTATTCTAGCGGTGCCCGTGCTGCGACACAAACTCCGCATACAGCTGGCGAAATTCCATTGCAAATCCATAAACTACACGCCGATAACTTATTTGAAGGATGACATTTTGACGCACGTCTCGCGACGACGCCTCCGACTGGTGCGGCGCAAGACGCTCATCCTGGACATGGACGAGACCCTGATAGCGTCCGTGATACTCTACCAGGCGAAAGCGGCCGCTGCTTGCCATCGCAAGTACAAGGCGAAGTCCATCCTGGTGGGCACGCTTCCATACGACTTTAGCTTCTATCTGCCCCTGTCCGGGGCCAGCGTCTATGTCTATAAGCGGCCGCATGTGGACTTCTTTCTGGATCGTGTCTCCAAGTGGTACAATCTGGTGGTCTTCACCGCCGCCACGGAGATGTATGCCTCGCGGGTCTTGGACTTTCTGGACGCGGGTCGGAATATATTGAATCGGCGAATGTATCGCCAGGATTGCATCAATATCTGCGGCATTCGGGCCAAGTTTGTGTCCATAGCGCACAGCGATTTGTCCAATGTCCTGCTGCTGGACGATTGCCACATGGAGAACAGCTTCAATGTGGGCAATGCCGTCCACATCAAGAGCTATCGCATCGGCACCAAGGACGACGAGCTGCTCTGCATGCTGCCCTTTCTGGACGCCCTGCGTTTCACCCAGGATGTGCGCTCAATCCTCGGACGCTGCACCCGCTACGATTGCCTCACAACCTGCCTGGCCACCCAAATCTGTTTATCCAAAACCGCGGACTCGGAGGATGTCAAGTGTCTATAACCCGGGCTAACCGATCTACTTTAATGGGCACATACACAAACATTTTATCTATGTCAATTCGTTAGTTTTATTTCCCTCTCTCTCTCTCTCTCTCACTCTGTCCCTCTCTTGCAGTTTATCCAAGTCAGGCTTAGTCATCCAATGTTTTCGCACGACCTCCCGATTATTAGTCACTGGCCAAGTGATTCACTAGCGACAACGACTTCGCCTTGTGCAAGGTTGCTGCCCTATCAACCAACTATAAATCGAGCCCATTTTATGCAACAAGTGAAGAGGGCTCTAAACAAGGGCACTCGACTAGCAGATACTCTACACGACACTTAACGGTCGTAACATAAATTTGATGGGAATTCAATTTGTTGGGAACAGTTGGATGAATCCAAAAAGATTTTGTATCTACTAAACTAGAGCTTAAAATCGATATTTATCGATTTAAGACAAACCAGGCAAATGGGAAAACCAGGGTAGATTATCGATCATTTTACATAAATACTCTTATAAATATAAGAGTTAGAGACGGCAAATATGATATTTCATTCTTATGAATATCGATATTAATCGATGTTTGAAAAATTATCACATATGCAGCTTATGCATTGGTTTCGGCGGATCGGGGATTTATCGATAAGTTATCGATAATTTTGAATAAACATGATGCTGCTGTTGATACCCTGTACTGAGCCCTCTTCCTTCCATTAAGAATCATATACGCACATGTGACATATTCATATATTTACTTAGGTTTACAGGGTATCTAAATAGGTTAAAGGATGCTACCTTTGAGTTAATGCTCTAGACCTTCGAAATCTTAAACATATCCCTGGCTCTATTTTTCATTTATTGAATTTTGAAACCAATTCCGCGACAGCCTGGCAAAATGTTCCTTTGTTAATCCCCATGACCAGGCGCTGGGTGCGGCAATTAAGTCACCACCAGCACCACCAGCACCACCGCCAATGGCAGCGGCGGTGGCGGCGGCGGCGGCATTGTCGCCTCCGCCAACGACAGCAGCCACACACAAACAACAACAACAGCTCGAGGGGTGCGCGCATTTCCAGCGAAGATCATTATTGTCTCGTCGCGGATGCTGGCGGCATCCAAAAAAAAAGGAAAAAAAAACAAGCTCGAAGCAGGCAAACAAGTTAATGAACCCGTTGCCTCCGCCGCGGCTAACGTCGCGGATCCTTGAACTCGAGTCGTCCAACTAGTTTGGCTTTGGTTCGGCTTTTGGCAACGGCTGCAACCAGAACCAAATCTGTGGCATGAATTCTCTGGAATTGATCGAAATTTCATTTCATTGCGACGGCGACGTCGTCGTCGGCGGCGGCAAACTAAAAATTGAGTTCAACAGCATTCCGGTCTGGTCTTTCGGTTTTTCAGTCTGCTCCTGCGACTTGCCCCCGCCCCCTCTCTGTTGTCTGGAGCAGTGCTGCCATCTCGGCTGTTTTTCAGCTAAATTCTAGCTGTTTTCGTAAGAGAATTGCAATTTTAAATTGAATCGGCTATCTTATTGCATATGAATAACAGCCCTGTTTAATGCTAGTTGCTGCTCAGAAAGCTGATTCGGCTATATTTAGCTACTTTTTGCAGCGGCAGTTGGCAACACTGCCGTCTGGAGCTGTGCCCACACCAAAGCTAACAACCCTGTGTTTATTGCTAGATATGCTGCTCAGCTAGCTAATTCGGTAATTTTTAGCTAGTTTTTGCAACGGCAGTTGGCAACACTGCCGTCTGGAGCCATGGCTCCGACTGCGCAGCGACTGCGCTGTTAACTTTCCATTATCCTTGAGGCTGGAGTCATTGCCCCCGTCTCGCATTACACAATTGCAGCGGCCAGGCAGGAGCTGTGCATCTCGGATTCGCCTCTGGCCCCTGCCGCTCACGTTACACAGAACTCCAGTGGCCTACTTCCACTTGAATGAAATTAATGGGCATAGCAGTGGGTATATGGCCCGCCCGTCCTGCATGAAACAAAGGCTTTTGTGCCAATGAGCAGGGCAGTGAAGGCTCTCGATCCTGCGGCCAGCCAAAGACAAAGAAACTCATTTTGTCGCATGCGAAATTAATACAAAACAAATTCGAATGAGAGCTGACGGCACACACACACACACACACACACACACAACGGGCGCATATCTACGCATGTGTGTGTGTGTGTATATAATTTTATTTTTATAACTGACCTCGAACTTTTGTGCGATGTGATTGAACTGCTACTGCGGCGATATCTGTGTGCTGCAGCTCTTCCTCTCCCCCCCCCCCCCCCCCCCCTTCCACACCCCTCCCTTCGTGCAATATTTGCATGCAGACTGCATACGAATCGGTTGGAAAGCGGCCAGCGATAATGTCGCCGTTGTTGAGCTTGGAATAGGGATCGGAATCGGAATCGGGATCTGGATGCGTTTCGCTTCGACCGTTGACAAACAATATGGAAATTATTTAGTAGCCCGCGGGGAGGGGGGTGAGGACGTACAAATTCGAATGGCAAATGGTTAATGGCTGATGGTTAGTGCGAGTGCATTGCCTTAGTGAGGGGTGGATGGAAGGGGGGGGGGGGGGGGGGTGGTGCAGCCGACGGCAACGTTAAATGCATAATAAATGTGCGTTTCAAGAGGCTTGGAAATAATAAAATGCGTGCTGCGACTGAATTGCACTTTCAATGAGCTAAAACAAAAAGCAGAACAGGGGCAAATAAATGCGAGGAGCAGGCGATAAGAACCGCAGCGAAAGAGGGCGAGAGAGAGAGAGAGACAGCGAGTAAGAGTGTGGGGGTTGGGGGAGTGCATAGAGGGACGGGCTTAACTGTGGGAATGATCATTGCAATAGAACCCTTGGCTAAAGCAGGCCGGTATCGACCACGCCCATCTCAAGAAAGCAAAAACAACACAACTTTCATTGACATTTATAAAGCATTCAACACTGGCGTTGATAAAAAAAAAAACAAAAGAGAGAGCGAGAGAGAGAGTGGGAGAGTGGGAGAGAGAGAGAGCAGGGTACAGTTCTTTATCAGAAATACTCGCTGCTTTTCGGTATCTCTGCTGCTGTGCAAATATTTAATATAGTTTTTGCTTTATTTTCTTTTTAATAAGAAATCAAAAAACAAAATAAACAAACAAAAAGTTTCAATGGGCAGAGGCGGGTAAAACAACCTGAATTAGGGGTATTCACTGAACACCGATCTATCGCATTTACCGATGTTTAACATACGTTAAATCGGAATGATTTGATTTGGTTTCATCTGCGTGACCAATCCTGTGCAAAATATTACATTTCAAATTTTTTTCATCATAAACTGTTAGGATTATAAATAAAATTGTGCAATGCAGGATTCCTTTGGCTCACAAATAATTTAATTTAAGTGGAGACCCCTAACGCGCTTGTGTCCCCCCTCATGTACGCCACTGAGCAGCGGCAGCAGCGAGCACGAAAATGTTTGGCTGACGTCATTTGTCCTTGAATTCGTTTATTTGCCGCAAAACAGAATTTGCAAAATTCAATGCACTTGGCATCAGCAGCGGCAAAAGCCGAAAAGAACGAAGTTGAGAAACGCCAACAACACCAGACAACATGAGGATGGCGCAAGAGAGTCCAGAGAGTGAAAGCGAAAGAGCATAGCTGAAACAAAATCTGTGAGCTCTGTAAACATATTGTCTCGTTAACTGCAAATTAATAGGCAAAACGTTAGACATATGACACTAATCAGTCTGATTACGTTATTTAATTACTTCTTATTACAACGTGTTTTTTAATTAAATTCACGATAATTATAGCTGTCAGTTTCGCAACGATGTTAAAGAACGATGATGGCTTGAAGCTCGTTGCTATGAGACGCACGCCAGCCAAGTAAAGGCTTAAAATGTAAAATATTGTATATAACTGTGACGATTCGAAATCATTTACAATTTTAAAAAAAATTAGCTTTTTCAATAAAGCATTTCCAATAAATCAGCTAAGCACTAAAGCCAATATAAATAGTAGAAATAACACGAATTTCGCCAAAAAATACTATCGCTTGCAAATACTATCGATAATATCGACGATATTTCGCTTGGTTGTATTTCAATACTTATCGTTGCCGATAAAGTATAAAGTAAAGTAAAGCAAAGTAAAGACTTGGTTAAATTCATTTAAGCAAAACTGCAACTGCGACGCCTGCTACAAAAATAAAAAAACGTGTCGCTGCATTTATTATTCGCGCAAAGCCCAAAGCAAAGCGATAAACGTTTACAAATAAATGTAGTCGCAATACCAAAATTAGCCAGCTAAAGTTGTAAATGTATTGGAAGCAGCGCCCGTGCCAGGTAAGCCTCTGCTCCGCACACAACTTTATTACCTGCCGGAGCCATTGTTCTAGACGCGTCTAAATTTACATTTTTGACCAGTTTGTCAGTCGCACTTAAAACACATTTGTTTACGTTCCGTCACATGACTAAGAAAAAGAGCCCAGATATGTTATCAACGTTTTATCTGGTTTAACTGCGTTTGCCCTCTGCCCTGCTGCGCGCCGCGCAGTCGGGCGGCAGCAAAAAAACAAACAAACAAACAAAAAAAGACAAAGACAATAAATTTAAAAAGACAGCAAAATGAAGTATCAAAGGTTGTTCAAGTGTTGCGTTAATGCTGCTTTGCAAATGGGATTCCTCACCCAGTCAATTGTGGGTCGGGCAATGCCGGTCAATATATCTTCAAGTCTATTTGACATATGCCAAGCTCCACGGTCAATTGATCCCTTTATCTCTGGACAGATAATCAGCGCCAACTGATAAGCGAGAGATGGGCCAGACACTATCCGAGCCGGTGACCGCGAAGGAGTCATCGTATTGCCAGAATCAACAGTATCGCGTGGGCAGCAGCTGCATGCAGGGATGGCGCATCAACATGGAGGATTCGCACACACACATACTCGCCCTGCCGGACGATCCCAAGGCGGCCTTCTTTGCCGTCTACGATGGGCATGGCGGCGCGACTGTCGCCCAATATGCGGGCAAGCATTTACACAAATTCGTGCTCAAGCGGCCCGAATACAATGAGAACGATATCGAGAAGGCCCTGAAACAGGTAAGAGCTGCTGCTACCGGGGCATTAAAGGCCAACGATAGCATAATTCGGTTAACAGTTCGAACCGGCGACCTGCCTTACACATCCATAAGCCTCATTTTCATTTTTCATATAAGCCTGGATTAGTTCAATGGTTGGGGAGCACAAATAACAAGCGCTAAGCTTTAAAGCACAAAAAGTGCATAGTTCGAACCGGCGACCTGCCTTTCGGATCCATAAGCCCAGCCTTTGATTGAACCTCTAATTTTTCAAATACGATTGAATAAATCTAATGGCTGGGGCTGAATTCATTTGTGCTCAAAGCTGCAAAGCCCAAACAGTGCATAGTTTGAACCGGCGACCTGCCTTGTGGCACATTCACAAGTCCAGGTTTTGATAGAACCTTTAATTTGTCCCATTGGTTGGATTAATCCAATTGGTTGGAATCCAATTTATTTGTGCTCAAAGTTACAAAGCCCAAAAACTGCATAGTTCGAACCGGCGACCTGCCTTGTGGCCCATCCATAACCCAGGCTTTGATTAAGCCTAGAATTTTTCATAATTGGTTGGATTAATCCAATTGGTTGGAATCCAATTTATTTGTGCTCAAAGCTACAAAGCCCAAAAACTGCATAGTTCGAACCGGCGACCTGCCTTGTGGTTCTCTTCGCACACCTCCATTAACCCTGGACTTTATTTGGTTGGATTTATCCAATTGGTTGGGGTACAATTTATTTGTGCTCAAAAGTGCTTTATTCCGCATCAATAACAAGTTTGAACCGGCGACCCGCCTTGTGGGTTTCTTCGTGTTTTCCACACCAATAACCCTAGGCTGAGTCTGTCATATTTGGGTGGATTAGTCCAATTGCTTGGTGTCCAAGTTATTTGTGCTTCAAAAGTGCTCAATTTCGCATCATCATCATCATTCTGGACACTGTTCAACTATTCTGGCTGGAATGTCCTGCGTCACTTCTCGACATCATTCAATCATCATGTATCTCTGGAACTTGTAGGGTTTTCTGGACATAGACTATGAGATGCTGCACAATGAGTCGTGGGGCGATCAGATGGCCGGGTCAACGGCCGTCGTTGTGCTGGTCAAGGATAATATGCTGTATTGCGCCAATGCCGGCGACTCGCGGGCCATTGCCAGTGTCAACGGACAGGTGGAGACGCTATCCGTGGACCACAAGCCGAACAATGAGGCGGAATCGAAGCGCATCATCGAGGGCGGCGGCTGGGTGGAGTTCAATCGTGTCAATGGCAATCTTGCACTCTCCCGTGCGCTGGGCGACTTTGTGTTCAAGCGTGCAAACAAAAAGCCGGAAGAGCAAATAGTCACAGGTGAATATATACGGAAGAAAACGGCATTCATTCATTGTTAACACCTTGCTGTTGTTGCCTAGCCTACCCGGACGTGGAGACGCGCCAAATAATGCCGGACTGGGAATTTATTGTGCTGGCATGTGATGGCATTTGGGATGTGATGAGCAACGAGGAAGTGCTCGAGTTCTGTCGGTCGCGCATCGCCATGGACAAGCAGCCGGAGGAGATTTGCGAGGAGCTGATGAATCATTGCCTCGCGCCGGACTGCCAAATGGGCGGACTGGGCGGCGATAATATGACCGTTGTCCTCGTCTGCCTGCTGCACGATAAGCCCTACAGCGACCTTGTTGCACGTTGTAGATCATCCTCCGGGCAGCCAGATGTGAACACGGAAACGTCGACACCGGCGCCGACAGCAACGGAAACACCTGTTTTGTCGTCCCCCGCGCAATAAATATGTCTAAACCAAAGCGAAAAGTTCAACAATGCTAGTGACTGCTCTTACTTTGTTTGTAATGCCCCCTCCCCCATGCAAGATAATGAATGTATTATCCATCTAGTATTTTTCGTACCTTTAGATTGTGCAACACCATTATTAAAGCTGTTTATATAACTAACTCGGCCAATCGAAGTCCGCAAGGATTCGTGATACTCTATAAAATAGATTGGAAGCGAACACCTTTGATTTTAAAATCTAAAATTGTACTCCTTGTCTAATTTTAGAAATTGGATTTGTTGAATGATCCGAAATACGGAATTCAAATACCCGAAAAATTCCGATTTTAACATATTTAAAAAACTTTGAATGTACATAACTTGGTTAATTTAAGTCCGATTTCGGAAAGATTTGTCGTTTTGTGCTCAAGAAACCTTCTACAACTGATTGGCAGCTAAAATAAACCAATTGCGAATGCCAATCGAAGGTCTGAGATGAAAAAGCTATATCTTTCGAAAATCAGACTACAACTACCCGAGATATTCCAAAAATATATAAAAAGTTTTCTAAACACTTAACTTGGATAACACATATATATATAAATATAGCATAGATAAGTAATTATGTATTTGTATAAAGGAACATTTTTTGTAGTGTCGAAAAATCGTTGTAAATTCCATTGGGTAAACGATTTAACTTGGGATCGATCCAACATAGTCATGCTAGAGGCCTTTTTACATCGCAATAATAATGATACGAGAATTGAGAATAAACAATTGATTAGAAAAAAACCAAAACCAAAAACCGCGCCCGTTTTATTCGAGCTAATTTGGGGTAGATACGAGAGAGGCTGCTTCAGCTAGATTTATATGGAACAGACCAGAAGTTATACCCCTAGATCAAGATGTTTATTTAAACCGTCTGTTTATTGTTTCTGTTTTATTGGTTGACATGTTTTCAATAATCGTTTCGATTTGCATTTTCCACATTTACCATTTCTTCGGCTAACTACATTTAATCTACGTATGCGCTTTGTTGTTTTCTGGTTTTTCTTTTTATTTGATTCTCGTTTATGATACATACAATAAAATAAAATATGCATTTATGATTTGTTTTCTGTTTGTTTGTTTGTATGTGTTTCGGTCTTAGATGGTTCTCGTTTATCTTTCCTATAGCTTTAGATGATTTTTTGTTTGTTCAGTTTTTAGTTATAAGAGCTCGTATACTATATAAAGCGAGCACAATTTTCACTCCCTAGTATACGGAAAAAGAGTGGATCTTGTTTATCTTGTTCTTGTTCTTGCTGTTGTTGTTTGTCTGGTAATGTTTAATATAATTTATGTGTATACTTTTGCATAGGGATATTGTTTAGTTATAGTTACGTTTTAGTTTATAGTTTAATCATATATGCAATTTTATAAACCTTTTGTTTTTTTGTTTTTGTTGTTCTTGTTACTTTACATTTATCAATTTTGGTACAATTAATAATATTATTTATATACTCTTCGATTTTATTACATGTGTTCTATATATCAATTTCTTTAACAGACATTCTTTTGTTTTGTTCTTTTTTTTCATGGATTTTCTTTTCTTTTTTTTTATTTTTAGTGATAACAATGTGCGTAAGCATTTCTATGCAAGTATTTGGAACAGAAAAAAAAAAAAAATTAATGAAAAACAAAAATGAAATTATAAAATGTGAAAAAAAAACAAGTAAATTAAACCCTTCACAAGGGGCGCAATAAAACAAACAATATCCAAGTGTGTGAATATGGAAAGGCTTTTAAAACTAAAAACTATATATGAAATATTTTGATGGCAGTGCCAAAAGAATGAGAGAGACAAAGCAGAGCAGGCGTATTATTATATGTGAGTATAGATTATAGGGTATTCCCGAACGAGAGCTGGTCGTCAAGTGGGGTAAGTGAATGTCTTCCGATCAATATCAAGCTTTCGTGTTCTGATTAAAAAACTTCAACAATTCTACGAGAATTTATAGTACCAAGCAGCTGGCTGGGAATACCTTTAAAACTCGTCTAGTTATCATACAATATATAGATTTATATATATATATATATATAATATTGCGGCAGTGCCAAACAAAATAATAAATGGGCCATTATACCCCGCCGCCCTTGTGAAAGGCATATACTCTTTCAATAATAAATAATATGGTATACATAATAATGATGATAATAATAATAATAATGTCTTGAAAGCTATTTGAAATGACTCTGCCCGACAATTGGATAAGAACGAAGGGTTATTTGCTTAGTTCTGGCTGGTTTGTGTATGGATTTTTGTGTGTTGGGGATAGTTACATGCATATATAGTGTATAGAGCGTGTATTATTACATATTACAATTATTTTTGTTGTTTGTTTTGTTTTGTTTTTATCAGTAGTTTGTATAGTTTAACAAGGTGTCATGTGTCATTGTCAGTGTCATATGCGCTGCTTAAATATACAAAATAAATAACTTAAGAACTGAGGCTTTACAATAACAATTTAATTAATTTATTTGTTGCCTTAAAATTATTCAACATCAACAATGTTTCTTCTTCAACTTCATCTGCATCTGCATCTGTGCATCTGCATCTTCGCCTTCTTTATGTTTATCATATCTTATCATATCGTTTCGTTTCGTTACGTTTCTTTACGCTAAAACTGTAGACCTCTTCTCTATATAAACTCCTCTCTCCGAGACAACACCAAAAAATACATCGAGAACTGGCAGAGCCCAAGCAGCCTGGCCTAGTATAGGGTGTAGGGTATTTGGCAATCAATCTGGCAATCCATATTCCAACCTTTTTATTTATTTTAATTTTTATTTTATTTTTTTTTACATGCAATTGAAGAGTTCTTCGCTCTGCAAGTTGCATAATATCACACAGCACACGTGGCGTTTGTTGCACCTATTGAATGCCAGCTACACCCTAAGCCCATCCAGACGACTGGGTATGCCGGCTCTCTAGTCCCATCTGTTACTATCTGCCCGTCATTCGTCGTCGGCGCTAACGTAGTTTCACTGTACAGTGAGACGGTGGAGAACCAATTAAACAATGTGTGTGTGTGTGTGTGTGTGTGTGTGTGTGTGTGGGTGGGTGGGTGGGGCAAGGGCGTGATTGGGATGGTTGGGAGGAGGAGGGAGGCATACCAACTATAAGCTTATGTGTTGCATGTGTGTGTGTGTTTATATATATATGTGTGTGTGTGTGTGTGTGTGTATACACGCACACCACTGAGCAAAAGGGCGGGGGTTAGTCGTCAGGCCAGTTGCGACAGTCCCAGATGCTCATCTCGGAGCAGCTAGGACGAGCATCTGGACTTGGACTAGCGGCAACAATTGTGTTTAACAAATAATAAAAGTTTAATTATAGTAGGGTCTACTCAGTGGAGCGGGTATACATATATATGTATATATGTACATATATATATGTAACAGATATATATATACATATATATACAGATATAAATGTATTTAGTATAGGCACTTAGCATATTCGATTGTTTTTATAGAATCAAAATATATGTTTACTTTAAGTTAATATAAACACACACATATATATATATATATATGTATATAGGGGCATATATATATATATATATATTATGTATATTATATAAAATGTAGCAGGTGTTAAAAGTCTTGCATACTGGGACACTGGCTTGTGGGAGAGGCTGGGAAACACTTTTCATTTTGGTATTCTATTATATTTAGCAGTTATCTACTTTGAGAGAACTCTCACTCGAATCGAAGAAAGTGGAAAGGAAAACGCTTTCTTTTGTTTGTGTGTTTTTGGAAGTGAAATGGTAGGGCGAAGGACGAAACATCGCCGCAAGCAATCCGATTGTCGAATCGAATATATTTCGCCTAATCTTAAGAATATTGGGATATCTTAGAATATCACTTAACGCTAGCATTAGCTTATATACACATATATATATTTATATTTATATATATTCATTTATATATATATAACTATATATATATATATATATATCATGTATCGTATGCGCTTAGTCCCTACATAGATTAACTTCTGCCAATTTGTTTATGCCTTAAGATTAATTTACTTGCTTATACACTTGAACTTCAAAATCAAATTGAAAAGGTTTTTCATAGCTTTATATTCCGTTGCAGTTGTCTTGTGCGTACAAAATCATAATTGAAATGAATACGGATTAAAGTTTACAAACAAAGGAAATCCAACCAAAAAGCATAATGAGCATTAGTATTAAATACAATATTATTTTTTTTGTTTTTTCAACATTTTTATAAATTTTTTTCGTTTTTTTTTGTGTGGGTCAACCAAAGCAAAAAAAAAAAAGAAGTAAAATGTAAGAATTAATTGTACATAGTTATATATACGATTTTATCTATATATATATATATGTATATAATTTTAAATGCCTATTTGTGTTGTCCTAAACCGCATAGAAATTTCACTGCATGTGTGTGTGAGTGTGTGTGTGGGCGAGTCTGTGTGTGTTTCTTTATGGCACCTTTAGCTATCTTTTTGTTTAGTTTTTTAGTTGTTTATACAAAAATATTTTTTGTACATTTTTTTTATGTGTGTGTGTTGAGAGTAACACGAATTGTTTTATTATTAGTTATTTTGTTCGGCTTGTATAAAATTTGCATTAATTTGTTTTTGGTTTTAGTTTTTTTTTCTCGAGAAATGTGTGTGAAACCATCGAACTGAGAAAATTGCCCTCATATGTGTGGAAGAAATGCAATTTCAAGTTGTTTGCAATTATTTCCATAGACATATAAGTATAAACATAGAGAGTGTGTGTGTGTTTGTGTGAGTGTGTGCCAGTCTGTGTCCGTGTTAACAGGTTCCTTTAGGACATGAAATAAGTACAAAAAAAAAAAAATAATGCCCAAAGGTTCGAAATAGAACAAAAGACTTCAATGGTCGCTGCTATCAGACAAACTGATAAAGGTTATAATAAGAATATTAAAAAATGAAAAGAAAAAGATGTCTGGGACTAACGTATATATAGCCCGATCTGTAGTGGTAGAACTCTCGTATTTGTTTTTGGCTATAATCTATTCAAGTTTTAGCATATAAGCAAATGAAAATTAACGTTGATAATCAACACACGATAATGATGATGATCAACATGATTCACCAGGCAATGAGTAATGGATTATTAATAATGATTAATGCTATATTCTTCTTTTTGTTGTTGTTGTTGTTGTCGTTATTTAGCTAACATCTCGAACGGATGCAACTTGGCTGACTCCAATCAAACAATTTTCATTAATCGTAATCGTAAACTTAACTTGGGCATATAAACTTCTTCCCTCTCTCTCTCTTTCTATATATACGCTATATATATATACACGCCACATATTTATATATGTATATATATATATCTACCAATTCATCATCGTTGCACTAATCTACATGTGTTTTGTGTGTGTGTTAAGTTTAGGCTAAGATAAATTAACTTTAACTGATTATACATATATATATATGTATGTAGATGTGTGAGTCTCTGTGTGTGTGTGTGTGTTTTCATTAATGTTATGCACCATTATTCCTTTGCCTATGCTTTTATTATATTATATGATAACTGGTCCAAGCCGGTCGCCCTCTAATCTCTGCTCAGTGCGACGCCAACTGCAAAGGGGTATATATTAAATAATATATATTAAATAGAAACATATCGAACAGATATTACCTTATTTATGCCTCCTTGGTTAGCTCGTAAATATCTATAGCGCTTATAGATATAACAAAAAACGGCTTTTGTTTGTATTTACACATTGGAATTTATGTACAGAAGGGGGGGTTGGGGGTGATGCACCTGAAGCGGCGGCGGCGTCACCTAGCAAAGTATTCGTGTTTTTCACATTTGTCGCAAATTCGGCGACCTGCTTTGCTTTTAAGAGTTATTCGATCTCGATTTGCGACCGCCCTGATTGGCATTCGTATTGTGATCAGTGGATGATCCATAATGTTGCGGTGGTTTCTCCTTGCTCTGCTGGCGCGAGCTGCCAGCAATCTGCGCCGCATTCGGACGCGACTCTCGCTGAGCAGCATCTGTTATAAAGTTAATATAGATTAGTTATTGTTGATAGAAATTGGATTAGCTCACGATTATACTTACCCTTCTCCTTGGCACCAGCTCCGCCTGCCTGAGTCTGCGTGCCGCCGGCAACTTTGCCCGGCTGCGCAGCTGGAACAGCTGACGAAGCTGCGGCCAGACGCTTCTCAGTCGAGACAGTCGCTGCGACTTTGTCGGTTGTGGGCGTGGCGGCGGTGTCGCCAAAGACTAGTTCCAGCTTGTGGCTGGCCGTGGGCGAGACAGCGCCGTCCTTGATGGCCTCGGCGGCGGTCTTGTGGTGTTGCGCCACCTGCGCATAGCTTAGTTTGCTGGCGGTTGTCGCGGCCGCAATATTCTCCGTTGACACTGAATTGGCGGGGGATGTGGAGGTGGCGACGCTTTTGTGTTTGTTGCTGCTGGCATCTTTGCCGGCGCCAGGGTTGAGCTCCTTTTTGGTGTGTTGCGTGCCAGTCGCAGCCGGCTTCTTGTGCTGGCCCAGACTCAGCTCGTTCAAGCCGGTGGCCAGCGTGCCGCTGCAGGCGCCAGCGCCCGAGTTCGTCGGCATATGCCCGGCCATGGGCAGTGCACCAGGCGCGGCCATGCCGCGCACATAGTCATTTGTCATCTGCTGTTGCGACGGCTGCGGCTGTTGCTGTTGGCCATAGCCCTCGACTAGGCGCTGCTGCTGCGGCTTGCCGCCTTGTATTGGATGCAGTTCATCCTCAGTCTTGTTTGATTTATCCAGCTGCTGAGCAGCAGCAGCTGCCTCTTCACCAGCAACTGTTGCTGTCGTCGTCGTCGTGTTCGCATTGTTATTGTTGTTGCTCAACTTGTTGCTGGCATTGATATTTGGTGTTAGACACTTTATCACATTGATCGGGTTATTACTAGAGCTCTGCTTAGTAAAGTTTTTAGTATTGTCAGCTGGAGCTGGAGCTACGACTACCATCGCGGGCGTGGGACTAATCGCCAGATTGCGCTGCTGCTGCTGCTGCTGATATTGTTGCTGCTGTGGCAAATGCTGCTGTTGTTGCTGGCCAGGCTGCTGTTGATGTCGGTTCTGTGCGGCGACAGCGGCGGCATCCTTGCGCGCCTTGCCTTTGCCCGTGCGTACCACATCCGCGAGTCGATTCTCGGCCCAGCCAGCTGCCGGAGCCGCCGTTGAGGAGTTGCTGGAGGAACTATGCGCATTGCTCTCGGCATGCTGATGATTGCTTGAACGCGGCTCCTCGCCGCTGCATTCGGCCGCCGACGACGACGACGCGATGACGGCGGCGCCGTGTCCCGGCTGATGATGGGCCTGACTCTGATTGGCCGTCTGCTGCTTGCTGTGGCTCGGCCCGCTCGCCGATGAGGATGAGTTGCTGCTGGAGTTATGCATGGAAGCGTTGCTGTGATGCTGATGATGATGATGTGCACCATGTGCCGGCGCCGAGGTAGCCGGCAGCGGTGGAAAGGCGGACGCCTCTAAATCAAATTGTGGCGGCTGTGCCGGAGCCGCCGGCTGCTGCTGTTGTTGCTGCTGCTGCTGCTGCAACTGTTGCTGGTGTGCATTATGGCCCTGATAGCCCATGCTGATGCCATGGTGCAGGCCGCGCTCATTGCTGCTACCGCCGCCGCCTCCTCCTCCTCCTCCTCCGCCGCCGCCTCCTGCTCCTCCTCCTCCTCCGCTGCTGCTGGCGCCAATGTTGTTGGACATGTTGCTGTTGTTGTTATTGTTGTTGCTGCTGCTGCTGCTGACACCGAGCCCGCCGCTGTTGCCCACATTGCTGCCAATGGAGTTGTGATGATGATGATGATGATAATTATGGCCCGAGCTTTGCTGTGCAGCCGGCACATGATGCTGCTGCTGTTGTTGTTGCTGCTGTTGCTGCTGCTGGGCGGGCAGCGCGCTATGGCTGTGATTATGATGATGATGATGATGTGACATGGACGCATGCTGCTGAGCATGATAGTTGGGATTATAATTGTTGCCCTTGTAATTACCGCGATGCTGCGGCGGCGCCGGCTGCGCCTCATGACTGCCATAATGACTCTCGCGATGCGACGACTGCACATTATTCGTAGACGAGGCGGACGACGAGGAGAGCAGCTGCTGCGGCGATCCGCCATAGATCTGCAATAAACAAGCAATAAGTAAATCGTCCAAGCGTAAGGAAGAGAACCTTAAATTAACCGATGCAGGGCTCCAGTTTGGTACTTACATTAACTCGACCGCCTGGCGAGTAATTGATGCCGTCTTCGTCGCGCCGGCGACGACGTGGACGTGTCTGCCAGTGCAGCGGCTGTGGTTCCTTGCCGCCGCCAATGGAAGTGGCCAGCGATGATGAGGAGCTGGCCGACATGTTGCTACGACTCGGTTGCATGCCATGCGAGCCGCCGCCGTGCTCGACAACAACAACATTATCGCCGCCGCTGGCTTCCTGCAGCTCCACGGGCTGTGCAGCATGCACCACCAGGTGATGATGCGCCTGCTGCTGCTGACCAGGCTGCGGTGCCAGCGTCAACGTTGCTGCGTGCGAGTTGGCATATGTTGAGTGCGTTGAGCTGGCGGCGCTCGAGGAAGGCAATTGATAGTGCGTCTGCTGCTGCTGCTGCGGCGGCTGCTGTGGCTGATGGTGAGCATGGCTGTTGCTGGGCAGCGTTTGCACCTGGGTGCTGTAGTGATGGTGGCTGCCATAGCTCTTGTCCAGATTCTTTTGCATGCCACCCTTCCAATTGCTCTTGAGCGCATATCGCGTGGACCCAGCCGAGTTTCCGCTCACAATTTGCTGCTGTTGCACCTGCTGCTGTTGGCTGGAGCTGGCCGTCTGCTGTTGCAGCTGCTGATGCTGTTGCACCTGCTGCTGCTGTTGTTGTTGCACCTGCTGCTGCTGCTGCTGCAGCGGCACCTGCTGTATTGGATCCACAATGGCAGCCGGCACCACGCTGATGCCACGCAGCGTCGTGGGCATGATAATGTTGCCGCTCTGGATATGCGAAGACGTCTGTTGTTGTTGTTGTTGTTGCTGTGCATTGCGCGGCGGCTTGCTGCGCAGCTCGCCGCGTGGTCCTGTGCCGGTCAGGTTATTCGGATTGCCGCGATGATTGCTATTGTAGCGACCGCCGCCACCGCCGCCGCTCTGCGGCTTATTCGTCACGATTTGTGTGGCGGGCGGCGGTGCGGTTGTGAAATTGGCAGCCACAGCCTGCGGTGCCAGACCATTTGCTGCATATAAATTGCCGCCAATCTCATAGAAATTCTGGCCATGCGCCGCCGTCGCCGCGGCCACAGTGGTCGGTTGCCACGGCATCAGGCCTGTGTAGAACGGTTGCTGCTGAAAGGGCTACAAAAATGCGAGATGTTAGACAAACTGTTAAGAAAATAGAGCCTGGCATGGGTTCAATTCGGATACTGGAGCTTCTCATTATTGAGCCAAGGATTGTTCTATTAAACAATTCTCCAAGCCAAAAGATATTCTTACAACGGAGTTGCCGCCTCCTCGAGTCAGAAACACAAGTAAAATAACTAAGCTTGAGCTTATCCGCAACTCGATTCGATGCCGGGCTCCAGTAGCAAATATTCCCATTAATACTTACGATCAGAACCTGGCCACCGTAGGGCACCGTGGCTGGGGTTAGGGCGCCATTCCCGGCATAGACGAAACGTTGTGGTGCCGCATTGTAGCTGACGGCGGCAGCAGCTGCAGCGGCGCCAGCGGCAGCGGCTGGATCATAGACTGTGGCAGTTGGCGGTGAGTTGAGACGATAGCCGTTCTTGATATTTGGTACAGCAGGTATTCTATTGATAAATGACTTGGGCTTGATGCGCGCCATTATGGGCTTGCCCTGAAACTCTTTGACCTCCTCGCGCAAATACTTGAAGGCCTTCTGCGCATCCTCGTCCGACTCGAATGTGATGTACCACGAATTGTTGGCCGCAAACTCGCAAGCAATCGGGCGCGGGCAGTTGTCGCTGCTGAATAGCGCCTGTGCGAAAAAAGAAGGCGACAGGAGTTTAGATGGCCAGCTTCATATATATTTTGATCAAGTGAAGGGGAAGCCTAAATTGCCTGCAGACAAAAGGAAGGGCCTATGTGAAGATATGTCAATAGCTACAGTTGGTATTTCCCAGCCCTGTTCCGTCCAATACTTTTTCTTCAAATTTCAGTCAATTTTTAAACCCTTTTTCGCCCGTATGAAAGTTTATTCTATACTATACATATACATAAATATCTATACATATTAACTTGAGCTGCACTTTTCAATTTATATTTCTTTGCCAAGTGTAAAGTTCTCAACTTAAGCTAACTACAGTGAAACTCTACCTTTCTAGCCCGCAGACGTTGCTGTGCTTTGATCTTTCAGTCTTAATCTTAGTCAGTCAGTTCGAACATATATTACGGACATAATCGCAAAGTAATTGCTCAGCAAAGCAAGAGTCGGCGACCGAGGCTCGATCGTGATTTTGAGAATGTATATGAGAGTCATGTTGGTTTGGCGCGTTCGTCTCTAATTGAATTTGGTTTCGGTTGCTGGGTGAGCCGCCGTTGCCGTCGCCATCGCGTTTTACCTTGACGTCATCGAGTGGCGTGTTGTCGGATATTTCGCGCAATATGATGATGCAACGTTTGTGGTTGGGGCGCACGCGCAGACCCTCGTCATCGACCTGAACGTTGGGCGATTCGCGCAGCACCTCGGTAATCAGATTGATGTCCTTGGTTAGTTTCTTAACAAGATTAAAGTTGGCCACTGTCTTTATGAGCACATATTGATCGCTGTCCATTTGGGACACCAGATAAGTATCGGTTGCCAGATTCTCTCTGCAAAAGAAGTTTCAAATTAGTTTGGGTGTGCGAGTGTGTGCGTGAGTGTGCGCCTGTTACCTGCAAAAGTAATAGTCCAGCTGCGTGGCCAGCATCTGCTTGAGCTTGTCCAGCGGCATGCCGCATTCATCGGCCGCTAGCTGCTGCTGCTGCTGCTGCTGTGCGATGAGCTCGGACTGCTGCTGCTGCTCGAGGGCAACTAAATTCGTATTGTTAACGCCAGGTACGAGCGCCTCTGTGGTATAGCAGACGAGGTTGCCATCTTGAGTCTGAGCGATGGCTCCATTCATGATGGCGTATTCGGTATTGTCAAGTGCGTTTGCCTGAATGCTTTCGCCAGTGGACGGCAGCGGCAGCGGCGGTGGCAGCGGCTGCTGAGCCGGGTGACCGTACTGCAAATGCTGTTGTGCCGGATGCGGATGCGCCTGCAGATGCAACTGGGCCGTGGCCGGCGTTACAGCCTGCACCGTTTGGATGGTCTGCGTTGATTGTTGTTGTTGTTGCTGCTGCTGCTGAGCGGCGGCTGCAGCGGCAACTGCCACAGCGTGGGCGTGCGTATGAGAGATGAGCTGCTGCTGTTGCTGCTGATGTGGATGCTGTTGTGGCTGTGGATGCTGCTGCTGTTGTTGTTGCTGCTGCTGCTGTGAATGCTGTGCGGGCTGTGCTGTTTGGGGCGCTACTGTTCCTGTTGGTGTGCCTCCTGCTGCAGCTGCTGCTGCCGTGATTATGGGTATATGAGCTGCTGTCGGTGCTGCGATCTGTGTCGGGGTGCCAAACAGGTTGGTAGCTAACATTGCCGTTTCAACAGGAACATTGGTGTAAACAGGCGGCTGAATCTTGACAGCATCTCCATTCATATAGACGTAACCTCCTGCAAAAAAAAAAACTCTTAATCAAGACGCAATAACACTGATAAACAACACAACAGCCCTCTATTACGTTCTAAGAAATTGACACAGCTCCAAATACCCTTTTTAGTCAAATATAAAAGGTAAACACGACGCACAGTGCTGCCCATTAAACTCTTTTCAAGCTAAATTTAGCTGTATGCAGAGTTCTTCTGCTGGAAACAGTTAAGCCATATATTAATTTAGCTGGATTAAGCTAGTTTGTCTATGTCAAGCAACCCTGTTTGTTTGCAGTCAGCTAATTATAGCCATTTTTATCATAGGATTTAGCTACTCTTTTGAAGCGGCAGTTGGCAACACTGGCGCTGTAATTGGAAGCAGAGGCTCCAATCGGGCACTGAAAATTCAATAGGAATTGTATTGCTGACTAGACGCATTTCTTGTGGATTTCATTTATATGCGTATGTATGTATAGGCTTAATTGCACAAACAAACAAATGAACAGTCGCCGCCAGCTAATTTGATCCTAAACATAACCACAAATGCTGGGGGGATGGGGTGGCTTGGATGTAAGGGGAGCTGCGGCTGCTACTGCAAAAACTTTGCGTTTTGGCCTCACCTTAAAGTAATGCAGCATACGCAACGTATGTATTTGTATATATGTATATGCGTTCCTATGTACTCGCCTATATGCGTATGCATCTATGTGCATACGCATGTGTAAGTGCGGGGGCATTGTTTTGCTACTGTATTGGTAAATGTATGCATGTAGTTATATATATATATATTTATTTATTTGTATGAATGTGTATGTGCCCCGCATATTTTTTTAATTTATTAATTGAGAATTGAAATTTCTACTAACCTAGGTAATATTCCATGGTAACGTATGTTGGGGAATTGTCAAGAATTCCACACACACAAGCACACACTTAAAGACACAACTTGCTTCTTCTTTTTTCTACTCCTCTTTCAAAAACGAACACCCGACAGCCCCAAAAACTTGCACACACGACTCACTCACACACGCACACAGACTTGCACTCGCTCACACTCACGCACGCACACACACACACACACACACACACACACACACACACACACACACACACACACAACACACACACAACACACGCGCGCTGCCTTGTTGCGGCTGCGGCTGCTGCTGCTGCTGCCACCCAGCTGAGACTTTTTTAGTTGGAAATTTTGATTTTCACTTTATATATTCGGATTTCATTAGACTTGAGTATGATGCGAATTACACACAAATCAGCAGTAATTTCTTCCTTCGCACTTAATATTTATTTATTTATACTGCTGCAATTGCTGTTGGAACTAGTCGCTATCACTGTCTCCTCTCATATTCTCATCTCAACTCGTGCCTCATTTTCTTCCAACTTCGACCGTTGTCGTCTAGTTTTCCGTGTATCTGGCTTCAATGACTTAATTTTTGTTCTCATTTAGTTTTCTTTTCCGTGGCTATTTTCGCTTTTCTTCTTTGCCTCCTTCCCTTGCTTTTTTTCGCACTCAAATATACGCAGAATAAAAATTGAAATTGGCCCGAGAACCGAACCAGCAATTGATTTTTTTTTTTTTTGTTGTTTTCTCACGTCTAAGTTGCAACACCGCACCAGCAAAAGTCGTTTAAACAAAATACTTGATTGTTGCAAATGTTTTAAATAATATTTATTGGTTGTTTTCGACAACGAACTCGTCACGCGAAAATTTTTTTATAAAGCCAAAAATTTGACGTCTCATCGTTATAGAAAAACTTTCGCCCGTTCCTTTTGTCAAACGTTTCGATACACCAACGGTTGCACGGTTGCATGCGGCGAAAACACACACAAAAACAACAACTGACAACTAGGAAAGCGAAGCCAAAAAAAACTGCAATACGCGCACGCTTTTTGAATATTGAATGACACTGGTCACTAGTCTTATTTAGAAATAACTATTTCGACTGCTTTCTGGTTCTGTAACAAATTGTATAGCATACGTAATTTAGCGGGTTTGTGCTGGAACGCTGGGAACGAATTTTGAGAACCTTAGAATACATTTTGCTAATTAAACAAAATGCATACGCTTGGGCGTTCAAATGTCACCAAGAATGAGTGTCACAAGTTATAATAACACACAAAAAGAACTGTACTCACCACGTAACGTATTATTTCGTTTGCCAATGGACCCCTTAGCAATTATTTTTGGTTGCAGCTCTTTTGATAGACCATCGAATTGAATTGAAAACCACTTGTTATGTGTGTTCTCTCTGGTCAGAGCACTCGCAGCGATTGCGATTGCAAAGCGAAACACCACACGTTCCGCGTGGTGCGCGTACTCGTACTTAAAGACTTTGGTTTATTTTTTGAAAAAAAAAAAACAACAACTTTAACAATATACACAATTTGTGCATGAATTAATGTAAATTAAATTGTGATTTATGAATTACAATTTTACTGCTGCCGTCAAAACTACAATGTGTGATTGTGGTGGTTGGCGATAGGCACTGATAGTTTTCGGAAACAATGATAGAAATTCGATAAGTGAAAAATCGATTTCTTGTATTTTCGATAATGAGAACCTAATAGAAAATCTGGGCTTGCACAAGAACTACACATGACTTTTGTATGATTATTACAGTCTATAAATGTGAAAACGGGCTTGTCATTTAATTGTGCGTTGTTTGTCATCTGAATTTAATGAGCTACTGTAAGTTTTGGGCTGTTAATATTTGAATTTGAATGAGAGTGTAACCCTTGTTACGAGATATCGATATATCAGACATCCAATAATATGGGTATTTAAATATAATTTTGGTTAGATATTTAAATAATTGGTATAAAATGTTTCGTTAATAGAATATAGATGAGATATGAACATAGTATTATTACAGTTGTTTATATCAAATTTAAGTAGCAGAATACCTTTCGATACTTTTCGAAATACGTCATCAACATGGCGGCTGTAAGACTGACGCCGATACAACCTTGGAACTGTTAATAGTCACTGGCCAGGCCGTGTAACTATTTAATTTCAATACAAGGATTGGTTACAAATTGAAAAACCTACAAATATATATGAATACACTCGGATACTTATTTAAAATGAACATTTAATTTTATTTAACTTGTAATATTAACATTGTTCGCAGTTAATGGTCTATTGCTTTTGTCTTTATATAAATGTTTTTATCAAGAGTTTTAGTTGATCGGAACAAAGAACTTTAGCAAGTTTGGTGTACATATAATTTATATATATATATATCTATATTTATATGTGTATGAGTGTGTAGTTATGTATGCAGTGCAAGACTTGTATGGATATCCACACCTTTGTTTCTCCCTTGGCATTAGTTTAGAAGCCGTGAACTTTCAATTGATCAGGCTTCGCTAGTCCCACCTTGGTCAACCATTGGCAGATGTTTTCACGTTGATCGCCCTGCAGTTGCAGAACTTCACCATACTCTGGATGTTCAATCACAGTCCCATTGCAAGCAAATTCCTAAAGAACAAAATCGTTTAACAAATATTCATTTGTAATTGAATTTAAAATCAATATCTGAGCATTTGGCTTGCCATGCACAAACCTTTTTACAGGAGCGGACTATTTTCTTCAAGTCATATTCTGCGGATAAGCCCTGAACAGTGGTCAATGTCTTGCGACCGTTCCTCTGTTGGATTCTTATGTGCACGAGTCCGTCTTGAATATCATCATCATTGCCCTTGATTGCATCAGCAAAGGGGTCTGAAATATAAACAAACATATATATGCATGAAAAATCTGTAATCACACCCGTGCTGCATGTCTACGTCCCATTTACATAAATATGTATGTACGTATGTTTGTAAGTTCACATTGATGACTAGACTAGCCTGTGCCAGCAGCCATTTTATGTGTACATGGTACATACATACATACATGTGTAAATTACGAGCTGCAAGTGTATTGGGTAGAAATGAAAACGTGCGCTGTCCTTACCACGAGTGTTTAAATTCTGGATGGACATACGACAATAAAAAGAAACCACAGCCTAAAACAAAAACTGTCTGAAACGTTTTAATACAATTCTTTACTTGAATTTAACTGTAATTTAACTTTTTTTTGCGAATAGAGCTTCGGAAATGTGTCTGACAAGTAGAGATGGCTTCAGGTATCGATACACCATGCATACGGCGATGGTCATTGCGGTGTATCGATATATGCTGTTTAGCAAGCCTGGGCGCTTAATCGCAGCCAAGTTCACCATGCGCTGTGTCTGCCATATTTCTTTCCTGCTTGTCTTTCAACGAGAAAAGGTAGGCATTTTGCATAATGTCTTGAATTGGTTAAGTTATAGCTTACATAGCGTAGTGAACAATACAAAAAGATGGCACTTATGCAAACTGAATCAGTTGCGCCTTGTTAAGCACAGCGGTGGCCGCCAATACGAGTTATATTGGAGGTAAAATTTTGTGTTAAACCTCACACGTGTATGGCGGCTGCTAGCGGCCCATTCTATGATGAACGATTTTGGCAGAAGAGCTCTTGAAGACTATATTCATCACCCAAGACTGAAAAAACTGTTGAGGCCTGCTTTTGGATTATTGTGACACCACGTAACTATATTTTTTACCATTTTCTCATTTCATGTGCGCCCCAATGTTGCTGCCCTGCCTTGCCTGTGTGTCTTGCTGCATTGTGGCGATAAAGGTAAGCACATGTGCAGTGAATTGGTTATAGCCAGTGTTGCAATACAGCTGTTTTATACAAAATTGGACTTGTTTTAGAAGTCAATCGTCAACATTGGATTTAGTTATTTTTTTTTTAGCAAGCTGTGTTGCCCATACACTGGTTACAGTTTCTTAAGTGATGAACGATTTAACGGAAGAGTTCTTGAAGACTATATTCATCACCCAAGACTGACTTCATAAAATAACTAGCTTTATTCTGCAATTGATATAAAACTAACCTGACTTTTTCTTCTATTTCATGTTCTCGTCATCTTTTCTGCACCATTTCCTAAACTTCCTAAAGGTAAGCACACGTGTAAAATATGAGTTCGAATGTTTCAATCTGATGAATGATTTGGCAGAAGAGTTCTTGAAGACTATATTCATCACCCAAGACTGAATATCTAGCATTCAATACACAATTATGCGACCTTTACAAATTGATACTAACCAGGATTTTATTTTTGCAGACGTACGATGGCAACCTCTTCGCACCTCAATTGGTTGATCATTCGCAACAACAACGCCTTCTTGTTGAAGAAGCGTGATGTGAAGAAACCTTTCAGCACAGTAAGTGTGTGACATTCGGTTTAAGTAAAAAGTTGCCTGCTGTTTAATGATGTTTCCAATTTATAAACTTTCACAATGATATTTGAATACAACATGATAGTAACATTAATCTGACGACACTGGCAAATATTTACTACATTTTCCAATATATCAGCATGTTTGACTAATAATCTAACCTCATCTCCAAAAGGAACCCAGCAACTTGGCCAATGTCAGCTCTTACCGCTACAGCGGCATTGTGCACAAGAAAACTCTTGGAGTTGTGCCCGCTGCCGACAAGAAGGGCTTTACTGCCGTCTTGAAGAAGGGCAAATATGGCCAGCGTCCCGCCAAGAATACAGTGCGTGTTAACTTCAAGTCTGGTCCCCGCCGTTCGCTGAAGAAGCTAAAGAACCTCTTGACGGGCACCAAGTACCGGAAGGATCTGACACAGGTATAAGCCAAAATATAATCGAATAAGGCTGATCTCTAGATTCTGATGATATGTATATTTTTACTACTACACCAAGATCGCAGAACGATCGTGTTGAATATTCTTTCTGATTTGATTTTCAAATGAAATAACGATATTTATCTCGATAGAATACTAATGAAAATCTAAATATTTGTTTACTTGCAGGTAAAGTTGCACATATATATTAAACCTGCTATTGATGAAATCTTTTCATGATGAAATCTATTTAAATACTACCAAGATCGCAGAAGTGTCGTGTTGAGCAATCTTTTCTGATTATTACTTTATATAATTATTACTTTCTTGTATTAGCTTGTAAATGAGCATATTTTAAATGTTAATTTGTCCACAGGCTGCTCTCCGTCGTGCTTCTGCCGTTCTGCGCTCCCAGAAGCCCGTTCAGGTCAAGGCTAAAAAACCCGTTCAGGTTTCGTCCAAGAAGCCCGAATAAATGTATTTGATGTGGGAAAAGTGAGGAGTTTTCTACTCGAGAATAAAAAAAAAACACGTTAAACCCTACATCAACCCATCGAAAGTGTTTTGTTTATGTGGATCCAAATAGTAAAACGACTTTAATAATTATTATTAATTAATGAATATTGACAATCGAGTCTTATGTACAATTGCTACGGCTTGCCAATTATGTTCTCAATTGTAAAGAGCGTCGTAGTCTTTGACCTGTTGCCGGCCGCCGAGTTCGACGTGGGCGTGTCATCGCCCAGCAGTTCCTGCAAGCCTTTAAATGCCTCGTCGTTCGATGGAGGTGTGAAGGCGCTCGGGGAATGTGGATCTTCACTCGGGACATGGTCTGCGGCGCTCTGATTGGTTCTGCTTGAGCACGGGCTGCGCGGAGAAATGGGCTCTTTCCGAGTTTCGTTGTTAAAGAGATTGTTGAACCCGAAAGACACCGATAGATACTGGCGATGCAGCTCCGTGATGCGATCCGAATAATTGGGTCTCAGTGCAGCCGGATTAGCCTCGCCGCAGAATATATCAAAATCAGCTAGCGAGTCGCCGGGGGATCTGATCTCGCCCATGGTGCTGCCGTCGTTGCTTGCATTGGAATCCTTCGGGAATATGCAAAACAGTTTGCTTAGAGATGAGTTTAGCCTTTTTGGAGAATTCAACACACATACCTTGCCGGCGTCCCGTTCGTAGCGGCTGGTGCTGGTGCAGTGTCTTCTCCGTGTGCGGCGCCGTCGGTAGTTGCCCTGCTCGAACATGTCCGTGGCGGAGGCATCCAGCATCCAATAGCTGCCCTTGCCGGCGCTGTCATTGTCGTCGATTGTGTTCTTATCCCGCGGCACCTTAACGAAGCAATCGTTCAGCGACAGATTGTGCCGGATGGAGTTCTGCCAGCCCTGCTTGTTCTCACGATAGTAGGGAAATCTGAGAGGTAGATTGGAAAAATTAGAACTTATTGATCGGGTTTAATCAAATGCAGTCGAAGCCATAACATCGATATAATTTAGGGAACCGGCTTCCTGCCTTGAGATTTGGTGAGTGAATCTTATCTTTATCATCTATTCAGGGTTTGGTTCAAAGATGGGCTTGCAATATATTTATTATTTTGTCTACAAATGTGACAAGGGATAGAAGGCGGCATTTCCGACCTCATAAAGTATATATATTCTTGATCAGTATAAACAGACAAGTCGATATAGCCATGTCCGCCTGTACATCCGTCCGTCTGTCTGTTCATCCGTGCGTCTGTTTCTGTACGGCTGTTTCTATGCGAATTAATCTC
The DNA here is from genome assembly GCF_003285875.2 of Drosophila novamexicana. Lineage (NCBI taxonomy): Eukaryota > Metazoa > Arthropoda > Insecta > Diptera > Drosophilidae > Drosophila > Drosophila novamexicana. The sequence continues at coordinate 1,043,144 of NW_020824848.1, forward strand.
AGCTTTAAAGCTATCGTCATGAAACTTTGCAGAAGTCCTTCTTTCTGTGGCCCACAGTACATATGTCCGAACCGGCTGGATCCGACCACTATATCATATAGCTACCATAGGAATGATCGGCCGAAAATTAGGTTCTTGGATAAAAAACTTTTTTTATCAAGATATCTTAACCAAACTCGATCCGTCGAAAAGTAGCTTTTTGTATGGAAAACTTGTTTGTTTTTCAAGATATCTTAACCAAACTCGGCATTTATTAGTTTTACCATGCTCCTTATATACATATCAAATTCTATCAAAATCGGCCCACTATATCATATAGCTACCATAGGATCGATCCGTCGAAAAGTAGCTTTTTGTATGGAAAACTTGTTTGTTTTTCAAGATATCTTAACCAAACTCAGCATTTATTAGTTTTACCATGCTCCCTATATATATGTCAAATCCTATCAACATCGGCCCACTATATCATATAGCTACCATATGACCGATCCGTCGAAATGTAGCTTTTAGTATGGAAAACTTGTTTGTTTTTCAAGATATCTTAACCAAACTCGGCATTAACTTTTTTCCCCGTCCTTTTTAGATACGGGCGAAGTATAATGAGTATAATCGTCGGCGTGCCGAAGATAGCACTTCTTTCTCGTGAAAATTGAATGAAACTTTTCACTTTTAAATTTTGTAACTGCCCGTTCTACTGAAAATATTGCATGTTTTCAATATTTTCACAGAAAATTGCGGGCTACATTAAATTGGCATCTGCCACATCTAGTTAGATAAGTACAATAGTTGGGGGCCAAGTAATTTATGGCTTAGAGCTGGGTCTAATTGAAAGGTTTCTTATTTTGAGCCTAAATATTTTGAAAAAACAAAATAATTCGGATTTTCTTCGGTTGTTTCTGGGGCAGCTGCTTTCAGATTTGAAAATATATTGAAGCAGTTAAAAGATTTGGTTTTCAAGCAGTTTTGCAGCCTTGATTTAATATATGTGAAAGGATGTTTGGTTTATCGACCCAAACTGGAAACGCGCCAAAATAATTGGACGTCAGCGTTAATTCATAATTTTCTGACATCTCGACTTATTTATGTATAGGAAATTATATATATTTATTTTCAACAGATAATTTCCATAAATATTTTAATGGGAAGTAAAATACAAACATGTACATGCATTAATATTTTTCTGGGCTGTAAACAAACCATTCGACAAGTCTACTTAACATCTAACTACTTTTATGAGAAGGGTCTTATGAGCCTATATATATATTATTGATCTGTATAAACAGGCAAAAGGAGATTCTATCAGTTGCAGGCAATTCATGTAATTGAAGATTGGGTGCAAATTAATTATAATTTTTTTTCGCGATATATTTTGACTAAACCTTAGCATTTAGTTTACGCTCCTTATCAGAATCTGTTAACATTGGACTAACATATTATAGATATGCTCTGCATCTGAAGGAATCGGTTGAAATATAAGTTTTGTATCAATTATTAGTTATTATCCTGTTCCTCAAGAAATCTTTTCTAAACTACGAACTTAACTAATCTTTCAACATATTTGCAAGCTCTTTAAAAAGGACTTTTATGTGATCTGGTTTTTTTTTACCTCGGTAATTGGGAATCTGGAATATTGTTACTTTAAAGTAAACGCTTACATAATTAAATTCGATCAACAAATACGAACATATTATATATATGAGTAGGATCTGTTGTACTCGATCGATAAATTTGTTTTTGAATTTAATTTTATCCTGTTTCTCAAGAAATCTTTTCCTAAACTCAGCAATTACGAGCTTAACTAATCTACCAACATATCTAAAAGGAACGTCTATATGATCCGGCTTTCCTTACTAAGATAATTGAGGATGTGGAATATTTATGCTTTCGGGGAACTTACTTATCCATGATAAACTTGTAGATGCCGCTGAGTGTCAATCTCTGGTTGGGGGCGCTGCTGATGGCCATCGCGATCAGCGCAATATATGAAAAGGGCGGTTTCTCGGGTCGATGATTGCTGTGCAAAAATGAGATGGGCAGCGTCCAGATATTGTTGTGCAGCGCCAGAATGTTGTCCATGCCCTGGTAGTAGAACGCGGCCGGAAAGCCGTTGCAGGCCAAGCCATCTCCGACGGTAACGCCTGCCAAGGGATTCGTGCCTCGTAGATACTCGGGACAGGCCAACAAAGTGTTGACCAGTTGTTCATTATCCTGAAGGGCTGAGGCGTTTGTATAGCACGCAGAGGGTAGCATATTAATTGTCTCTTATTATATTTAAAGCGCCTTTTAAGCACTTTTTAGTGAGACACCTTTTTCTTAGTTTCCCAGAGACACCTTTTGTTTTTGTTTTTTTTATTGAAAAACTTTGCACTTAATCACAGTTATTTAAAAGTATTGTCAGCAGTTTCTTAAAAATATTTTTCAATATTTTCCAATCCGAGCGATCCGTGCGCATTGAAGTCCGATCGACAATTAAATGGTTTTGTGGGAGGGCAGAGCACTTGCAAGTAAAATCCAAGTATTTTGTGGCGAGAGCGCATCAGAGACTATAAATACACACACACGCACACACACACAGGCACACACATGGGAGAGTATGTAAATATATAGATCAGCAGAGAGCATCTTCATTAAGCTAGGATTTTTTTCTGATGGAATTTAGTATTTTCTTTTGATCCTTTCCATCCAAAATTTGATCTATTTTTGAACTGATCTGCCTCTCAAGATCCTCTCGCTATATATATATATATATGAGATAAATGCAGACACCTCATTGGTGCATTCAGTTCAAAGCAGGGGCGTCTCTCTCTCTCTCTCTCACACACACACACACACACACACTACACTCACATATGCCCAGCACATTGCGATGAGATCTTTGCCTCTGACTTTTCTTTTTGTGGGCGGAGCCTTCTTGCCGTGTGGGTGTATTCAAAGTATTCGAAATTGTTTTATATACAAAAATTGATGTGAAAATGCTCGACAAATGAAAAGTGAGCAAAATTCAATGGGAAAAAGCGGCTGTATTGAACGTAAAACAAAGTAATTTTTGTAAATTAAATAACTTTGTTGTTTATTTAAAGTCTAGTAAACTATTTGGCAATGAAATAAGATAAGATATTATTTACAGAACTCTTTAGATGAAAGACTTTCAGTTAATATTCGTTAAATATTTTTGGGTATATGAGCTTTAAACTTGTACTTAAAACAAAGTAATTTTTGTAACTTAAATAACTTTTTTGTTTATTTAAAGTCAAGTAAACTTTTTAACAATGAAAATTGCGCACAGATAAATATTATTTAAAGAGCTCTTTAGTTGAAAGACTTTCAGTTGATATTCGTTTAATATTGTTGGGTATCTATAAAAGATGAGCATTAGACCTGGTTTATCTGTAACCTTTGCGCTATCTGTGGAACATAATTCCAATTTCCTTTGGTTTTTACGACCTTTCACGAGCAGCACTCCGAGTAGGAGTCGGGAGTCAAGTGCGCCATTCCCGTAGAAACGAAAGCCGTTTACCATATCGCAGGCGGTCGTAAAATGATGTTGTATACAATTTAAATACAGGACTACGAGAATTGTTTTACGATCGAAGTCTCTGTTTGTGCCTCAAGTAGAAAGCAGAGTCTCATTTAAGGGAAATAAAAACAATAAATACAAACCAATTGAAGTTGAGTTGCGGCAATATGCCCCATGCAATCCACACATGTCCGAGTCGGACGGCTCTGCAAACTCTGAACTGTGATCTGGCACAAGGATTTTTCACGCTCTCTCTTTATTCCAAGATTTAACGATCGCTTACCGCGGCCAAAAATGGGTCGTAAAACAATGGGTTATCCTCGGGATCGAGTGAACGTGTCTCTCTCTGAGGTTGGCTGTGATTGTCTCTTGCTTATTTTTAGATCTATGCTGGGAATAGTATTGGAAACAAATAGATTTACATTTTATTGCCGCAAAAAGCAAACATTTACAAGTCTGAAACAACATTGTTTTTCGTTCTTTTCTTCCATCCGTCACGTTAAGCCATAAAACGCCCATTCGACTATTTTTCTTTGTTGCTTTGTTTTGTTTAGTCAAACCGCAAGTTAATCAAACCGAAAAAACATCGACAATTGCATTTATGGTTTATATAGTCCGTGACATCTTGTCGATCGACGCGTGTTTCTTGGATCTTCCCTGATTTATGGGAACTACTTATCCCATATCCCCCCATATCAGCGAGTCAACACCTTGTCAAAAATTTGATTGGCTCACTCGACGTGCAGTTGCATTTAAATCAAAACCAACAAATCGTAGATCAAATTCACACCCTCCGATTTTGTAGGCTTTTTGTCAAAAGTGCCCCGCAACAAACATAAACTACTCGCTGTGTCTAGAGATGAGCGCGTGTCGTGCTTATTTCCCCACAACGAACACGAAACTAAATGATTCTATCACGCACGGACAGCTCAATTCTGTCGAGAATAAATCTAAGTTTTGTTTCTTGAAGTATTTTGATTATGCTAAAGATTAAATTTAATAGTTAATATTTTATTAAAATTCAATTAAGTTATTTATATTTTATGCTTTAAAGTCTTTAAATAATTAACTTCTCTTCAAATTCGAAGAATAGAGAAGTCAAAATCTTCTGTTACTGAAAAATATCTTTTTCTATCTCAATCTCTAGTTCACTTTTATTATTTAAATTCATGCCTTTCGAATCTTTTATATCGAAAAACTCGAAAGAGTCGTTTTTAGATGGAATCTGCGAACTATCGACTGTGCTTGAGTGAAAAGTTATATCTGATTATGTTGTTTTTTTTTTTTTGTAAACATGTAAGAATAGGAAAGTCGGGATCTTCTTTTACTGCAAAATATTTGTCCATGTCAAACTCTATTTTACTTACGCCATGTTTAGCATCGCAATAGTAATTTTTATGGTTTTAGGTGAAAGCAAACTATCGACTGGGCTTGGGAAGTTGTTCGTGTCTGTATTGTTTTTGCTGGTTATATGTTATTTTTAACGAAATCAAAGATTCCTTTTTTCGTGTGGGAAACCCGCACGAATCACGCACGTATCACAGCTCTGAACGGCCCATGTCCATCTCTAGTTGGGACCTATTTATAGGGTAGATGCCGTTAAATGCAGTCACAGGCCCTATTTGTAGAGCTGGGCTATTAGCGGCGTGCTGTTGTTTGACAACAAATACACGAAGCTATATGGCTACAACAACATTCTTCTGAGCAGCCTGCCCTCCTTCTCATCATCATCAAAATTGTTGTCCTCGGCGGCGTCGGCGGCGTTACACATCATTGACAGCAAATTATCCGCATTACCTGAATTGTCAGAGCGGGCGGCCCCATTTGGCCATTACGGCGGTGTGAACGTGACCTTTGGTGGCCATTAAATGGCACACTTTGAGAGCCAACGCATTTGTATGCCGCCCGGAATCGGAAATTTATGCGATTCTTGACACTAGTTGCGTGGCACAGCTCTCCTCTTCTTCTTCGCCCCCCTCAACTTTGTATAAATATATATAGTATCTTGATGAGCTTGTTAAGTCAGCGGCAGGATTCGGAATATGGCATAAAACGTGTTCCATAAAGTGGCTATTGACCCGCAGCCAATAGCAAATCTTTCGAATGTCAACGAATATTTAACTGGCAGGTGCTTTACGGAGGAATCGGGACTTTTATTAAGAGTTTTCTCTGGACTTTGAAAAATCGTAAAGTACTTCGATATGTTCACTGAAATCAAGTACGAAGATAGCCAAAGTCCAGCCAATCTCGGACTCAGGTTAAGAAAGCGTGAGAATGAAGAATTTCTTGGAGAATTCTTTTTAAAATTCTGAACTTTCCAAATACAAATCTTAAATACAGTTTTTATTCGCTTTTAAATCATTTGAAAATATTGTAATATTCGCGAAAGAAATGCTGCAAAACCGAAAGGAAATTTGCGGGAATCCCGGTTCACGGTTCGAACCAGCATCTTTCTCTTCTACAAAAGCTTGTTGTAGGCTTCACCTAATATCATATACAATTTCATCCCTTAATGAGTAACTCTTCATTTAAAGTATTTTCTTTTGAACCAAACTATTTTACTAAAAATTTCAGTTCGGCTGTGCTTTAGAAAATTGGTTTTGGTTAAGGTTCGGATTATCATAAAAATAATATCGGAATGCCGGGTTCTAGACCTGGTTCGGTTAAAGACTTATCAGACTGAAGTATTAAAGAAACCGAGTCTTAAAAAAGAAGGAGGCTTGCTTGAATTGTATTCCAGTCTAATAACAACTCTAAACTTAAGTTTCCTGTGAATATTCAAGCTATCTAAAACTGAAACTGATTGAGTTGCAATATCTGCTCTATTGAATTTATGAAACATATTCATTTGCAAGACAATCAGATGTGAAAACTGAAGCGATAATTGTTTCCGGGATGTAATTATTGTACCTGTTGGAAGGGGGTGGGACCTGCGGGGCAGGTTATGATCAATGAGGTTGTGCCGCAGAGCTCATTTAGTTTGTTTTCCTGAGTATGAATCTCAAAAGATTCGCAAATTAACGGATGCTCAAGAGGCTGCAAAGAAATATCAAACAGTTTTGCCTCGCACAGCTTTAAAAACAATAAACTTTCAACAAGCAACGGGCCAGGTCCAGGTATTTGTGTGTTTTTTTGTTTATTTGTTTAAATTTAGAATATCGACCACATTAAAATAGCAACTGCTTCAAAAGCTTCTCAAGTGGAGAATCATTAAACAGATTCTCAAGATGTATTATATGCTCGGGCATTGTTAACTGCCTCTCTGCTTGTTCTTCCTGCTCTGCCCCGCCCTTCCTCTTCGTGGTTGACCCCGCGGGTAATTTGCACTTCAAAGAGTCCAAGCGGCGGGTGTTTATGCCATCCAACCAGGCCAGCTGCTGGGCTCCAAAGAGAGATCTATGGCATTTATGAGTTACAGCGGGCCGTTCCCGTGTGCTAATGAGCTCCCCTCAAACCACCCCTACCACTCCCCTTCCTGTTCCAGGTCAATTATCACAGCATAAACCCACAAATCCCGCGCACTTGGCACTTGGCACTTGGCACAAATCCCCCAATGTCAGCTTGGGAGCGGGGGGAGGGGCGGGGGCGGGGGGCGTTCCACGCACCTGACATGCCATCATCGATCCTTGTCGTGCCACAAAGCAGATGTCAAATCTCTAGTTGACAGCCACTTTCATTTCGATGCATTATTAAAATGCGGCAACAAGGCAACATCCTGCCACATCCTACCTGCCCCCCACCCTGCCTCCCTCTTCAATCAGGTGCGACCCGGGCGAAAGCGCAGCGCAGACATCTTGGCGACTGCCAGAAACAGCTCGTGTTTATTTTCATGGGAAAACTCAGCGCAGCAGAGGGGTAGAGAGGGGGGAGAGGGGAATGGGGGGGGGGGGGGGGGGGAGATGCTGCTGCTGCTGCACTTGGCAATCGTTTGCCGTGTTTATGTGCCGTGTATGTTTGTATGTAAATAAGAGTACGCAAAACTTCATGCAGTGCCGGGCAAGGGTAAGGGGAGAGGGAGAAGAGTGGCTAGGGGAGAGGGAAGGGAATGGTAAGGGGGAACAGGCACAGTCTGGCGGAGCATTGGGCTATGGAACACACGCATCGCGTCAGCGGCAAAGCAACAAAGGCACGTGTAAACAACTCGAGCTAGTTTTGCCCCGATGCAGCAGCTCCCCACAGCTGACGATATAAGAATGCAACTCTCTTTGGCACGCCGAACTACGAAATACACTATAAACATTTTGAAGTGCCAAAGTGGAAGAGAACTATTAAGAACAACTCTTACGCTCACGTAATTGAGCAAACGATAATTTTAAAATGCAGAGGGTGCATCTTGTCTCTTTAGTTTTTCGGATATCCTTACAATTTGGAGTTTGAACCAAGGCGTTCACTTTAGGGAGTCTTGTGAACTATAAATAATAACTCTTACTCTCACATAATTCGGCAAACGATACTTTTAAAATGCAGAAAGTGCATCTTGTCTCTATATTTTTTGGTATATTCTAAGAAATTTGAGTTTGAACCAAGGTTTTCACTTCAGTGAGTCTTCTAGATACGTGATCAATGTACAGGTGAAACCTCTAGAAAGATAGTCTCTCGAAATCGAACAGACAAAACCGCTGGAAAGATACTCTCTCATAATCCACCATGCGATACTCTGGTTTTATGTCTCTAATATCTGGGACATCAGTTGTGTTTATAGCCTTTATCTTCTAGTTCCTAGGATATCAACACAGGCTGCGATTCGAAACTTGAACTATTATTTTTGCCTATTTTAGTGAGTCACCTACATAAGTGATTATTCCTTACGACGAATCTGTAACGAAACAGAAGACTGAGTGAATTCGAAACACGTTATCCGTAAGGGCGAAAAATAGGTGGAAGACGAGTTTTGTAAATTTTTTGTACAATTAAAAAAGCTGGTTAAATGCTGCTAGTATATTGCTGCATTAATTGTGCCCAGCTACGCGAGTTTTTGGTCTTAACCCAATGTTAGGGTATACAATAAAAAAAGGGCATCTATGAGTTTTGTTCGCACAAATGCAGGCCGCCAAGGCGTGGCGCGGCAGACAAACTGGCGTCAAAAGTTGTTCGAGGTTGGAGAAAAGTGGGAAAAGGCCAGGGAGGGTGGGGGGTCTGTTATGAAAACAAGAGGCAGCCAAAAGCACTTGGCACGGCTTGCACCTCGTTGTAGCCCGAAATGGTAAATGGTCGACAGTTTGATATGCGGTTTGGCAGCGCCAGCAAAATATCAGTTGGCGATTTTGCAGCAGCCGAAGCCGAGCGCCAGTTGCTGCTGATTTAATTTGGAAGCGAGGCGGCTTCCAGGATTCCAGCAGCTGGTCAAAATGGGGCCGGTTTTTCTGCTTTTAGCATGCATTATTATTATTATTTTCTTCTTTTTTTTTTGTTTTGGGAAAAGAACTCGTCAAATGTTTACAAGCAAATACGCCACATCATCAGGCTGAGACCAGGGACAGGGTCAGGAAAATTTATAGTTTTTCTTTTGCTCTGTTGTTTTTTTTTTTTTTTTCTGTGGCGCAGCTTGTTAGTCTGTGGGCGGGGCAGTGGGCGGTGGATTTGGGATTAGAAGCAGGGCCGGCCGCGGCCAACAAAAGAGGGGACAATAAGTTGGAATTGGAATTCGCTTTGATCTTTTCGCACTTTTAAAAATGTTTGGGAAATCTGTGTAAAGGCATGAATCGCTTTTCGGAGAAACAATAAAAAATTAATGGCAGCAGTTGCTGTTGCCATTGTTTTTGTTCTTGTTGTTGTTTGTTTTTTAAATTTTCTGTTTGATAAAGCGCGCCGCAAACAAAATGGGTGGCAAAAATAAATGCCCAATAAACGCCACGAGATGTGCAACTAGTTCTGGCCAACTCGCCAACTCCCCCATTCCGACTGCTCCCCTCCCTCTGGCTGCCCACGCTGTGGCAACTGCTGCTGCTGCTGCTGCTGATTTACATTTGATTCGATTTCAAGCGGAAATCTTTGGCAATTGCAGATTAATGCCCTGACAGCTGCCTGGCTGGAGCCGGATCGGAAGCTGCTGGCATCTCAGGTGTCAGGATACTTGGCGCTGATTAGATAAGCATTTGCGGCAAAATGTGTTAAGCTTTGTTTGGCTTTTGTTTTTGTTCGTGCCTTTAAAGCCAACTTTCTGCGGGCCAAATGCAGGCGAGCTGCTGCTGCTGCTGCTGCTGGCAGCAGCAAATGGCATTTTTATTGAGCCATTAAAATTTTTCGGCCTCGACTCAAGTGTCTGAACGATACGGATACGGATGCGACTACGGATTGGCTGGCTGCTTGCTTGGTGCGCGGGGTCCTTATATTTTGATTAACGTGCTGATGCCCATGTTGCTGGGTTCCTTTTTGATACCCTGAGCCCATCTAAAATGGGTGAGTGCATGATAGTTTTCCGCCAAGGTTTGTAACGGGCGGAGGGATGCTGATCTACCAATAATTTCGGAAGCTGGAGACTTGAGGGATCTTCGAAAAGATAGATAGCTCTGCTTGAAGGAAATCGAGAAAAATCCATGTCCCCTCCTTATGAAATCTCGTAGCTTATAAGAGCTAGAGATCCAACGATACCTTCCCACATTTTCATAGCTTAAAAGAGTCAGAGATCGGACAATAAGTACCAAAGTTTATAAAAAAAGAATTTCTCATAATGTTGGCTTATGGGAAGGGTATGCAGAAGGAAGTTAGATTAATTCTTACGGCAGCTCTTCGTTGTGTTCTGGGTATTTTCTAGTTGTGCACACCCGACTAGAGTACTCTTCCTTATTTTTTTCGCTTTACTTTTCGCATTGCCCACAAAATGCCACCTAAGGGGATAAAGTTGTGAAATATTTTGGGATTTGTGCGGCTTAGGTGAATGTTGTCCCCGCAGCCTCAGCCTCAGCTGTAGGTGATTAGGCAGCAATCCATATTTTTTTTTTTTGGCGATCGTCTTGGCCAAACGCGAACAACAACAACAAACTGCGGTCATTTGGGCCCAAAGATTTATGTACATATTTGTTTGTTGTTAGGCCAAAGCCGCCGCCTCATTAGCTGCATTTCAAAGTCCCGGTCGCTGGTGCTGGATCTGAATCTGGGTGTGGATCTGGGCCATGTCCTGGAGGCGCGTGCGTGTCGCTTATCACACGAATGTCATTACGCACCTTGGCGGGCCCATAACTTTGAGACCCAGACCCCCATCTCCCCCCCTTCAGTGCTTTTTAGACAAAACCAAAATGTGCGAATGCGAATGCGAATGCGAATACGTGAGTTCTGCAAGTTATGTGCGCGTAAGTGAATGAAATTACCGTAAGGCATTTAAGCAATGCAAGAAAAGCCGCTCCGAATAGATACATAAATGACAATGCCAGGCAAAGGCGACAGGCGACAGGCGACAGGCTTTCTAGCCACACCCCTTCTCCAGCAGCTATTTTGGCCACAAAACGTTTAAAGACGCAGCTCAGCACTTGGCATAAAAATCCTGTCAGCCCCTGCACTGCGAGAAAAAACCAAGCACGCCGAGCATTCAAATTTCTGATCAAAAGATCCTAATCGAATTTGACAAACGTTTAGCCAGGTTCTTTATTTGTTAAACTGACAATACATTTCCTATTTCTAGAAATTTCTGATCAAAATTTTTCTTTTCTTAACATTACCAATTAATTTTTCATTTGTACCTAAATTGGTTAAATTCAAGAATGAAATGTGTAAAATGTAAAAATTTTAGGATGTAATGTAAAAAAGAAAGATTCTAGTTTCACGGTCGGACTTTAAGTTCTTTAGGATTCTGAAGCTGGTTCAATTAATTAAGAATTGCACGAACAATATTGCTGAAAATATTGTAAGCCTTAAATATTTTCATAAACAGGATGCGGGCTAAAATTCTCGTATCTAAAATCAGTTTCAATCAAATGTAATTGATTGCAATTATTGCAAATTTTGCGGCTAATTTAAGAATATTCAAGTAAATATTGTCAGATGCAAAGTTTTTCTCGGAGTGCATCTGCTTGGCTTGGTTGTTGCTGCTGTTGATGCTGTTGCTCCTGCTCCAGTTCCTGCTGCTGGGCTGGGTTGTAAGGCGCGCTTATCGTTTTGACAGGAATATCTGCGCTTTCTAAATGCCGACGCCGTCGTTTATGATGCTTCTGCTGCGCTTGCGATTGAGTTTCACCACCAACAACAACAGACCAACGTACCATCCTAACCCCCATTCTAACCCCAACCCCAATCCTCCAGCTCAATGCCACGCCGTAAAAACGTGCTGTGCCTGGTTGTTACTTTAATGGCTTTTACTCCCCACGAATCCAGAGAGTCGTCAAGCGAATTATGGAAGCTGCTTTTGGCTGCTTTTCCTGCTGCCGACATCGTCTTCATCTTTGCGTCGGAGTCGTCTTTGCCTTTGCCTTAGCCTTAGCCTTAGCCGGGGCTTTGTTTTTCAGCACTTTTGTGTGCCTGCGTGTGTATTTAATAGTCTGTGGCTTGACATTGACTGCCTGCTTATATATAAACCTATATACCTTTTCATATATATAGACAGACTTGAGAATTACTGCGGCTTACCTGCTCGGGGCCAGGCCATTCGATTATCGTGTCAAATTTTAATTACTCAAATTACAATTCGGCTTCTAAAGCCCGCGACTTACTTTTCGCTGCCAAGTTGTCAACACTGTCAAAGCCTCAAGTCATTAAACATCCAAGACTACCTAGGCCTAGGCGACCGACTGGTCCATTCATTTGGGAGGGGGAGGTGCTCAAAAAAAGGGGGGGAGGCACTCAAAAAAGAAAAGATTTAAAGCATCTTCTAACAATTGACTTGGCGAACTGTTCAGGACAATCTGGAATGAAATCCATATAGATATATATAAATAATGGCCAAACTTTGAAAGTCAAGACAGCTGAAAATGTTTTTAATTATAGAGATTTATTTTATTTATAAAAGTTAAAAAGTTGTATGCGTACAAAATTGATTGATACGTATTTCTGACAGTTTTTTTTTTTGTATTAATAATTATAATAATATTTTATATTTATTCTGCTTCAGTCAGTTTCGCGTATTCCGTTTTACTCCTTCGTCCTTAATCGATTTTCAACTATATTTACAACAATATTTCTACAATATTTATTATATAAATTTTTCCTGCTTAGTCGATTTTGAATAGTAACAAAGCCTTTGTACATAAACATCCAAAATTATTGTAATAATAATCAACATTCGATCGATTTTTGTCAGTTTGATGTATATGTATGAAATATTTTTATTTTGCAATTTCCCTTTTGTTCCTTCGTCCTTAAACGATTCGCAATGCCTGCCGAGTATCAAAAACGAATAAGTTTTGGAAATGTTATCTGGTTGGGCTGCCAATTCGGGCTAAAAAATTATCCATAAAAGGGTGGGTGGGCTTGGACCGTGGCCAGGGGTTGGGCGGGGGTGTGGGTGGGAGTGCTGCGATGTGTTGGGCTTTTAATATGCCTAGATTGAGCCCGATTATGCACGCACTATTTATAAAGCGTCTTTGGGTTGGCCTTGCCATGACGTCTGTATCCTAATGAACGCCTTTTTTTGCAGCATACGCTTCCTGTTGTTGTTGCCCCCTCACCCCGAGACACGCGCACCCCCCATCCTCCCGCTGGTGCCCACTTCGAATTTTGCGCTGACATTGATTGATTATAAATCGGCATACATTGCAAATCTAAAGCGCACACAATAACAAAACTGTTTCTGTTGTTGTTCTTGTTGCTTTTCCTGTTGTTGCTTATCCTTTGTGAATTGTTGGCGCTGCGGTTGCTTTTGTTTGGGCTGTGACAGCTTTTAATCTAGCCTAGCACGAGCCAACTGTTGGCCAGTGCTGCCAACTCAGCTATTTTCTAGCTAAATTATCCTTTTTTTTAAGTTGAAATTGTGAACTTAATGTTTGCATGCTTACTAGTCTATCAGTTTGCAGAAGTCTCTCTTTCTGTCGAAACCGGCTGGATCGAACTACTATATCATATAGCTGCAATAGGAACAATCGGTCGCAAAGAAGGTTCTTGTATGAACAACTTTTTTGTCTAACCATACTTGGATTGGGCCTGCCGTAGATAGCTGTTCCTTCTCGTTACCATTGGATTTAGCTACTTTTTAAAGGCTGCTGGCAACACTGGCGCCAACTGCGCTGCCAGCAAAATGAGTAGCAACAAATGCTACCAAAGTGCCCGCCCGACAAACAGATAGACAGACAGAGGGACAGACAGACAGATTTGAAAATCACTTTAGTTCATATTCGGACAGTGCCTGAGACTTTAGCCAGTTGTCATTCGGTGTTATGGCTCTTAATGGAGCTGCGGTCCAGGGCGCTAATGATGCGGCCAGTGTTGACCTCAGCTTAGCGGCCAAATGTATGTGTGTCTATGTGTGGGTGTGTGTGTGTATGTGTGTGTGTGCCACACGCTGCGTATACGCAATATGCGATCAAAACTGATGCGTTGCCCGTTTGATGGCACGTTTTTGATTCCAATTGCCGCTCGTTTGTAGTTCGAGAGTTAAGAGTCGACTTTATGCGTTTTGCTGTGCTGTTCTGTTCTGTCTGGCCTATATAGGTTGTTTGGCGCCATTTTACGTAGCAAAACAAAAGTTATGGCCCAATTTTGTAGACCCAACCCCGACCCCAACCCCGATCCACCCGCAGCAGAGCTGGGTCTTGTAACAAGTGGGACATTTGCCAGTTGCCGTTTGTTGTTCTAGTCGATGCTGCTGCTGCTGCCAGCAATAATAAAAACAAAAAAATAGAAAAAAAAAACAAACAAACGACTGTGCTCCACTAGGAGATACCCAGCCATAACCAAGCATGCCTAGCAACAGTTCGTTCTAGTTTTGGGAAACGGGACGAAACTAAAAATCTTAATTTTTAATTTGATATATATATAATTGATATATATATCAAAATCAGTTTTATTGAAAAGCAAAGCTGTATAAAACAGTTAAAAGAAATAATTCTAAGTCTGAGCTCTTCGTCTTGGTCGGAAATGCTTCCTTCCGACTGTTACATACGCTTGCTCTAAAGCATTAGACCCTTTTGGATATATTCAATGGGTATAAAAATAAAGAAAATGTTTGCTTCGGAAGGCGCCATCCTTTTTATTTTATTTGATTTTTTTTCTTTGCCTTGCCTTTTTGCCTTCGGCTTGGACTTTCGCCCTGTCCGAGTTTTATGCGTAAATCGGCATAAGTATATGTGTACATAATGCGATACATAGTTGAGGGGAGGCGGTGGGCGGCGGGCGGCGGCGGACCAACTGTTCTATGATAATTTTAAGCAACAGCAACACAATCAACAACAACAACAAGAACAACAAAAACAAGGACAACCATCAGCAAAGTCAATTACGTGGCGCTTTCACAAATCTTTGCCACAACAATCGTGTGCGTCGGCATTTTGGTAGGCGTTCCCCTTGTTGTTGGGCCACGTGGGGTTGCTTTCCCACCCATTGCAAATTAATAGAGAGCACACGCATTCACACACACACACACACACACACACACACATTCACACACACTAACACACTTCCTCCCACACACCCACTCGCATAAAATGTAATGTCATAAGTGCTGAACCTAAAACTCTTCGCTTAACATTTACCACTCAGATCCTTGCCGCACTGCTCGCAATAGAAAAGTCCCTCCTTCTTGCCCCTGGCTTCACTCTGGGTTGGAGCTAAAGATGCGGATTAGTTATGCTTTTGGTTGGATGGCTGCCGCTGCCTTTGCCTTTGTGCCACGGACTCTGTTTAATTCCCTGGTTATGCATGTATTGTAGTTTCCTT
Organism: Drosophila novamexicana; assembly: GCF_003285875.2. Lineage (NCBI taxonomy): Eukaryota > Metazoa > Arthropoda > Insecta > Diptera > Drosophilidae > Drosophila > Drosophila novamexicana. The sequence continues at coordinate 1,058,460 of NW_020824848.1, forward strand.
TCTATTTAACAACTGCATTCATGAACGCACAAATTGGCAGACAACGTGGCAAGGATTTGTTGTTAACTGTTGCTTGGCATTCCAGAAGCATTAGACGGGGTTGGCTTATTTGTTTGCGCCAAGTCAGCAACATCAACAAGCGTTTCCTGGCAGGTCCTTCAAAGAGACAACAGCGATTCCTTACTCATATAATTTATATATATATATATATTTATATTTAATATTGTATATTTATATTTAATATGTATTTGGATCTCTCGCCATTTCAATATAGTCGCAGGAGGGTTGGTTTTACGGTCAAAAACTTTTTCAGACACAAAAATATGCACAAAAGCATAGCTTAGTTTTCTTTCTTGTTTCAAAAAGTTTTTTGTTTATCAAGATATCTTGACCAAACTCAGCATTCATTATTTTTACTATGCTCCTTATATATATATATATGTCAAATCCTATCAACATCGGTCCACTATAGCTATAGGAACGAACGGATGAAAATTAAGTTGTTGTATGGAAAACCTTATTTTTTCAAGATATCTTGACCTCGGCATCTCTAAGTTTTACTATGCTCCCTACATGTATGCAAAATCCTGTTTAGATCGGACCACTGTAAGTGGTAAGTGGGTTGTTGTATGAAAAACTTTTCGGTTTTTTATGATATCTTTACCAAACTCGGCATTTATTAGTTTTTCTATGCTCCTCATATAGTGCCAAATCCTATCAAAATAGGACCACCATATATAGCTTCTTGTGTGGGCGACTTTTTAGTTTATCCAAATTTGGCATTTATAAGTTTCACTATGCTTCCTACATTCGTGCACAATCTTGTTTACATTGGACCACTATATCAAAATAGCCGCCATAGGAACGATCCGTCAAAAAGTAGGTTCTTGTATGGAAAACAAGAAATACAAAACTTTGTCAAAAGCATCAAAATTTACCAAAGCATAGTCCAGCCCATGTTTTTCTTTTTTTTTCTTTAATAAGATATTATAAATAGGACATTTTGCTTAGAAGTTTGTACAAAATTCATAATATCTCAATAATTTGAACTAATTGAACGTGCTTTATGTTTATTAAGTATGTTGCCGCATGTTTGGGGGAATGCGAAGTATTTGGTTGGCAAGAGTTTTAAACTGTTTGCTTCTTTTCAAAATTAATTAAACAGGAATCTGGGCAACTGCCTTTATAGCATAATATAAGTATTATTAACTCAATATTATATGTCTCTTAAGACATTGCAACTGTAGCCAAACTTTAAAGCTCGTATTATTCGTATTATGGATCTGTCACTAGTCTCGTTTGAATATAGTTGGTTTAGTTACAGATTTCTTTTCTGGTAGCAACTGAAGCATCTAATTGTCAGGTTGGGCCACAAGAGCGCAGAAAATCCTAGGCCGTAGCCTTACGCAATTTGGGGCATGCTTTCGCTTGTGCGTCTTGTTGCTTGTTTAGATGATCCCAGCAATGAATAGCCAGCTTAGCCCAAATGGAAGCCCAGTCACAATTTCAGTTGCAGGCGCTTCGTTCGTGCTAAAAACCAAAATTAGGGGTGGCAAAAACTGTGGGCGTTGACGGGGGCGTGGGCGGGGGCTTCGGTTTTGGCTTGACAGTCGCATTAGTGTGCCCTTCTTACGGGCCATAAAATTTAAAAGCGAGCAAAGCATTTTAGCTCTGGTGCAATTTATTAGGCCGGCTCATCGCGGCGCGTAACAATTGCCTTCATCTGTTGATAAATCCTTGGCATGCCACCAAGTAAATTGAAAATATATTGTGTGTGTGCTTCTCTCTCTCTGTGTGTGTGTGTGGCCCCCACCAAAAGGTGGACCCTGTCTCTGGCCCGGCAATGAGAATGTGCAGCCAACTGTGGCGCAGTTCTAATTATCCACGCACATGTCTCTGCCAGCCGAGAGTGCGAGGCAGAGACGTTGAGCTGGCTGGCTTAAAGCTGCAACGTTAAGGACACAGCGACTCCTTTTGGGCGACAATGGTTGAGGTATCGAGCGCGCTTCCGCTCTCTGTCTTTTATGCAACTGCATTGGCCGCCCGCTGCTAGCGGCATTTAAAACAGCAGCCAACAGACAGAAGCCGGTTTCCAAGCAGCCACCAGCTGTGCAGCTGCCTTCGCATCCGAAGTGGCAGGAAAGTTATGAATTTTAAACATTCTGTGCCAGCAAAAAACCGTCCCTGCAGCCATATTCATATATTCTTCGCGACTGCAAAATTTATAGCACATCGAAAAATCTCCAGCTCTGGCCAGGGCGTTTTCTCGCAAAAAGGTATAAAAAGTTGAAAAACTTTATTATTAAATTTAAAGGTAAAACTCACACAAAAATACTTTCGACTTTTCTAACTGCTTCTTGGAATCGATGATTGTCTCTTATTTAATTGGGAATGCGCGAAGTTCGCCAAATGTCGACATCTGTCTGCAAGCACTTTCTGTACCTGTAGTTAGTCAGGCCGATGGAGTACATGGGATTGGATGCCTTATAAAAGTGCAGTCCTCGTCCAATTTTGATAATATAGCCATTGCTTAGGCTAAAAAAAGAACAGATAAGATAAGTTTTATGTTAGCTGCAATAACTTAGAGCTTACAATATTTTCCGATCGTGCAATGTGTCTTCGTACTTTATGTAGAAGGAGATCTCTCGGCGCTCCAGATCCGCCTTGATTTGGCCTAGGTTTGTTGATTGCTGTTCCGGATTTGCTGCATCCTTTTTGGTGACCAATCGCACATACTTCAGTTGCTTGCAATTGGTTACAGCCAGCTCCAAGAAGCGTATAAGATTTTGGTACTGCAACAAAGGGTTTTAATATTAAATTCAGTTGTTCGTAAGCCTTTACGCTTACCTGATAGTTTTGGCTTAGGTAGGGCTCCTCGAGCATAATCTCTATAGTTTGATTGGTCATATATTTGCCGAATATCTGATCGTAATCGTTTCCAGTATCGTTCTCCTCGATCGACAGGTGGGTTACGACTTCGCCCAGCATCAGTTGGCCATTGACGCGTGCCTTGATGGCATCCGCTCGATCCATATACTCTTTGATTCTTGTTAGAAACCCCTTGCGCTTCACCTCATCCGGCTCGGTGCTGACGAACGTCATCAGCTGGGCAATGCCATCTTGATAAAGCGTTTGCGCCTCCAAAATTCGTCCGCTCTGATCGCACTCGACGGCGCGTATCAACAGCGCCTTTGCTTGCAGTGCGGCGCTCATCTTAATCAGTCTAACTAGCTTAGTACATTCCCAAGAGTTGCACTATATAGTTTAAGTAAATCTAACCGATTTGGATGCACTTAAATTTTTCCTATTAAAGACAAATAACGTTGAAACTGTTTTGAGCTGCAGTCAGCTGTTCAATGTGGCTGCATTTGACTTCATTTAAAATACCGAATGCAAAAAATACTGAGCGCACAAGAAATTGATAATGTAGTTATATATTTCACTTTACAATGAACATTAGAAACGGAAATTAATAATATATTAAGTGACTATGAATTAAAAAAGGATTCATTATCATGTTTCGATTTAATGCAACAAATGTAGGCAACAGATATACTTAATACCAAATCGGTAAAACGCAATTTTAAATACCGGAAACGGTCAGTGTCGAAAGTATCGAAAGTATTTTGTTGCGGAAACGATAATCGGATAGTTTGCTGACCGTTCACATTTGAATTTTGAATGGTTAGTTCGCTTGCTATTAAAGTAACCAGTCGAATGTCATAAATATTCACTTTTCGTTTTATGTTTATGCCACTTACAAGCAATTACCTGAAAACGAAAGCGTTTTATCGTCAGCTAGCAGACGGCAGCCGGTAGCCGTATCCCTGTCGACCTCTTTGTCGTCTCAACGGACACAGGACACTCGTAAAGAAATTGAATTTCACTAAGCCAAATATTAATTTATTTGTGTTTTCATTTCTAGCGCACTGGCAGGTGATTGACCACAAGGGGGTAGGGCTGAAGCTGCTGCGGGCATCCATTCGAAATCGAACTGCCCCCCCCCAAACATTTGCCGCTGCGCGTGTTCTTTTTTTTTTGGGTGACTCCTGTCCAGTTCTTTTATTTGTGCCATAAATTTTAAGCCATTTGGGAGCTGTGAACGCGAACGCAAACTTAGCTTTCGCATTTTAAATGTTTTTGTACCCTGTAAAATGACAAATTTGTGTAACAGACGGAAAGGACACATGATTGATCCCATCAATATTTGGTTAGAGTTTAAAATTTGTTTAACTTTACTAAAAAGTTAACCGAATATATGTTTCGGCTTTATTTTGAACCCATATTTTACCAGGCACTCCAGTTTAAATACTTTGAAAAATATTATGTTCGACATTTTCGAAAATTTTTCGACATTTGTTTAAATTTTGTGGGCTATGATTAGTCTAACTGTTAAAAATATTCCAAAAATGTAATTCCTAAGTTTTGAATTTCAAAGAACTTTGCCAAAACTGAGCTGAATTTTACGCCTTTTAGCCTTTTGGTTCAGATTTGACGTTTATTTCGAAAATTTGTTGGAATTCTTTTTACAAGTTCTAATATTTTTTAAAAAACTATTTATTTGTGAAATTAAAGATAATATTCTTGTTAAAGTTCTCTTATATTTATTCGATTAATCTTAACCTTTTTGATTACATATTTGGGTTTTTTTTATAATGTTAAATTATCATTAAGTTTTTCGATCTTTGGGGGCAAGTAAAAGGCTAGTTTTCCCCTTCTGCCACTCAGTTCGCATGCTCGACTAACTTTTGTTTGGAATTAACCGAATTGTATCTTGTAAAACACAAATTCAAGTGGGCTAAAGCCGAAGCTGTTCAGGCTTCAAGCCTAGAGCTTCTTCACATGTCACCCAATAATGCCCTGTGATGTGCGAAGCCACTTGCCATGCGGGAGGTGGTGGGAGGAGGGGGATAGGGGAGGGGGGGGGGGTGGCCCAGCTGGATTGCGTCTTGCCTCTCCCTCTTTCTCAGTCCAAGGCAAGGGGCAATGGTTAGCTCATATTACGGGTATCTTGGCGCCAGCTTTTTATCGACGATTATTTTCCTTCAACTTCTGGGTGTGTGTGTGTGTTTGTGTGTGTGTTGTTATTGTGCGTTCAATATTTGCTTGCTACTGCTACGATTCTCTCTCTTTCTCTCTCTCTCTCTCTCTCATTCTGACTGTGCATCCTTTTCGTTTTTTTCCGCCACTTTTGCAGCCTTTCTCGTTGATTTTTATTTGTTTCTCTTTCAATTTATTTTGCCATTTCGTTTTCCTTTCTGCTGTCATTGTTGTTGTTGCCATTTTCATCGCTTTTATTACAAATACAAGCAGCATACACAGACACATGCACGTGCACAGACACATGTACACACACACACACACGCACATATACAGCGACACATGTGTGTAGCTCTAACATTGGCTGTCCTTCACAGCCGCTGTGCGTGTCGTTCTCTCTGGCTATGCGTGTGTGTATGTGTGCGCGTGTTAGTCTGTGTCTGTGTGCGTGTGGCTGCGTGTGTTTGTGTGTGTGTGTGTGTGCGTGTGTGTGCGTGTAAGTCTGTTTGTTTGCTGCTAAATGTGCGCTCAGTCCGCCACTCATTTATGTCGTCAACGCCCCCGCCCACACGCTACGCCCCCTCTCTCCCCTCTCCCCCTTGCCACACGCCGCCCCCACCCACTGCAGCTTGTTCGTTAACGTTCAGTTTTCCACTTGATGCTATTTATGTTTGCCTCCATTTTTCAAGAAGGATCAAAATTTATATTGGCTAAAAAGTCCCTCGAGAGCTTTCTCAGCACACATTTACAGTTGTAACAAATTGTAACACAATCGTAACTGTTTATTCTAGGGTTGCCAGCCCAAATCGTAACCTCATGAACCCAGCCAAGACATTCGTCCTGCCAGCTTCGCTTTGGTCCTGCTCGATGCGAGCAATTGAATTGAGCTGCAATTGTTTTGATTTTCGGCCCCCAAGGCTGCCTCGTGTTATCTCACACTCAGAAGCCCAGCCCCATCGACATCTACACGTATCCTTGTATCCTGGCCCTGGCCATATATGAGCTCTTTGGCATTTATCGCCGCACTTTCGTCAAGTGTGCGAAAATGTAATAAACAATTCGCCAGCATCTCAATTTATGTTGGTCGCCTTTAAAGGTAATTTCTGCTCCTGAGCGAGATTCCTCGGTGCCTCTCGCTTCCACGTCTTGGCCTTTGTTTCCCTTTTGTTGCGCGTCAGTTTCCAAATTAAGCACACAAATTGATGATGTTAACAATGACGATACGAAAATTGACTTGCTGCATGACTGGCAAACAAGTTTTTGGCGGCCAAGCGAAACGCACAGCACCCGTGCTCTAGAGATGACCCCGCGGTCATCGGTTCCTTACTAATTCGAAAAGGCACGAAAAAAAATTTGCTCGGCCTTGTCAGTGGAACGTTTTGTGCTAAAAATTTCATATTCCATTTTGTATTTTACCTTTCCACTAAGTTAACGTCCGTGGAAAATTGAAATCTACCCAACTTGATTGCAACTTTTATTTATAAATATGTTTTCAGTGCATCGTATGAAGAACCAAGTGTTGGAATCCACGCTTTCCGCCCAAGAACTTTTCAAATACGTACCGAATAAATTCTCACAAAGATCTTTGAAAATGATTTTGCAGCCAATCGGATTGTAAGCAACAAATTTGCATACAAATGTTTTTCGCGATTTTTTCACAAATACGAGTGGAATTTGTCGAACCCCCCTTGCTCTTGCACCTTCATCACATAACTTAACTAGAGTGAAAATTTTCTAGCCTCCTAGCTCTTACGGCTTGGGCTAAGGGTTGATCAATCAGTCAGTTAGTCAGTCAGTTAGTCAATCAGTCCGTCAGTCAGTTTGTTAGTCAATCAATCAGTGAGTAAGTAAGTCTGTCAGTCAGTATGTAAATCTCGAATTAAAGGTAAAACATGCGAGCTATGAACTTGAGTCAAATGTTATGCCCGATAATTTTTTACTGTGGCCTGACTTTGGAGATTGTGTTCGTCACGGAGGAGTCATCAAACAGAGCACGAATCTGTCGTGACACGAAAAAAAGCACGCTTCGCGCCCAGCTCTAGGCAGGAGCATAGCGAGCTGCGGGCGCTGCCAAAATGGGAATGGGCATGGCCAAGGCAATGGGCGATGGGATTGGGTTTGGGGAGTGTGGAGCTATCGCAGCCATATTTCATATTTCGACCAAGATGGCTTTAATGTTTTCACATTTGCTTTGTTGGCTTTGATGGACGCCCCAACCCACTCCCCTTTCCCTCCATAGCCCTCCGCAGCAGCCAGTGGCTCGACAAATCAATTGAAAACTGACAGTTGTGACTAAACGGCGCATATTTCCTTGACATCTGCGTTGGAGTCTGTCTCTAGCCCAGAGAGAGAGTGTGTGCATGTGTGTGTGTGTGCGTGTGTGTGCGCCTCTGTGTGTGTGTTTCATGCATATTTCTGTATTGGATTTCAGTCCATTACGCGCAGAGTTTCGGGAATTGGATATTGGCTTTTATATGGATATATGTCCTGTTGGCCTGTTGCCGCTGCCTGCTCCCGCCCCGACTCCCACACCCTCCTCCTGCTCCTGCTCCAGCTGCTGCTTCAGCTTTGTGCATTAACAAAATTCACGCACGTTAGGAGGGGCATAAGAAAATGTCAGGGGCTTGATTTATCCTGTCCAACGCTGCGTGTTTGGCCACAATCAATCGATTGTGTTGCCGCCGCAATCCCCCGGGCTGTTTATAACTGTCGTTCAGGGCGTGCCTAGGCTCAGGACGTGCCTAGGCCTAGGCCTGCACCCACAAAAAACAACAACAGCAACAATTTTGAATAGACTAGTCCGTATAGTATACTCCAAATAGGAAACCGGGCAACAGCTGACCGCACAGTGTGCGATAATTAAAATCCCTGTAATTAGTTGCATAGACTAAACGCAGGAGTCCTTCCCACCAGGAGGAGCTGCTCCTAGCTGCCATATCCGGCGCTTTACTCGGCACATGCTATCTATTTTTATGGACATGTGCGTAAGCGATCCGTGCGAAAAATGGGCGCTTCGCGGCAATTACCTTCAATCCAAAACAGCTCCAACAGATTCATCAGCTCCGATAAGCGCCAGCCCCCTCCTCAAACGATTCGAGCTTTTTTTTACCCCGCCTACGCACCTTTTGGCGTCATGCAAATCAGCTTGGCTTGGCCAAGGACCCCCCCACACACACACACACACACACACACACACACACACACATGTGCGTAACACGGATTCGACCTGGCCAGACAACACCTGACTGTCCCTCTAAATGTTATGAGAGGGCCGTTCCAAAAGAGAATCAAGCTCCACTCCCAAAGCCAATCGAAATGAATTCCCTTAAGCTGTCCACTTCTTTGGATTTAGTCGAAACGCAACTGAATTTGGGTTTAATAGAACTTGATTTTGTAACGAAATGTGAAATGGTTAAAAATTATATATATATTCTTGATCAAAGTCGACTGTATCTATATAGTAGATGTATGTTTTCATCAGAGCTGAAATATAAATAGTCGCTGGTTCAAAGCGACTTTGTGAGCCTGTTTTCTGAATCCAGTTGCTGAATGTTTTCATCAGGACTGGCAAAAAAATAGTCGCTGGTTCGATTAAAAGTTTGAAGCGATTTCTTGCCTTAATTCGAGTTTCTAGCCTGTTTTTTCACATTTATCGACAGTTTCTTGTCGACGCATGTTTTCATCAGAACTGGAACAAAAAATAGTCGCTGGTTCGATTTACAGTTCAAACTGGTTTGGCTTAAGGTTAGGTTCGTGAGCCTGCATTTCCACATTCATTGACTGTATCTAGTTGACAAATGTTTTCATCAGGACTGGTAAAAAAAATAATCGCTGGTTTGAATGACGCTTCGAACTGGCTTACCTTAAGGTAACATTCATGAAAACAATGCAATATTTAAAATTATATCTAGCACATGTTTTATACCTCCAAAAAGGGGACTTAATAATCGGCTATTTAATTGTTGTTTTATTTATTTATTTCGAATGAGAAGGGTGGCTTCTTTTTGAAATGCCCTCGCTAGCGGGGCGAGTCTATAGACCCGAAGCGGCCGGAACTGGCGAACTTTATCATTGCATTGCGAAATGTGAATCGGAACATCCGCTTCTAAATGCCAGGCACTTTTTTCCCAGTCCCTGCCATGCCCCGCCCACCCTCTAATTGTACTTAGGTAGTGTAGTGCATAGCTTCCTTATGTAATGGGGTTACACTTGGCGTTGTCTCTCAGCTAAATTGAAATTGAAGTTGAAATTGAAATTGACCAAAGCTGCGAAAGCGAAGCCAATGTTTGCCGCAGCTTATGTAACACTTATATAATTTTGCCGCCACTTTCGAGATTTAGAAAAATTTCGTTGACTGTTTTTATACCCTGTAGCAAGTGACAGTGGGCAAGACAGGGTATTTTGCATAACGTCGGTACGAAATTCGATACATCGATAAATCGCAAGAAACACGAATTACTCGGGACGAATATAAATAGTGCAAATTTTAAAGCTACATAGGCTATAAAGCCTTATTCGAAAATATATGAGAAATATGTAAGAAATGTGGACTGGAATTAGGCTGTAATATAGGTTCGACTCTATGTACAGGGTGTCTCCTAGCCAGGCACGTACGGCTAGAGCCCTTTAGCTTGTTTTCTCTCTGGTATTGTCTTTTTTTCATTGTGTTCTTTTTTTTTTTTGGCGACTGTTTAAGAGCGTTTGTATTAAGCCAGCTGGACGGCGTTTCATTATCAGGGGGTGGCTGGGTGGGAGTTGGGCGCATGGTAGGGGGGGGGGGGGCGTTCCACTAGCGAGAAGTGTGCAATGTAAATAAATGGATAGGAAGAAATCAACGTTAAAATAAATGACACTAAAACTGGAGACTCTCTTTTTGGTTGGTTTTTTTTTTTTTATATTTTTATTTTTGTTTTTGTTTTTCTGGCTTTACTTTTTTGTTGCTGTTGTTGCTGCTGCTGTTTCTCTTCGCGCTGGCTTGCTCTTCAATTGGCTATTAAGCAAATTGATTCAGTTAAATTTATCTTAATGCAATCTCCGCTCCGTCCAAGGCAACTTGCCGCCGCCCCCACGGCCAGATAGTGCATAATTTGAAGGGCATAGTAAACAAGGCAACAATTCACGCGCAACAAAGGCAAAAGACACACGTACTTGTAGATACAGACCGACACATGCCAGGCGACAAAAAGAAACCAGAAGCCCAATCCCTGTCACAGTCATAGTCAGAGTCATAGCCACGGCCGCAAACAAAGTCCCAATGCCAATAGCAATCCCGGGATCTCAATTGAGCCTACAATTTCTGGCCGCGGGGATGACAACAACAACAACAACAACAATCCGGACGGAGACGACGCCCATAAACCGCTCGAAGCGTGAAAAACAAGGGTGAATGTGGAAAGTTACAGAAAAAAAGCATTAGAAAATATATCTGGCATGGCTTAAAAAGCGCGCTGTTGATTGTTTTGCTGGATAACAGAGCCCTTCCCCCTCCGTCTCAGCAGCCACTAGCCGAACCCTGTTGCCAGTTGAGACCCCAGCCCAAGCCCAAGCCCCAGCCCCAGCCCCAGTTGAATCCCAAAATTCCAGTGACTTTATGTTGTCGCCAGTTCCCCATCCAAGGGTTGCTCATTCGCCGGCTAACTATTTGGTATATGTGTGCCACTGGGCACACTGGGTAAATAAGCCATCTTCGTCTGAGGCGGACAATCTAGTAAAAACCATCGGGCATGGAGCTAGCTCATCCCATTGATCGGGGCCATAAACAGCATTTTTGCTACTGCGATTGCCTCATAGGCAAATCATATAAATTATGCTCAATTTTTGCTGTTGCCTTTTAATAAGCATAAAACCTTATGATATGTGAAAATGTGCTCAACAAACGCCAGCAACAACATGGACAGCTGCAGACTTTCACGAGTTTTATCAGAAAAAGCATATACATACGAGGCTAGTTTTGCGCCTTGATGTTTGCTTCGTGAATTTGGTTTTCCACGCAGACAAATTTGGTTTAATGCTGAATACTTGCGCTCCAGGGAGATGCTGTTGAATAGGTTGGGTACCCCAGACCCATTAAAAATGGGTAAAAGAGGAAGGAAGCCTCACAAAGTATATATACTCTTGATCAGCATCAATAGCTAAGTCCGTCTGCCCGTCTGTTTGTCCGTTCTTATGTATGACCGCAAGGATCGCAGAGCCTATACGATCTAGAGACTCTCGCAGTACCAGTTTGTTGTCGATAATCGATAACTTACTCCGTTTCCAAGCAATCGATACAAACCGATATCAATATCCTGTTTTTTGGGCAATTTTGGTAAATAATAATAGCTAGAGTCATCAAACTTGACATATAGCTTCATTTGATGTTGGAAGAAGAGGGTTCAGGGTATCCCCTAGTCGGAAGCTCCCGACTGAAACCTCTTACTTGTTTTAAAATTATTTTTCTCTCCATAATTTGCATCATTTCTCTTGAAACTTGCAACTGCAATTGCTTTCCATCCAGTTGAAATGTCTTGACGTATCCATTGACAGCTTCTTATTGAAGTAATCTATTGCGAAAGCCCAACTGAAAGTGGCCCATTATGCAGGGCTGGAATGTTTCCCAGCGCTTGCAATCATCCCCCCTGCTGGCTTTTGTCTCTCTTTCAGCTGAAATGAAACGCACTTTTCAAGTTTGTTTGTTTTTTTTTTGTTTAATACATTTTTTCAGATTTTTTTTTTATTTGTATTTACTATGTTTTGTTTGTTTTTCTCATTTACTACGCAAGTTGTTTTGCATTTTTCGCATTTTTCATTTTTCATGTATAAATTTGTCATGTGTTATGAAAATATAATATAATATATACTTATGTACGTTTATGTTTTACAGAACGCTTGGCTTTTCTTTCTGTTCTATTCTTCATGTCGTTTTAAGGAGTTAGTAACTATGCATTTAACTTTGCCATTGCTTTTGAATTTGTATTTGTAATGCTTTAATGTTTATATAAATGTGTAGGTGTGGGCCTCTATAATGCTGGATTATAATAATATATATAAATCAATTTGGTTCAAGTACTTTATATATATGGTATATATATATATATATATATGCTGTACTCAGACCTCAATGGAAACCACGCATCGAACTGAAGACATTTTCTGTTATATTATTAAATTGTATTTTCTTTAAATTCATGATGTTGTTTGTTTTTGTTTTGCGGCTCAATTTCAACAACTTAGCTTTATAAATACGAAACGATTTGTTTATGTTTTTGTTTTTGTTTTTTTTTTTTGTTTTCTAAATTGAAATTGACCAATTTGCAAATTGACGTTTGAAGGCAGCCGCCAGCAAAGCAAATGATCTTATTTATGGCAAACATAATAATTGATTTTTACCTTTCTCTCTTGATGCTGGCGTGCCAGGACTTGTGTGTGAGTGTGTGTGTGTGTGTGTGTGTGTATTGATGTACATGAATGTCATATACATAATGCGTACAATCTATATAAAATGTATAATGTACCAATGTATAATATCATCGCATAATAAACACATTTTCCGTGTATATAAGTTATAATAATAATGCATAGTATTTTCTTTTTTTTTTTTCAATGCAATAAAATACATAAGTATGTATGCATGTATGTATATATATGTGTGTGTATGTGTGCTTTTTATTTATTATTTTTATTTGTATTTTATTTTCTTTACTTTTTTTGTTGTTGTTAGTAGTTCTAGGTACAGAATTCTTGCTGGCTCACTAAGGTGCTGTTAGTCGTACGTCTAATTGTAAGCTTATGCTAAATTTAGGCGCACTCGCACTTTGTGTACTTATAAATGTATCTGTATCTTGTCGCGTGTATCTTGTATCTGTTGTTCTTGTTGTTGTTAATCATAATAATAATAATATGTAATTGCCAAGCTACTTTCTCTACAATGCTACGTTGTGTGCTCTAAATACAAGTTTCAAATGATTTATTTCTACGCTATTTCAACTATGCCTCGCGGGTGTGTGTGTGTGTTTGTGTGTGTGTGTGTCTCGCTCAAAATAGGTATTGCTTGTAGGTTCCATTTTTGTTTGTATATCTATCGCAACAATGCACCTATATGCAAAAACATAAGATGAGTTTTCATATTCGTTTTCATATTCATAATCATTTTACATATTCGTTGTATAAAGTACATCAATTGGTCTCGTCAAAAGCAGCACAAAAGTTGCGATAACAATATGCCAAAAAAACAATTCTACCTTTATATATACATATATATGTATAATATATATATATATATATATATGTATGGTATATATATTGGTAACTAATAATATTTGAATCAATTCGTTTTGCAGCTAAATCCAAAAGGTGCTACGGCTTATTTAATTATTTATATTTACTGCTATTCAATAAATTAAAAGCTAAATTTGTATTTGTATGTATATATATATATATATATATATATATATATATATATATATATCCAATATATGCATGTATATGTATGTAGTATGTATGTATATTTGGTATTTAGAGTGCCATATAAATAATTTGGGTTTTCGCTTACTTATCGCAATAGTTTAACGAATTCCAAATATTTACTCAAAGTTACAATGCGCTATAATACTTTTTTGGTTACCTTAAACTCGTAATGCTCTATTGCTCAATGCTCATTGCTCATTGTTGCTCATTGCTCATTGCTCATTGTTATAATTAATTCATTATTGCTATTGCTTTTTCTGTTAGTTTTCGTTGTTGTTGTTGTTTGTTTATCAATTATGTTAGAGAGTACTCATACCATATACAATAGATGTAAATATAAGTTGTTATTTGTTTTTTTCATAATATATATTCGAAGTGTTAAGTCTTTTATTTTGGTTGTTGTTGTTCTTCTTCATTTTGTTAGCATATTTATAATTAATGTTTAGATTTGATGCTTTTCAATAGCTTAGTTTTCTCGTTTTCGTTTTCGTTTTTAATTTTGTTTTCATTTCTGAAAATTGTTGTGTTAACGTGCCAAGTCTTTTTATTGTTTAATCATTGCTGATGCTCATTATTTATACATAATTTTAATTTTCACTACGTGTTCGCTTTCTTTCGTGTTTTTTTTTTTGCGGTCTACAAATGATAAATCATAAATATAATAACACTAATAATAATATCCTATGTACAGACCCAATGCAAATTAAATTACTTGGAATTAAATGTGCGGCACTCGAATATTGCCAATCTGGTTTAGGCTGGGGAAGGGTTGGTTTTTGGGGCTGGGTGTGATATTCTTACATTTTCATTTTATTACATTACCCATTGTTTGGGTCTCCTCCTAACGAGCGCTCGTTAAAACGCATTGACACAAAAAGGACAACATTGTTCTGGGCAACAATGAGGGGGAATAGGGGGGGAAGGGGGGGGGGGGGTCAGCAACAGATAATGGAAACAATGGATCATGAACCTGATGCTACCCAAATACTGAATTCAACAATTGCAAGTATTTAAAGTTGCGCTGGCTCCGTCGATATACAACTATGTAGTTAATATGCTATGCTAAAAATGTATAAACTTTAACAATTTCACTTTGTTTTTGGTTTTAACAATATGCCATGATCCTTATAATGTTGGACGAACCGATAACATGTGTGTGCGTGGCTGACGAAACCTATCAAACCGAAATGAAAACCATAAAACGGGCACTTTTTGAAAACAAAAATGTAACCGCCGATTTGCTGGACTAAAGCTTTTCCAAATATAATCTATATACTATATATATGTGTTTTCGTAGATGTATATGCGTTTATTTAATGTTCTACGTGTCTTTTGGTTATTTTAAAAATTTCAAAATTTGAAAATATTTCTTGCTTGCGGTTAATCTCCGCTCAAAAGTATCTCAATTAATATATATATATATATATATATATTTTTTTTTTAGCTTTTGTTTTTTTAGATTTACAACTACCTTTTATTGCTTGTCGATACACGTTAAGTTGTTTTTAATTTCCTGGAGCTCATTTCAATATTTTTGTTTCTTTCTGTTATCAATTGAGCAAAATTAATGATAACTAATGATACTTTGTCAGCTGTCAGCTTTATAATTGTTTGTGTGTGTGTGTGTGGAAATATCACAACATTCGAATTGCTTTCGGTTCTTGTTTTTATTTATATATCCCCTATTTTGTGATCTAACAAAAATAATGCCAACAGGATTTTAGAACTCTACTTCAATCACTCGGTGTAAAAATTAAAAAATTAAAAAAAAAAGAAAGGTTTAGAGTCCAGTTTTCTAGGTTTAGTTAGTCTTGAAAATCATAAAACGTAATTTTGTTGAAGAATGAAAAACAATTTGTTTTTTTTTTTGTTTTTTTTTTCTTGTCTTGTATTGTGTAAGTATTTATGTATATTGTATATTGTATACTTAAAACATTATAATTGTTTCTTGTTAGCTTTTTGTTTATAAATACATGTGTGCTGTCTTTACCAATTTTAAATAGTTTCAACCTTATGTTTACTTAGATTCTAATAAATTGATTAACCATTATGTTATTGCTTTCATTCACATAATTAATTATGCATTTTGTTTGTGATTTTTGTTGTTGTTGTTGTTAATTTTTAACTTGTTTACATTGTTATACAAAATTGAATATTATTGCCGGGCCTTAACAAAACATTTCTTTCGCTTTGTAAATCCTTAACGAACTTTTACAGAGACACAAACAAATCGAATTACATAAAAAAATAATAATCGTCGGTAACTATGACTATAAGTAGCTTTTCGTCGTTTTAGTTATAATTGAATATTCGTTTGTTTTTTGCCTTTGTTCGCATTTTGTTTGAGTATTGCTTTGGTACTTTAGCCGATTCCGATAACGATTCCGATTTCGATTTCGACATCGATATCGATTCGTTTCTTTTCGATTAAAAGTTTTGCGCTGCTCACTCGCTCGATTTGGAGATTTTGGAGGCAGCGCAAAACTCGTATTGCTTCTACTTTTAACAGTATAAAAATAATTCTCGTCGTGATTATACTTACTAGGTTAACTTAGGAGTAAATGTACACTATGTCTAAATAATATATATATATATTTTTTTTTTATGCTGTATGTATATATAATTGTAAATATTACGCAGCTACATACGTATTCTAAATGTTTGTATATATATATATATTTATATATATATATATAGATTCCATCTCGCTCGCTTAGACATATCAACAAGTTTCGACTGGTTTGATCTAAACATTGCTACTTTTTAGGCTAAGTTCTCTACGACTATGGCCACAAAGTTCGTTGCACCTTTTCTTTTATTGAGATCGGTCGCTGAAGCTGATTTCAGTTGAGTGATTTTTCGATTAAATACTATATACATGTTTGTGCCGCGTACTTGTCTTATGTTGTGTGGTGTAATTGAGAATAAATGAACGTGTATGAGCTACATAATTTAAGTAGGCGTAAGTAATATCGTACTAGGTAAGTGTTGAAAAGTGCAAAAGTAGTATTTTGTTTTATTTTCTTTTGGTTTTTTTTTATGCATGGACGAAGTGTACTGTTAAATGCTTGAGACTAGATCACACTCGATATACATCTTTTTTTCTGGTTTTGAGGGGCACGATTAATGCGCTCGAATACGGACTTGATAAAAGGCTTCAAATCATTTTGGTCCGAATACTGTATTCTCGTCAAATGGGCCACAACAGAATGCAATGCTCTAAAACTATATATAACTGAGGTCCGGGGTCCTTTTTCCTTTTCCTTTTCCTTCCTTTTTTTTTTTAAATAAAAATTTGCTGTTATACAGCGACTAGATTTCTTTTTTAAATACATCCTTTGTATATTATGTATGTATAAAATTTCTGAATTTTTCTTCTTCTTGTAATTGCCTGGAATGTTAATTGACTAACTTTATAATGTCGGGACATGAAACTGACTGTTTGGCTGTTAATGCAAATAATATGCCCAAATCTGTTTAAGCTTTCCCCTCCCGCGCCGCTTTTCCTAGCCTCTAGCCTGCGAAATGATAATTAAATCGATTCAAAAATGTGCCAATAATAATGTTCTGATGATGATCTTCTATAATAAGTATATGGTAGATATTGCTTTGCGTTGTCATTTTGATTAAATTTTGTTTAGATTTCGAATTGAAAAATTTCGTTTTTTTTTTTGTTTCGAGTACTAATCGTTGTTTTTTTTCTCGCTTATGTGACTTAGTTTAAAAATGTTGTGAAAAACGTGGCGCTACTATATAAACTGCTTATAGATAGGCTGCCCTTACGACCTAATTCGTTGTTTGAGAAACATTGCATTTGCTTTTGTATTCGTTGCATTAATTTTAATCACTTCGTCTTCGTTTTGTTTTCGTTTAGTTTTTGTTTTTTTTTTTTTTAGTTTTTTTTTTGGATTAAAGAGAGAGGAGAGCTAAAGACTAAGAGTTTTGATAGAGCTACAGGTTATAGTACATCATTAATGTGTATATATTTCGTTACATAGATATAGATATAGCATAGAAAGAATTGCTCAAGTTCAGGTTTGGATTGCATTCGGATCGCACCTCCTGCAAAAGGCTTTCATGTGTGTGTTCGTGGCGTGTGTCAAATATATATATATATATACATATATATATATATATATATATGTGGGTTAGGTTCTTGTGTTTTTCTCTTTTTTGGGCCTAGGAATGTTCAACTCGCTTAAGACTAAAAGAAGAACGAGATTAGGTTTCGCTAAGTGTATTTAGTTTGTTTTCGCTTTTTTTTAATTATTTATTTTAATACTTTTTTATTATAAGGTATTTGCTGCCTAAGGTGTCTAATGCGAATTTCTACAGTCTCTGTGTTGCTCTACTACACTTGCTTTTTGGACGTATTGTGATGTCAAGTATGTAATCGTATTTTTATCTTTTCTTTTCATTTATAAAAACTGCTAGCGGTTCGATAACGATAACGGCTATCGATCGGTAATCGGTAATCGATAACGATAACTTTCTGTTTAACATTAACGGTAAATTAACTAGGGCTTTTGGCATTCGGCCACACTTACTCAACATTTACATGGCATAGCTGACGCCTCCAACTCCCACTCCGACTCCTCCGATTCCATTTCCGGTCGCCTCCACCTTCACACGATCGAGAAACTCGTGCGGCGGCGATGCCAAGCTGGCACCGCTTTCGCTGTTGCTATCGGTATGTCCATGCAGCGACATGGCCATCATTAGCTCCTCCTCGTCCTTGAGGCAGGCCGATTCCAGATGCTTGTTTAGGTACGACTTGAGCGCGAACGTCTTGTGGCAGCGCTTGCACTCAAAATTCTTGTCCACCGAGTGCGTCTGCATGTGCGCCCGCAGATTGGACCTATCCGCAAAGGCCTTGCCGCAGTGCGCACACCCGTACGGCTTCTCCCCGGTATGGGAGCGCAGATGACCCTGCAGCAGCCAGGGGCGCGAGAATAACTTGCCGCAAACGCCGCAACTGTGCGAGAGCTTGTGCGTCAGCACGTGCATCGCGAGGGCGGGCATCGAGACGTAAGCCTTGCCGCAGGTGTGACACTTCTTGGCCGACTGCGAGTCCAAGGAGCGATGTGTCTGCTTGTGGCGCGACAGATTGCTGGAGGTGGCATATTGCTTGCCACATTCGGAGCACGTGTACTTGGTCTTTTGTTGATCCTGGACCACAATTGCGGCCGGATCGGCCACATGTTTGCGCTTGGAGCGGCCATCGCTCACAAAGAAGGCCTCGTAGGTGTACGCCACGGTCTTGGCCGCCTGTCCGCCATCCACATCGCCATCACCATCCGCATCGCATTCCACAGAGAGACCCAGACCAGGACGCAGCTGATTCGTGTTGGTTGTGTTGCTGTTCTCGTTCTGCACATTGCTGCTGCTCTGGCTGCTACTGCTGTGGCTGCTGGCCGGGCTGCTCGGCGGCAGGTGGCTGCTGCTCGCGCTGGAGGCATTGCTTAAGGGGCGTTGTTCGTTAACCGCGCTGGCCACAGCCGCCAGTTCGGCAATCGATGACGTACTCCGCACATGCGCATGCGCCTCCATATGGCCATGTGCTGTGTGCATGTGGCCAAGATGATGCTGTTGCTGTTGCTGCTGTTGCAGTTGGTGTGGCTGCGTGGGCGGGTGGAATGCGGTCGAGGCGCTCAGATCGAGTATGGCGTGCGCGGCATGCAAGTCCTCCTCGGCGGGCACACGCCTCCGATAGACGTGCGCCGGCTTGTCGTCCAGCGAGTACGGCCTGTAGATGTCTTTCTTTTTGGGCGGCAGCGACAGCGTCGCGCCTGTGCTGCTGAAGCATTTGCGCTCGCTGCTCGTTTGTCCGGACTCGGTCTTGATGTGCACCATGCCGGGACTGTATCTATCGCCATGCAAGGCGCCGCTGGGCGAGCACGAGGGCGACGATGTCGTTGACGAGGGCGGCGTCTGATACGCGGCTAAATGCTGCTGCTGCTGCTCTCCCCCGGCTGCGTTTGTGGCGGCTGCTGCCACCAGCGCTGTGGCCGCCGCTCGTATAACCGTTATCTCGCTCTCCATCCGGGGCAGGTACGCGGTGTAGTGCGGAGGCGACAGCTCACGCGTGTAGCCTGCAACCAGAAGAGAGTAAAGGGTATTCGGGATTAGAGTTGGGCCAAGCAGGTTGCAGCTGTCAATTATTTCTCTCCTCCTAAACCTTCTCAGATCCATGCAAATAGCTATTGAATGTTCGCTTCTTTACGCTTGAGCAAACAAAAATGTAAATGTAAAAATTCTTTACGCTTGATAAATATGCTATAATGAATGTATATGCAGAAAAGTATGCAACAAATTTTGCCTAGAAAATTTAGCTAAAGACCTTTTCATTAGAAACCAAGAAATTTGTGCATAAATTAAGGTTGCAACTTTTTAAAATGTGAAGAAAAACTCTTGCTTCAAGAAAGATATGGAATGGAATGTTGAAAGTATTTCTTTGACTCCGTAAAATATGCTGTGCTAGGGGATGCAACAAATCGTGATAAGTGAAAGTATTCTAAAGCAAGTCTCAAATTTGATACTAAATTTAAAAAGTTTCGCAGAAGATTGTTTTAAGCTGCATTTAGATATTCAATTTCTTAAAACGAGTAGAAAACTCTTATATATAAATCATTCCTTCTAACGACATTGGGATAAATCTCAAATTTGGTACTAAGCCTAAAATGTTTAGGAGAAGAGTGTTGTAAGATGGTTTTAAGTATGAAATCTCTTTCAAATCAAGACAGAAATTTCTTAAAATGAGAAGAAAAGTCTTGAGTGTAAATAATTTGGGATACGGCTTAAAATGAAAAAAAAAAATCCTAGATTATGACTCAAATTTGGTACAAAATTTAACAAGTTTCGAGGAAGATTGTTTTAAGCTGCTTCAAGAAATTTATTGCTGTAATAAATTTCTTAAGAAAAGTATTTTAAACTTAAGTTAAACGCTTTTCAACTAATTTCAGAAAATTTTTCTACAGAAATTGGAGTGCTATTTTTTTTTTAAAATTTTTTTTCGGAGTGCTGTGTCTTTAATTCCTTGTTTTCTACTCACCATTGTAGGCATTGGTGGCTCCTCGCGTCGCTGCCTCCGGCGAATGCGGCGGCGGACTTGGCGCCGTGGTGCCCGCCGTTGGTGAGCTGGGTCCCCAGCACTTTGCCGTTGTTGTTGTTGTTGCTGCTGCCGTTGTTGTTGCTGTTAATGTTGTTGTTGCTGTTGTGCTGTCGTTTGTTGCTGCTGCGGCTGTTGCTGCTGATGCTGCTGTTGTGACAATAATTGTGCGTTGCTTGTCGGACTTGGTAAGGAGCTTGTCGCCAACAACATCGATCTCCTCGTCATCGTCGAGCGTGGAGCGACGTGACTTGAGATTGGGCGACAGCTGCTCCTCCCGAGAGCTCGTGGTCGCCGTCGTCGTCGTCGTCGTCGTTGTGGCCGTATCCTCTGAGCGATCCAGCCAGGGATATGCCTTCCATTTTTTGGCAATCAGGCAGCGCGGCATTTTGATTGGGTTAACAATGATTGACTGATTGAGTGATTGAGCGATTGAGCGGTTAAAAGTTGTCAGTTGTAGGCTAGTTGATAGTGTTAAGTGCTGAAGCGAGTTGTTTGTTTCGTACGAGCAAAGACCGTCCTAGGGGGTATTATTTGGTGGCAAAGCGGAAAGGAAATGTTGCACTTTTTATTTCGCATATGAAAAATAGATTGGCTCGCCGAAATTAAAATAGAGTTTAGAGTTGACTCAGTTCGAGTTTATGGCTCGGCATTCGCATTGCTGCGTCTAGCCCCATTCGATCATAATTCAATTTCCAATTGTAAATTGCATTTTATTCGGTTTTTTTTTTTGTATATAATACGTTGATAAATTGGTTTGCGGTTCTTGGTTTTTGGTTTTCGGTTTTCGGTTAGGATACTTCAAATTTCACAGCCACTTTACACATTTCTGCGCTTTATTCATGCTCTCTCCTGGTCAAGGAGCCGTAGTCAACTTTTTTGGTCAACTTTGGCTCGAGTTTGGGGTCTTTTGCTTTTTGTTGTGTGTGTGTGTTTTTTTTTGGGTGTTTTTGGGGTCTCTCTGGACAGGGACACGTTTTGCTGCGTTTGCGTTGGCTGCGTGTGGTTTATCGATTTTTACATTTGCGTTTACGTTTACGTTTGTTTTTACACAACGAGCGGGGGGAGTGCTTCAAATAAAGCGGTTCGGTCAACTGCGAGGGGGTCGGGTTTGGTAATTGTATTGCTCCATATATCCTTTTGGCTTGCTGTTATTGTTAAATAATAATTATTGTTGTTTTTGTATATATTTTTTATTATTGTGATTTTTGGTAAACAAGTTCAAATGAAATATTGTTGTTGTCGACTTAAATAAGTTTTGATATTTGTTTTTGTTTTTGTTGTTGTTGTTTTTTTTTTTTGTTATTTTGTTTTGTTTTATAAAACAGAAAGTATAGACGTTAGAGTTGTAAAAGTTAGGTTAGTTGACACGAGTTTTGTTGAAAAGTTGAGTTTTAATTATTGTTGTTGGTAGTGAAAAAATTGATTTAGGAGAAAATATAATATTATATAAGATAGAGAAGAAATGCGAACGAACCGAACGTAAGCAACTCTTGAATGCTTATGAGAATACAACTGAACGAAACGTCGCTTATAAGGGTTGCCGAATGAAATGGAAAGGAAGAGTGAGCCGAAACGCAACGAAACGAAACGGAATGAAACCGAATGGAATGGAACGTAATAGAACTGAAAACACAGCACCTAAACTACCCCCAAAAATAACAGAGTAGCTGTTGCGTGTCTTTAGGGCAGCTGCACACGTCGCAAAGGGGAAGTGTATCAATTCTAAACATATATTTTTTTATAAATTCTTCTTAATTTATTATATTATTAAATATATAGTTATGATTTTTTTTTTAGACAAAGGGGAAATCATTTAAATTTTTTAAATATATTTTTTTCTTATTTTTTTTATTAATTATAATCTTCAATAGTTAAAGCTGTATTTTTTACAGTTATAGTTATTATTTTTATATATATATAGTATTATTTTTTTTAACAGAGGAAAAATTATTTAACTTTTTAAAATATATTTTTGCTATTTTTTCTTAATTTACTATAATATTTAATTGCTTAAGCTACATTTTGAATACTCTTTGGTTTCATACGAATATTGGTTTATCAGACTAGTCTTGTATGATAGTGTGTAGCGGCATTAAGGAGCCCAACAATCAGGAAGCGTTCCATTGCCGCTCGTTTTGCCATTGGCTTTTTCCTCCAATTGTTGCGTCCCTCCCTCTCCCTCTGCCGCTCCGCTCTTGGCTCGTACCTGAATTGGCTCATGGCTCCTTTTTGTTATTGAACATTTTGGGGTGGATTTTTGCAACAGCGTCGCCGTCTCCGTCGAATGTGGCAGTTGTGCCGAGTTAATTGCTCTTGCTGTTGCATTGCATTTGTTGCTGAACTTTGATTTTGAACAAATTGCCAAAAATGACGGGCGAATGGGGTGGGTGGCGTTGGCTTGTGGGAGTAGGGGGTGTGTGTGCTAAAGGGGTGGAGTTTTGAGCAACAGTCGTTGGATTGCGGCATTGTTGATTGCATGTAGGTGGCGATGGGAGCAGAAGGTTGCTGGGTGGGCGGTGAAGGGTGAAGGGTGAAGGGGAGGTGGACTGTCAGCAGAGGAGGGAGAGGGGCTGGCGTGGTTACTCGCTGGTAATACATTAAAGCATTTGCTTGGGCGTAGGTTTTTCGTATATCAAAGGTCAGGACGCGTTGGAAATATACGATTTCATTCAGCTTAAGTTCAAAATTTAATTAAAAGATTGAACCTGGTCTCGCTATCAATGCGTTTATAGAATTAATCTTAAAACTTACTATTTAACTCTGGGAATATATTTTAATAAATATACTTCTATAAGGGCATATAAAAGCCGTTGGGGCTCTCTAGCACTCAGTTTAAGTCTTAGATAATTAATTAGGACATAAAGTGCCGAAAAAATCAAGAATAACTTTTATTTTTTTTTTTTACTTGGCCAACTGTTACGTCGCATGAGCTTAGCTGGCAAAAAGATGATTTATTCAATTATTTTCGTTTTAATATGGGTACGGATTATTTTTTTTTGAAGTCAGAGCTCCTGATATTTTGAAAATGGGGGATCATTTGACTGGGAACGTAAACAACATATCGCAGCTTAGACCCCTTTTATATGGCCTCTTGAGTCTGAGGCACTTAACCAAGAAATGCCATTCATTGTGCGGACAATCCATCTAGCTGTGAGACCTAAGAGACCTCTTAGCATAAACAAATATTCCTTGAAATGTAACGTACCGACCATCTGTGGAATTCGGCTGCACTAATTACAATTGGGCACCTCTGGCAATGGAAGCCCTAAATATGCGACCCAAGTTGTCCTGGTGGCAACCACACATGGCACACAAACTTCGCTCTCCAAATTGTAATCTGCTTTTCCAGCTAAAAGGCGAGCTTGTTGCGCTTCGCTAGCCGCTTTAGGGGGTGGCTTCTGTACGTTGTGAATAAAAATGAAAATGAAAATATGATCGGGATCGTTAAGAGGCACGCGCAGCTGTATTGAGGCGAGCACCGTACCAGCCATATGGCTTCTCGGGCAGGGACTCGGACGGGGTAGGATCCACGCGTCACGACAGGAAACCAAATTATGCAGCCGGAGCAAAGGCGAGATTCGTTCAGCTGGAACAAGGACAGGACAATATGGTTCCTGTATCGCGGCGTTATTAGCGTTAGTTTAAGGGTAAAAACAAAGGTGCCAGCATTTCTAGCCGCGGCAGGGATCCAGTTGAGCGCGTTTGCGAGCGTGCAAAAAACAGGAAATGCTCTACAAGTGCAGCTGCCCGAGGACCCCAGTCCAGCTGGCTGGGTGGGTGGGTGGTTGGTTGCGCCTGAAATTGTCAGCTTGCCAAACGCTTTTGGCGTTGCCCAGCGAAACAGAACGCCCGCAGTGGCGCCCTCTCCCCGCCCGCTCCCCGTCGCACTCCTTTAGCCGTATCGAGCGAAGTGTGACGCTCGCGTGGCACGGGCCAGGAAGTGGCAGCTGTAACAGAAATAGAAACAGAAACACAACCAGCCCAAAAACTGTTGATCCTGCCCCTGCCCCTGCCCCTGCCGCAGCCTGCTCAGGGCCCAAATGCCAGACACAAAGCGAGCGAGAGCAAGAGGGAGAGAGCGAGAGGACAAATGTGCCAGGTGTCTGGCATGCTCTTTCTGCTTTTTCCCTTCAATGATGTATTAAAGTGGAAACAAGCACGAGTTGTTCCGTGCACTCTGCTTCTTCTCGGCTCTGTACGTATTGTCTGTCTAGCTGGGCGGACCAACTGGCGGACTGGCGGACTGGCGGGCGGACCGACTGACTGGCAGACCGGGCGCCGTTGAGTTTTTCCCAAATGCTATTTGTTCCTGTGTTCTTGCTATAATTTCATTGTTACTCCTTTTTCAACGGCTCTGCGAACCACCCCATCATCGTTATTATCGTCAACAACATCATCATCATCGCCATCAGCAACAGCAGCAACAGCAACAACAACAACAACAACAACAACAACAACAGCAACAACAACAACAGCAACAGCAACAGCAACAACAACAACAACATCAGCAACACCACCACCCAGCAATCAACCCCCTCTCACCGCTTGCCATTTGGCGTGTACATAGAAACAGCAAACAGGTAAAACAGCAACAGAAACAGCAACAACAACAACAACAACAAAATTTCGTGTGCCTGTTTCATTAGCAATAAAAAAAACAGCTACAACAACTACAACAACATCCACAACAACATCTACAACAAGTAAATGTGCTCTAGTCATAAATGCCCGACTAAAAGATACCTCGCAGCCGGCGTCAAGTCATTATTGCACATATTTAGCTCCCTTCTATGAATAACCCATCGAATATTTAACCCAGCGTCAAGAAATATTTTAGCTCTTTTCTATATATAATCCATGGACCACCACATTGGAAAATGCTAAAAGATTCACCGAAGCCAGCCTCAAGTTGTCATTACAATCATTTTAGCTACTTTCTAGATGTAGACCCAGACCTTAGTTAATATATTCTAGATCAATTTAGTTGACTTTGGTCCCAACTTTATGAATCTTGAAGTGCTTAAATGTGGCTTACATAGTTTAATTTCTTTCGATATTGTGGAAAATTTTCCAAATATATATAATATTAAATTGTTTAAGCTATAGCTATGATTCTTTTTGGTTTCATGCATTTGCCCGAAAAACAATCCACCTTTTTTTTTGACAATTTCGACGGGTATATCAACAGAAAAGAAGTCAGTTTACGTCATCGCCAAATTGTGCTTCACTCCTTTCGTTGGGGGGCCGAGACTTATTAGCATGTCCTGCAACAGGATACAAACAAGTTGAGCTCACTTGTACGGATTCTTGAGCTGGACACACGTTCCACGTTTCATTCAAGTAATTTGAAACTTTGTATTTTTAATTACATTTGTTTGAGCATTGCGAAATCTCTCGCTCGGAACTCGGAGCTGAAAATTGGGACTCGGGTTATTTAGGCGGCAGCTGTTGCCGGCGAAGCCCACAAATCGTTAGATGAGATGAGTTCAAAGACCTTCTCGATATGTGGTCGGGACGGGTCCAGGACCAGGTAGAAGAAACACTCTGAAATATATTTACGGTAGCCTGGCCGAGACTCGCCCTACGAACCCGAAGCGACGACGGGACGGGACATCATTTGACGATCTACATAAACAACAACAACAACAACATGAGCAGGAACTGGATTTGGTGGTGCGATTGCCATTGATGCTCGTCTGTAAAAAAAAGGAAAAGCAGCCAAAGGGCGAGACGAACGTCGGAGCAGAATGCGCGCGCGGCTTTTCATTCGATTTTCAGCAATTTTCCGACAGCTGTCCACGTTTGCATTATTATATCAGCAGCTGATTCCTGACCCTGAGTCCTGATACTCGTTTGAGTTTGGGTTCGGCTTCGAATTCGGTCGACGACAACGGCTGCACCCAGTTCTTGTATTACATTTCGGCTCGGCTAGGTTACTGCCCTCTGCCATTTGTTCCCTCTCTCTGTGTCTGTGTGTGTGTGTGTTTGTATTTTTTGAGTTCATCAACTAATGGCTGGGATATGCAGAGCCAGACATTAATTTGAATATGGTCCTTAACAAAAGTCCCAAAATGCATTTACCTCATTGATCACTCAAGCAGTTGATTCCATTAAACTTGTCCATTGTTCCCTTTCTTGTGGGTACTCTTATGTTAAATTGCGAGAGCCGATCGGACTTTGAGTTCCTAGCCAATAAGTTCGCCTTAACTGAATTATCTCAACGGAAACTCCTTTTTCCCAAGTATTTCTGGGATAGACCTCAAAATTGCAAGTTAATTTTTATTTTTCATTCGCACAACTTTGCCCAAACTCAAACGGTTTATAATAAGGTTTTACTTTTAGTTTATGGTTTGACCTCTTGATCAATTTGGCATCTAAACCTGGCACCAATATTATTAGGCAAAATTCATTAAACTCGGTTCAGTTTCAACCGAGTTATGCGAATGGGAAGTTTCGACCCATGTCTATGTACGAAACTAGGGGTAAGATTTTGACATGAATTTCGACCAAAAATGTTGTCTTCAGATTTGAATGCCAAATATATCTAGAGGAAAAACCATGAAGAAAAAGCCAAGGTTCATGAAAATCGGTTGAGTTTCGACCGAGTTATGCGAACGGGAAGTTTTGACCCATGTCTATGTACGAAACTAGGGGTACGATTTTGACATGAAATTCGAAGAAAAATTTTGTTTTCAGATTTAACTGCCAGATTATCTTAGAGGGGAAATCATGAATAAAAAGCCAAGATTCATGAAAATCGGTTGAGTTTCGACCGAGTTATGCGAATGGGAAGTTTCGACCCATGTCTATGTACGAAACTAGGCGTAAGATTTTGACATGAATTTCGAACAAAAATTTTGTTTTCAGATTTAAATGCCAGATTATTTTAGAGGGAAAATAATGAATAAAAAGCCAAGAATCATGAAAATCGGTTGAGTTTCGACCGAGTTATGCGAATGGGAAGTTTCGACCCATGTCTATGTACGAAACTAGGCGTAAGATTTTGACATGAATTTCGAAGAAAAATTTTGTTTTCAGATTTAAATGCCAGATTATTTTAAAGGGAAAATTATGAATAAAAAGCCAAGACTCATGAAAATCGGTTGAGTTTCGACCGAGTTATGCGAATGGGAAGTTTCGACCCATGTCTATGTACGAAACTAGGGGTACGATTTTGACATGAATTTCGAAGAAAAATTTTGTTTTCAGATTTAAATGCCAGATTATTTTAGAGGGGAAATCATGAATAAAAAGCCAAGACTCATGAAAATCGGTTGAGTTTCGACCGAGTTATGCGAATGGGAAGTTTCGACCCATGTCTATGTACGAAACTAGGGGTACGATTTTGACATGAATTTCGAAGAAAAATTTTGTTTTCAGATTTAAATGCCACATTATTTTAGAGGGGAAATCGTGAATAAAAAGCCAAGACTCATGAAAATCGGTTGAGTTTCGACCGAGTTATGCGAATGGGAAGTTTCGACCCATGTCTATGTACGAAACTAGGGGTACGATTTTGACATGAATTTCGACCAAAAATGTTGTCTTCAGATTTGAATGCCAAATATATCTAGAGGAAAAACCATGAAGGAAAAGCCAAGATTCATGAAAATCTGTTGAGTTTCGACCGAGTTATGCGAATGGGAAGTTTCGACCCATGTCTATGTACGAAACTAGTTTTAAGATTTTGACATGAATTTCGAAGAAAAATTTTGTTTTCAGATTTAAATGCCAGATTATTTTAGAGGGAAAATAATGAATAAAAAGCCAAGACTCATGAAAATCGGTTGAGTTTCAACCGAGTTATGCGAATGGGAAGTTTCGACCCATGCCTATATACGAAACTAGGGGTACGATTTTGACATGAATTTCGACCAAAAATGTTGTCTTCAGATTTAAATGCCAGATTATTTTAGAGGGAAAATAATGAATAAAAAGCCAAGACTCATGAAAATCGGTTGAGTTTCGACCAAGTTATGCGAATGGGAAGTTTCGACCCATGTCTATGTACGAAACTAGGGGTACGATTTTGACATGAATTTCGAAGAAAAATTTTGTTTTCAGATTTAAATGCCAGATTATTTTAGAGGGAAAATAATGAATAAAAAGCCAAGACTCATGAAAATCGGTTGAGTTTCGACCGAGTTATGCGAACGGGAAGTTTTGACCCATGTCTATGTACGAAACTAGGGGTACGATTTTGACATGAATTTCGAAGAAAAATTTTGTTTTCAGATTTAAATGCCAGA
The DNA here is from genome assembly GCF_003285875.2 of Drosophila novamexicana. Classification (NCBI taxonomy): domain Eukaryota; kingdom Metazoa; phylum Arthropoda; class Insecta; order Diptera; family Drosophilidae; genus Drosophila; species Drosophila novamexicana. Next base: position 1,087,305 of record NW_020824848.1, read on the forward strand.
TTATTTTAGAGGGAAAATAATGAATAAAAAGCCAAGACTCATGAAAATCGGTTGAGTTTCGACCGAGTTATGCGAACGGGAAGTTTTGACCCATGTCTATGTACGAAACTAGGGGTACGATTTTGACATGAATTTCGAAGAAAAATTTTGTTTTCAGATTTAAATGCCAGATTATCTTAGAGGGGAAATCATGAATAAAAAGCCAAGACTCATGATTTTCGGTTGAGTTTCGACCGAGTTATGCGAATGGGAAGTTTCGACCCATGTCTATGTACGAAACTAGGGGTACGATTTTGACATGAATTTTGACCAAAAATTTTGTCTTCAGATTTGAATGCCAAATATATCTAGAGGAAAAACCATGAAGGAAAAGCCAAGATTCATGAAAATCTGTTGAGTTTCGACCGAGTTATGCGAATGGGAAGTTTCGACCCATGTCTATGTACGAAACTAGGGGTACGATTTTGACATGAATTTCGAAGAAAAATTTTGTTTTCAGATTTAAATGCCAGATTATTTTAGAGGGAAAATAATGAATAAAAAGCCAAGACTCATGAAAATCGGTTGAGTTTCGACCGAGTTATGCGAACGGGAAGTTTTGACCCATGTCTATGTACGAAAGTACTGGTAAGATTTTGACATGAATTTCGAAGAAAAATGTTGTTTTCAGATTTAAATGCCACATTATTTTAGAGGGGAAATCGTGAATAAAAAGCCAAGACTCATGAAAATCGGTTGAGTTTCGACCGAGTTATGCGAATGGGAAGTTTCGACCCATGTCTATGTACGAAACTAGGGGTACGATTTTGACATGAATTTCGAAGAAAAATTTTGTTTTCAGATTTAAATGCCAGATTATTTTAGAGGGAAAATAATGAATAAAAAGCCAAGACTCATGAAAATCGGTTGAGTTTCGACCGAGTTATGCGAACGGGAAGTTTTGACCCATGTCTATGTACGAAACTAGGGGTACGATTTTGACATGAATTTCGAAGAAAAATTTTGTTTTCAGATTTAAATGCCAGATTATCTTAGAGGGGAAATCATGAATAAAAAGCCAAGACTCATGATTTTCGGTTGAGTTTCGACCGAGTTATGCGAATGGGAAGTTTCGACCCATGTCTATGTACGAAACTAGGGGTACGATTTTGACATGAATTTTGACCAAAAATTTTGTCTTCAGATTTGAATGCCAAATATATCTAGAGGAAAAACCATGAAGGAAAAGCCAAGATTCATGAAAATCTGTTGAGTTTCGACCGAGTTATGCGAATGGGAAGTTTCGACCCATGTCTATGTACGAAACTAGTGGTAAGATTTTGACATGAATTTCGAATAAAAATTTTGTTTTCAGATTTAAATGACAGATTATTTTGGAGGGAAAATAATGAATAAAAAGCCAAGACTCATGAAAATCGGTTGAGTTTCGACCGAGTTATGCGAATGGGAAGTTTCGACCTATGTCTATGTACGAAACTAGGGGTACGATTTTGACATGAATTTCGAAGAAAAATTTTGTTTTCAGATTTAAATGCCAGATTATTTTAGAGGGAAAATAATGAATAAAAAGCCAAGACTCATGAAAATCGGTTGAGTTTCGACCGAGTTATGCGAATGGGAAGTTTCGACCCATGTCTATGTACGAAACTAGGGGTACGATTTTGACATGAATTTCGACCAAAAATTTTGTTTTCTGATTTAAATGCCAGATTATTTTAGAGGGAAAATAATGAATAAAAAGCCAAGACTCATGAAAATCGGTTGAGTTTCAACCGAGTTATGCGAATGGGAAGTTTCGACCCATGTCTATGTACGAAACTAGTGGTAAGATTTTGATATGAATTTCGAATAAAAATTTTGTTTTCAGATTTAAATGCCAGATTATTTTAGAGGGAAAATAATGAATAAAAAGCCAAGACTCATGAAAATCGGTTGAGTTTCGACCGAGTTATGCGAATGGGAAGTTTCGACCCATGTCCATGTACGAAACTAGGGGTACGATTTTGACATGAATTTCGAAGAAAAATTTTGTTTTCAGATTTAAATGCCAGATTATTTTAGAGGGAAAATAATGAATAAAAAGCCAAGACTCATGAAAATCGGTTGAGTTTCGACCGAGTTATGCGAATGGGAAGTTTCGACCCATGTCTATGTACGAAACTAGGGGTACGATTTTGACATGAATTTCGACCAAAAATTTTGTCTTCAGATTTGAATGCCAAATTTATCTAGAGGGAAAACCATTAAGAAAAAGCCAAGATTCATGAAAATCGGTTGAGTTTCGACCGAGTTATGCGAATGGAAAGTTTCGACCCATGTCTATGTACGAAACTAGGGGTAAGATTTTGACATGAATTTCGAAGAAAAATTTTGTTTTCAGATTTAAATGCCAGATTATTTTAGAGGGAAAATAATGAATAAAAAGCCAAGACTCATGAAAATCGGTTGAGTTTCGACCGAGTTATGCGAATGGGAAGTTTCGACCCATGTCTATGTACGAAAGTAGGGGTAAGATTTTGACATGAATTTCGAAGAAAAATTTTGTTTTCAGATTTAAATGCCAGATTATTTTAGAGGGGAAATCATGAATAAAAAGCCAAGATTCATGAAAATCGGTTGAGTTTCGACCGAGTTATGCGAATGGGAAGTTTCGACCCATGTCTATGTACGAAACTAGGCGTAAGATTTTGACATGAATTTCGAAGAAAAATTTTGTTTTCAGATTTAAATGCCAGATTATTTTAAAGGGAAAATTATGAATAAAAAGCCAAGACTCATGAAAATCGGTTGAGTTTCGACCGAGTTATGCGAATGGGAAGTTTCGACCCATGTCTATGTACGAAACTAGGGGTACGATTTTGACATGAATTTCGAAGAAAAATTTTGTTTTCAGATTTAAATGCCAGATTATTTTAGAGGGGAAATCATGAATAAAAAGCCAAGACTCATGAAAATCGGTTGAGTTTCGACCGAGTTATGCGAATGGGAAGTTTCGACCCATGTCTATGTACGAAACTAGGGGTACGATTTTGACATGAATTTCGAAGAAAAATTTTGTTTTCAGATTTAAATGCCACATTATTTTAGAGGGGAAATCGTGAATAAAAAGCCAAGACTCATGAAAATCGGTTGAGTTTCGACCGAGTTATGCGAATGGGAAGTTTCGACCCATGTCTATGTACGAAACTAGGGGTACGATTTTGACATGAATTTCGACCAAAAATGTTGTCTTCAGATTTGAATGCCAAATATATCTAGAGGAAAAACCATGAAGGAAAAGCCAAGATTCATGAAAATCTGTTGAGTTTCGACCGAGTTATGCGAATGGGAAGTTTCGACCCATGTCTATGTACGAAACTAGTTTTAAGATTTTGACATGAATTTCGAAGAAAAATTTTGTTTTCAGATTTAAATGCCAGATTATTTTAGAGGGAAAATAATGAATAAAAAGCCAAGACTCATGAAAATCGGTTGAGTTTCAACCGAGTTATGCGAATGGGAAGTTTCGACCCATGCCTATATACGAAACTAGGGGTACGATTTTGACATGAATTTCGACCAAAAATGTTGTCTTCAGATTTAAATGCCAGATTATTTTAGAGGGAAAATAATGAATAAAAAGCCAAGACTCATGAAAATCGGTTGAGTTTCGACCAAGTTATGCGAATGGGAAGTTTCGACCCATGTCTATGTACGAAACTAGGGGTACGATTTTGACATGAATTTCGAAGAAAAATTTTGTTTTCAGATTTAAATGCCAGATTATTTTAGAGGGAAAATAATGAATAAAAAGCCAAGACTCATGAAAATCGGTTGAGTTTCGACCGAGTTATGCGAACGGGAAGTTTTGACCCATGTCTATGTACGAAACTAGGGGTACGATTTTGACATGAATTTCGAAGAAAAATTTTGTTTTCAGATTTAAATGCCAGATTATTTTAGAGGGAAAATAATGAATAAAAAGCCAAGACTCATGAAAATCGGTTGAGTTTCGACCGAGTTATGCGAACGGGAAGTTTTGACCCATGTCTATGTACGAAACTAGGGGTACGATTTTGACATGAATTTCGAAGAAAAATTTTGTTTTCAGATTTAAATGCCAGATTATCTTAGAGGGGAAATCATGAATAAAAAGCCAAGACTCATGATTTTCGGTTGAGTTTCGACCGAGTTATGCGAATGGGAAGTTTCGACCCATGTCTATGTACGAAACTAGGGGTACGATTTTGACATGAATTTTGACCAAAAATTTTGTCTTCAGATTTGAATGCCAAATATATCTAGAGGAAAAACCATGAAGGAAAAGCCAAGATTCATGAAAATCTGTTGAGTTTCGACCGAGTTATGCGAATGGGAAGTTTCGACCCATGTCTATGTACGAAACTAGGGGTACGATTTTGACATGAATTTCGAAGAAAAATTTTGTTTTCAGATTTAAATGCCAGATTATTTTAGAGGGAAAATAATGAATAAAAAGCCAAGACTCATGAAAATCGGTTGAGTTTCGACCGAGTTATGCGAACGGGAAGTTTTGACCCATGTCTATGTACGAAAGTACTGGTAAGATTTTGACATGAATTTCGAAGAAAAATGTTGTTTTCAGATTTAAATGCCACATTATTTTAGAGGGGAAATCGTGAATAAAAAGCCAAGACTCATGAAAATCGGTTGAGTTTCGACCGAGTTATGCGAATGGGAAGTTTCGACCCATGTCTATGTACGAAACTAGGGGTACGATTTTGACATGAATTTCGAAGAAAAATTTTGTTTTCAGATTTAAATGCCAGATTATTTTAGAGGGAAAATAATGAATAAAAAGCCAAGACTCATGAAAATCGGTTGAGTTTCGACCGAGTTATGCGAACGGGAAGTTTTGACCCATGTCTATGTACGAAACTAGGGGTACGATTTTGACATGAATTTCGAAGAAAAATTTTGTTTTCAGATTTAAATGCCAGATTATCTTAGAGGGGAAATCATGAATAAAAAGCCAAGACTCATGATTTTCGGTTGAGTTTCGACCGAGTTATGCGAATGGGAAGTTTCGACCCATGTCTATGTACGAAACTAGGGGTACGATTTTGACATGAATTTTGACCAAAAATTTTGTCTTCAGATTTGAATGCCAAATATATCTAGAGGAAAAACCATGAAGGAAAAGCCAAGATTCATGAAAATCTGTTGAGTTTCGACCGAGTTATGCGAATGGGAAGTTTCGACCCATGTCTATGTACGAAACTAGTGGTAAGATTTTGACATGAATTTCGAATAAAAATTTTGTTTTCAGATTTAAATGACAGATTATTTTGGAGGGAAAATAATGAATAAAAAGCCAAGACTCATGAAAATCGGTTGAGTTTCGACCGAGTTATGCGAATGGGAAGTTTCGACCTATGTCTATGTACGAAACTAGGGGTACGATTTTGACATGAATTTCGAAGAAAAATTTTGTTTTCAGATTTAAATGCCAGATTATTTTAGAGGGAAAATAATGAATAAAAAGCCAAGACTCATGAAAATCGGTTGAGTTTCGACCGAGTTATGCGAATGGGAAGTTTCGACCCATGTCTATGTACGAAACTAGGGGTACGATTTTGACATGAATTTCGACCAAAAATTTTGTTTTCTGATTTAAATGCCAGATTATTTTAGAGGGAAAATAATGAATAAAAAGCCAAGACTCATGAAAATCGGTTGAGTTTCAACCGAGTTATGCGAATGGGAAGTTTCGACCCATGTCTATGTACGAAACTAGTGGTAAGATTTTGACATGAATTTCGAATAAAAATTTTGTTTTCAGATTTAAATGCCAGATTATTTTAGAGGGAAAATAATGAATAAAAAGCCAAGACTCATGAAAATCGGTTGAGTTTCGACCGAGTTATGCGAATGGGAAGTTTCGACCCATGTCCATGTACGAAACTAGGGGTACGATTTTGACATGAATTTCGAAGAAAAATTTTGTTTTCAGATTTAAATGCCAGATTATTTTAGAGGGAAAATAATGAATAAAAAGCCAAGACTCATGAAAATCGGTTGAGTTTCGACCGAGTTATGCGAATGGGAAGTTTCGACCCATGTCTATGTACGAAACTAGGGGTACGATTTTGACATGAATTTCGACCAAAAATTTTGTCTTCAGATTTGAATGCCAAATTTATCTAGAGGGAAAACCATTAAGAAAAAGCCAAGATTCATGAAAATCGGTTGAGTTTCGACCGAGTTATGCGAATGGGAAGTTTCGACCCATGTCTATGTACGAAACTAGGGGTAAGATTTTGACATGAATTTCGAAGAAAAATTTTGTTTTCAGATTTAAATGCCAGATTATTTTAGAGGGAAAATAATGAATAAAAAGCCAAGACTCATGAAAATCGGTTGAGTTTCGACCGAGTTATGCGAATGGGAAGTTTCGACCCATGTCTATGTACGAAAGTAGGGGTAAGATTTTGACATGAATTTCGAAGAAAAATTTTGTTTTCAGATTTAAATGCCAGATTATTTTAGAGGGGAAATCATGAATAAAAAGCCAAGATTCATGAAAATCGGTTGAGTTTCGACCGAGTTATGCGAATGGGAAGTTTCGACCCATGTCTATGTACGAAAGTAGGGGTAAGATTTTGACATGAATTTCGAAGAAAAATTTTGTTTTCAGATTTAAATGCCAGGCTATTTTAGAGGGAAAATAATGAATAAAAAGCCAAGACTCATGATTTTCGGTTGAGTTTCGACCGAGTTATGCGAATGGGAAGTTTCGACCCATGTCTATGTACGAAACTAGGGGTACGATTTTGACATGAATTTTGACCAAAAATTTTGTCTTCAGATTTGAATGCCAAATATATCTAGAGGAAAAACGATGAAGGAAAAGCCAAGATTCATGAAAATCTGTTGAGTTTCGACCGAGTTATGCGAATGGGAAGTTTCGACCCATGTCTATGTACGAAACTAGTTTTAAGATTTTGACATGAATTTCGAATAAAAATTTTGTTTTCAGATTTAAATGCCAGATTATTTTAGAGGGAAAATAATGAATAAAAAGCCAAGACTCATGAAAATCGGTTGAGTTTCGACCGAGTTATGCGAATGGGAAGTTTCGACCCATGTCTATGTACGAAACTAGGGGTACGATTTTGACATGAATTTCGACCAAAAATTTTGTTTTCAGATTTAAATGCCAGATTATTTTAGAGGGAAAATAATGAATAAAAAGCCAAGACTCATGAAAATCGGTTGAGTTTCAACCGAGTTATGCGAATGGGAAGTTTCGAACCATGTCTATGTACGAAACTAGGGGTAAGATTTTGACATGAATTTCGAAGAAAAATTTTGTTTTCAGATTTAAATGCCAGATTATTTTAGAGGGAAAATAATGAATAAAAAGCCAAGACTCATGAAAATCGGTTGAGTTTCGACCGAGTTATGCGAATGGGAAGTTTCGACCCATGTCTATGTACGAAACTAGGGGTACGATTTTGACATGAATTTCGACCAAAAATTTTGTCTTCAGATTTGAATGCCAAATTTATCTAGAGGGAAAACCATTAAGAAAAAGCCAAGATTCATGAAAATCGGTTGAGTTTCGACCGAGTTATGCGAATGGGAAGTTTCGACCCATGTCTATGTACGAAACTAGGGGTAAGATTTTGACATGAATTTCGAAGAAAAATTTTGTTTTCAGATTTAAATGCCAGATTATTTTAGAGGGAAAATAATGAATAAAAAGCCAAGACTCATGAAAATCGGTTGAGTTTCGACCGAGTTATGCGAATGGGAAGTTTCGACCCATGTCTATGTACGAAAGTAGGGGTAAGATTTTGACATGAATTTCGAAGAAAAATTTTGTTTTCAGATTTAAATGCCAGATTATTTTAGAGGGGAAATCATGAATAAAAAGCCAAGATTCATGAAAATCGGTTGAGTTTCGACCGAGTTATGCGAATGGGAAGTTTCGACCCATGTCTATGTACGAAACTAGGGGTAAGATTTTGACATGAATTTCGAAGAAAAATTTTGTTTTCAGATTTAAATGCCAGGCTATTTTAGAGGGAAAATAATGAATAAAAAGCCAAGACTCATGAAAATCGGTTGAGTTTCGACCGAGTTATGCGAATTTCAAATTTCGACTCATGTCTATGTACGAAACTAGGGGTACGATTTTGACATGAAATTCGAACAAAATGTTGTTGATAGAGTTAAACCAATCTAGAGGGAAAACCAAAAACAAAAAGACAAGTTTCATGAAAATCGATTGAATTTCAAGTTTCAACCCATGTTTTGTACATACGTATTATATGTGTGTGTGTGTTCAGGCGTATGTGTGATAATGAATGCATGCATGTATGTATGCATTTGTGCTTTTCTAATACCAAACGAAGCCCAAGCTGTGATGCAAATTTAAATAAAACGAATTTCTACCAAGTGCTCTTCTCCTCGATTCTCAAGAATTCAAGTAGGCTCTGCAGCATATCTGGAAGTCAGGAAGATATAAATATGTTCTTAATATAAAAAATGTATTCTCAATGTTAGAAATTTTGAAAAGGAGAGAGTTAATATAAGAAACTTGTTCTCTTTTTAAGAAATTTCAATCTATAAAAAATGGTAAAGAGTTCGAAGAACATCAGAATGAGATTGATTTTTGTGAATAGGTATTCTGTTCTTGGATTCTAACTTGACTTATATGCAAAACCATAAAGGTCTCGGCCAGAGTTTAAGCAGAGTATCCTGAATCGAGGGGTGGATATGTGAGCGTTTATGTCCAGGCACTAATACTAATTACTTGTTACATTTTGAGACCAGAGACGCCAGCCACAGTTCAGGGGACGACCGAGTCTTGCTATCGATTGCGGCATGCAACAAGAGCACTTAGCGATATCCTGACAGCCTGATGCACATACATATATGGACATATGCACAGTGTAGTTGCCGTCCGCTTTGTTGTAGCAGCCTCTCATCTTGCCACAGCTTGCCTCAGCTCGCCCCATCTGCGTCTCTTGTTCGTTGAGTCTCTTATTGAAATAAATTCTCAATGAATGCGCCCATTCGATGGGCCTTTCAGTTTCATGCGTGCCATTTGCAGCAGCTGTCCCCCGTCGCCCTCCCTCTCTATCTCGTCCTGCGGCATGTTGCAGCTTGTTGCTGCAAATTTGAAACGTTCGCAAATCTCTGTTGTATACATAAAATACACATTCTCGTCCATCATATTTGGGGCGCGCATTAGCCAAGGCTAAGCACACACACACACATGCTTGACAGACGAGTATATAGATATATGCGAATACATATATGCACTCGTAAACTGGCTTGTTTGAATATACATACTCGCTTGTAACCGGGGGGATACAACGGGTGGCGGGGTCGTCCTTGTGCTTCACTCGACAAATATTCAACACGTATTCATTTCCTGAGGACGCACAGTGCGCCAACTGGCAACGAGCTGATGCACAAGTGCACTCTCCAACTGCGACGCCAACTGCAACTGCGACGCCAACTGCGACAGCGACTGCGACGGCGACATGATACTTGCACTTGATGCCGTCGCTGATGAAGTAGCGACAATGCGGCAATGCGTCGCAAACTCACTTGGAGTGCTACTTGGCATCGGCGACGATGACGACGACAGCGACAGCGCTCCAAAATGTTGATCCTTTGACGATTGCCAGTTCGTCGCCCCGCCCTTCCTCCCCTCTGTATCCCAACGGGGGGTCCAAGGTAGCGCGTCATGAGCGGTTCTCGATGGAGAGGAAGCTGTGAACGCTTTAACGCCAACTCCAGTCGCAGTCCCAGACCCATTCCCACTCCCATTCGCATTCCCAGTCCCATTCCTGGTTTGCATTCGGTTCGCATATTCCCCACTGAGAGCTACACGTTTTCATGAAATCATTTTTCACCACTTAGTCACGTCGCTTTGACAGCCCAGCCAGGCAGCCTGGGAGGAAGGGGAGGCATGTGTGGGAATGGCAGCGACAGCATCCTCCTCCATCCATTCTGCGTCCTCCATTCTCCAGCGTTATCTGCGGTTAGTTGCTTATAATTGGCAGACATGCGAGTTGTGAGCCGTGCGAGCTTTGCCTTAACCGGATGCGAGGCGTGGCCCAGGCCAGGAGAGTCGCGCACTAAGTATTTGGTAATTATGGCCAGGACAAGTGGCAGTAGCTCGACTTTCCCATAGCGCACACACGGTTCCCACACACACACAGGACACGTTGCGTGTCCTCGCTTTATTACAATTACAAAATACTCAATTGGTACTTTTTTTTTCCTACTCTCGATCGTTGTGTGTGGGTACAGGACATATGGCATCAATCATGTGGAAACTACCAACGACTATGAGCAAGGGGCACTAGTTACCAGTTAGACAGTGCATTTGGCAATCTGTAGACCACAGAACCCCCTTCCCCCTCCCTCTCCCCGACCCCACCTTTGCTGTTTTTGGTACGTGTTATCCTGCTATTTGGTTACCTTGTATGGTTGCACTTCCTTCGCTTTTGTTGCCGCTGGCACGAATCAAAGTATTGAATTTCTATATCCGTTTTTTTTTGCCCCTCTCGTCCCTCTCTCTCTCTCTCTCTCTTTGCGCCTTGCTGTACAGAGGTAAAGGTACAAGCCAAATGAGTGTACAGGAAGTTTTTCTTTTTATTTTTTTTTGTTTTTTTCTCACCTTGAACGGCATCGAGTCGGGCATCGAGGAATTGTGTGTGTGCGGGGCAATTAGGCGGCTGTGCTCTGAAACGGAAACTGTCGCAAGTGATCGGCGTGTTGATAACTTCAACAACAACAACAACAACAAAAGGAACAACAACAACAAGGGGCACAACAACCTGAACAACTAAAGCAACTAAAACATGTTGAACCCAAAATTGTATAACGCATTTTGGCATTTTGAGGCGGGCGGCAAAAAGTTTTCGAATGCCGCGCGAAGGCTGAGAAAAAATACATTTGTTGTGTTTTTAGTACTCTTGCCGAGGGTTTTGTGATTATGTCAGCAATTGCGTAACGCATGTAAGGAAAAATGTATATATCAGGGCTGCAAAAAAATATTGTCGTTTATTTTCATACAGGGTTTATCGCAGATCCCTTGCCTTACTTTATATTCATTAGGGAATGGAGCTGCCCGAAACCGAAGTAATCTTCGATTCACAGTTTGACTCAGCTTCTTGTACTTGTTTCTTTGCGTTCAATTAATGAACCTATTTTTACACACACTTTAGCCCATGTTTTGAGGTCGTACGGCCCATGTTTTCGGTACGTAAACTTCTTCTGACTCAGCTACTTGTAATCAGGTTCGTTTCATCAACTTGGTTTTCCAAGAAAATTTGTCGTTCACTTCGGTTCACAGTTTGACTTAGATTCTTGTACTCAGCTTCGTTTCATGAACTTAATTTTGTCATTCACTTGGGTTCACACGATTCGCCTTGGAGATTGTTCTCCGTGTAGTTGTTCTTTCAGGTACGCTTTGTATTTCGCTTTTCACATCCTTGAGCTCAAGTTTTGGTACAGACCTTGCTTTGACATAGTCTACTGCCTCCAATGTTTTTTTTTGGAGCAAACCTTTTGGCAACACTTTTCGATTAAAGTTGGTTCGGGGTAAAACATTAACTGAACTTCCCGTTTCTAGTCGATTCAGTTTAAAAGCACTTTCTAGCCCTGATATATCCAGCTCAGTCTCTCTCCATTATAAGCATGAATTGATGAAAAGCCTTTTCTCTTCAAATTTCTTCTATATAGAAATATATACATATATAATCCGGCAAGGATATTTAATCTTCGGCAAACCGAAGACAATTCTTCTTTCTTACACTTTTCAATGAGGGGTGAGGGGCGGTGGGTGGTGGGGGGTGTGGCAGCCGCCGAAACAAAGTACTATAAAAGTCACGCCCGAGGGTAAAATGAGTTTCCAGTTTTGGTTTCAGGCGCCTTCTTTTTTTTCAGCATCAGGTAACCTTTTGTGCCGCCCATTAGAAACATGCACGCAGGCGGCTTACTTAAGTGTATGTGTGTGCATGTGTGTGTGTGTGTGTGAGCAGCATGTACATGCAAATGTGAATGTGATACAGATGTGAAAATGTGGAAACGTGCGGGGATTTGATTCGGCTCGGCAGCTACTTTTGAGGAGGGGGGAGGGGGAGCAGAAGAAAACTTCACCATGCGTGCCGCCATTTGACTCGCAAGATTGACACGCTGCTAAAACGCCTGCCAGCCAACAGGACGAAGGACCTGAACGTGGACTGGGCGGATATGGCAACAAAATGCCCACGGCTAGACGGGGAAAATTTGTGCAGATGTGTCCAATTTAGTGGAACTGTGCAGCCAAGAGCCGAGCTCAGGTACTTATGTTCCGCAATTGTTAAGATTGAGTTTATGCCAAGAGTCCGTTCTCCCTCGTCCCTAAGAAATTAATATAATAATTGCGTTAAGTGGTTGTTTTTGCCGTTGTCCGGCTCTATCCTTAGATATATGACAGATGTTCTGGGGAGTTTAATTTGTTGCCGCAAACAATTTAAGCTTTTGTCCAAAGAGTTGGGCGGCACGAGTTGCTTATCCTGCAACGGTCATCGGAAGGTCATAACAAGGCCATAAATATTGCCTATCGATTCTACCTGACCAATCTACAGATTCCGGCTAAAACTATCTATCTTGTGCCACACGCTTGCTCGTATCTGTGTCAACAGCAGCAGCCTATGCAAAAATGCCAAGAGGCCTTCCTTTCCCTGCCCCCTGTTGCTGCTGCCTCGCCCATAGAATCCTAGGGGGCGAAAACCCACCCGATATATTCCCATGCTCCACTCGACTTGGCTTCAATCGCTGGAATTTGTCGTGACAATAATCAGCAGCGTCTCTCTGCATGGTGTCAAAACTGGGCTGGTCTGCGATTCCTCCGCCCCCTTCCCCCCTCTCTCCACCCCTCTCTTTATGTGCTGAGGGGTAGTTTGTGCTTCTGTTGCCAGTCAAGCCACAAATATGAGCATTGGAGCTGTTTCCCGCTGCTTCCTGCTACCAGCGAAATAAATTAGGCAACAAAAAAATTGACATTGTTCGAAGGGGCGGCAGGAATTGCCGGAAGGGGGGGGGGTGGGGGGTGGAAGGGAAACTGGTGTCATTAAAGCCAAAAGCAGAGGCCTCTGATTAGAACAATATGCGTAAATATGTAAGGACATGCTATACTATATATTGTATATGTATTTATATAACGCATTTGGGCGAGTGTCCTGGCCAAAAAAGGATGTGCTCAAAATAAATATGCGTGCGTGTTGCTTCCCCAAACCAACACACACAGATTGTTGTGTGTGTGTGTGTGTGTGTGTGAGTGTGTCTTGCCTTTCGTTGACACTTTCACAATTTATGGCAAATGCTGTCTTTCACCCTGGCACACAGGAAAGGCGCCAACAACGCACCAAACCCCCCGCCGCCGCCGACTGACTTTGACTGTAATTTTTGGCCGCCCACCGAAAAAAAAAAAACAGAAAATAAGCGAAAAAAAACAAGTAAGCGGCCTTAGTCGGGAGTTCCCGACTATGGGAGATCCTGTATCCACTTCGACCAACAACTAATATGACACAATCGCAATTGCACATGCTTGCAATTTGCGCTATTTACAGCAAACAAGTGTCAATATAAGCAAACGTCTTTAGCTCTTATAGGTTGTGAAATCCTTGCGCTTATAAAAACGGACGGAAGGGCGGAAAGACAGACGCATATGGCTAGATCGACTCGGCTGTTAATGCTAATCAAGAATATACTTATATACGGAGATGCAGCCCTATACCTGTTACATAAATTTTCACAAATACCCTTTACCGTTTACCCATTTTTAATGGGTATACAAATATACAGCAGCAGCAATAACAACAACATTCTGTTTACCAGTTCCGCAGTAGCGCAATTCCGCAGTCGCAGTCGCAGTCCCAGTTGTACACAGGCTCATTTGAAATAAATATTTTTGTGTTTTTACTTGGAAGCGACAATAACGCAAAACATGAACAAGACAAATGTCTATGTGTGTGTGTGTGTGTGGCTCTCTTAATGTATGTGTGTATGCTGTAGGCAAACCACGCGCGGCGCCGTATTACTCATACGCCACGTTCGCCCGCTCGTTGGCCTCGTCGTCGTGGCTGACACAATCCGTGCCTACTCTGCGCGTTGACGTTAAAAGCTACAGAGCAATTAATCATTAGCTTTTACAGGATTTATTGCAAATACTTTTATCGGATATATTAAATGAACTCCACTCCACACAGCAGCAGCTCGGAGCCGGCAACTGGCAACTGGCAACTGGCAGTCGGCACTCCCCACAGGAATTATGGCAGCATTAATCCAGTGTAGACTATCTGCTGGCAAACGTCTTAGAGCTTTAAGATTTGCGTCATCATCAGCAGCAGCAGCTTCACATCATGTGGGTCAAAATCAGTAAAAAACGTGAAAGAAGGACTATCTTCGGCACGTCGAAGATTTAATACCCTTGCAGACCCAACCTTATCATAATGCTTTAAGTGGCTTGCCCGTATGTAAGAAGCACATAGAAAATAGTTCCGACATATGTAGTGCGTGTACTAGAAAGAGGGACTTCTGCAAAGTTTCATAAAGATAGCTTTAAAACTTTTAAGCTTCTATGCGTTGCACATTTCACGAAAAAGTTATAATACCCTCTGCAAGGGTATAAAAAAAGGAAAAATGTTGTTGTCATTCAACATATGCCAGTCAGGTAAAGGTCGGAGGAGTTCCTCCAACTGAAGATGGATGTCAATGTTGAGGCTTAGCAACAGTTTAGTTCGCATTGTGTTGTTTACGCGCTGTAACAAAATGAGTTACAGGTTTCATTCATTGGCCTCTCTCTCGGTAATGCAGCTTGATAAATTTGTGGGCATTAATTACGCAAATGTTGAGGAAAATTTGGTGCTGGATTAGAAAAGCAAACGTTGTTCGAGGGCTGCTGTTTTCGAGTGCTCTCACAGTGTGTTTCATGTGCCATTAACTTGCAAGCCGTTGCGATTGATCTTGGCTAGGATTTTATTTTATCGTCCGCCAACCCAACACCAACCCCAACCCCAAACCCAATCTCAAGCCCGCGCGGGAAATGCACATGCAAATTTATAACAATTTTACGTTCTCACATGCGTTGGCTCGTAAATCGTAAATCGTCTTACGGCAAAAGGTGCGAACGACTTTCCACACGATTTTCCCGCCAGACCATCTACGACTTTCCACCTTCGAGCTGCTGCTGCTGCTGCTGCTGCTGCTGCCATGTGCATAAAAAATCGTTTATGGCTTTGCAGCGCTCAAATAGAACAAAGCATAAATCCTAATTTACTTACCGTATAACCCGGTGCTGCCACCGGCGGCATGTGTGTGTGTGTGTGTGTGTGGGAGGACACAACATATATCAAGAACATCTTAAGCACATGACGGTAAATAAATACAAATGTGGAAAATTGTGAAAATGTTGCTGTAAATTGCCAGATTCGAGAAGGCAACGATAAAAACTAAAGTACAACAAGTTGCAAGCGAGAGTTCCGCAAACTATAAAGTAGAACGATTTACGATTCGTTTAAAAACTTGTTATTGGATAGCTTCAACTAAAAAACTTTCGATCGAAGCAAGCAACATTTTCTTCTTTTATACTACCTACATCCTTTCGGTCTTGGAGAGATTTTTATGTTTAGTCTCAAGAAACTCATCCACAGCTTTTGACTAGAGATCGACTTTTATGCCATTCGATTGTCGTGATTGTATAGGATTCAAAGAAGAATTATTATTCGAAAATCTGATCCTTTATCATTTTGTTTCCATCAACTTTTAATATAATCCGGGTTACTCTAAATAGCCGAGCAGCCCCGGGTAAAGTAAATTGAGTCAAATCCAGTCAAATCTGAGTATAATTAGAGCTAGATTTCTCCGCCAACAGAAAGTAGGTATGCTCTTACGGGTTTGGCTATGAATTGACCCATCTATAAGTCAGTTAATTGTCAGTTGAGACAAATAGTATTTTATGCACAGATATTTAAATTAATTTTGTCCCGAGAATAACCCCAGTTCAATCAACAATCCCAGCTTAACAAAGATTAATTGGTGTCGCAAGATATTTAAGTCATGCAAATCCCATAATATATTGGACCAGTGTTGTGGTCTTAGTGTTTGTCATAGGCCCATCTTTAATAAGTACTTTCAATAGTATGCACTTAAATTCAGCTGCTGCCAAGGCAAGCTCTTAATGAGCTGAACTTGGTTTTGTGTAGAGCCGCAACCGAGTCCGAACCACATCAAGTGGTTGGCAACTGTCTGCATAGGAAAAAAAGAAAGGGAAAACAACAAGCGTTACATTGTTATAATTTATGGGGTCCGGTTACGAGTTCAAAACAAATAGAATTACAAATACAAATGCATAGGACATTAGCAATGTCGGATCTTGGAATTAACACGGCCAACCTCTAAGAATGCCGGGCATATTGTGTGTGGTGTCTGAGTGTGTGTGTGTGTGTGTTTGTGTGTTGCTTGTAAGCTGCTTGACTTTGCAATCCGAATGCCAACAGCTTCCACAAAAAGCAGCATGTTAAGTAAACTTTATGGCCAACACAGTTCTCGTCGGGCTAGCAAGAAGCGAAAGAAAATTGCGGCGTGCAAATAAAACCAGCGCAAAAGTGAGGCATCAAAAAGCGGCAACAGCAACAGAAACGGCAGCAACAACAACTATAAAACCTGCAGCGATAGTAAAATGCAAATTGGGCGGCAGTTGGGGGCCACTTTGGCCCGGCTGACAGGCGGGAATCCCTCGCTTTGCCTGGCACTCTGGCAAAAAAGTGTAGGAAAAAAAAGAAAGAAGCAAGCACTCGCATTCGCACTCGTAAAATAAAACTAAAGTGCAACAGCAATTTGTTTGCACAATTGCTGAATGCGGACATTGCTGCTGTTGTTGCTGTTGCTGTTGCTGTTGTTGGGGATGTTGCTGTTGCTGTTGTTGTTGCTGCTGCTGTTGCTGTTGTTGTTGTTGCTGTTGTTTGGGATGTTGTTGCTGCTGTGGCTGTTTGCTGCTGTTGTTGCTGTTGCTGTTGCTGCTGTTGTTGCTGTTGCTGCTGCTGCTGTTGCTGCTGTGTTGCTGTTGGCACTCGTCGCATTGTTTGCTTTGTAGCCAGTTGTTGTACATTTTTATGACAGCTCAAATTGGCCCCCGTCGCCGTCGCCGCCTCCGCCGCCAGCAACACTGTCAGCATATGGCAATAAATGGGCTGGCCAGGACCATGGACTATGGCCAGGAGCAGCAGCTGGGAGTGCGGGACAGACAGATGACTGACGGCGATTGGCGTCTGATTTGTAAAGTTCATTTGATGCCAGTCCCAACAAAGAGCCTTGCTTGCTTTTGCCGGGGCCCATTTAATTTTCCATTTGGCACTTTGAAATTAAAACACAGAAAATCCCGCGGCCGCTTTTGACAACTTTTTAAGCTCCATTAGTGTTTGGCGCAAGAAAGCATAACAAGGAGCCGCGCGACCAAAAAAGGGTCAAGCCGCAGCGCGGCAGGACACCAGTCTTCAGTGGTTGCCACCCCGCCCCCTGCCTCTGCCCCTGTCCCTGTGCCTGCCCCCGCCGCTGCTGTTAACCTTGAGGGGTGGCTGCACTTCCGCAGCTCGAGCGCTCGAAAAACATTTAACTGTTTGGCTGTTTGGCATTCATTGCGAATTTAAAGGGCAGCTTAGTGACAGGAATAATAAGGAAGCCCGCGACGGAAGCGTTGATGTCAACGCAGCAGACCCAAAGCCAGTGCCAGAGCTGGAGCAGGAGCAGGAGCAGGAGCTGGAGTTCCGAAATAACCACAAGGGACATTGGACTTGGGCTCCGGGCCTCGGCTAGAGCAATAATGGCAACAGCAATGGGCCACAGGGCCACGGGCCATGACGTCCTTGTTGATGTTGTTGTTGTCCTTGTTGTCGTCCCCTTTTGATTCGGTCGGCGCTATGCAAACAGACCAAAACCAAACCAAACGAAACGAAACGTAACGAAATAAACCCCAAACCTCAAAATGTTAAAAAGGACAACAGGCAACTGGGCAACCGGGCGCTGGGCGCTGGGGATGCGGCTGAATGCCCATCGTCGTCGTCGCTTTTTGGCCATTGTTCTGGCCGCTTCTGGCCAACTTGTGTGTCAGCTTTTGGTCACAGCAAACTATGCGGCAATTGTCCAAATGCAAAATAATCAAATTAAATGTGAACAGTGGACAACAATTTTGTGCAGCTTCCACTTCCAATTTGGCCATAATTCAGCTTAAGCTAGAGCCTGGTTTTTTTTTCTTATATTTTTTTTTTTATTTTCAAGCCAGCCTCGTGCCAAGTTGGGCAGCCAAGTGGCAGACATCAAAACACAGCCACCCCCTGAAGTAACTGTTTATTCCAACCCCCAAATGTACGCCTGCTGCTGCTGCTGTTGCATAATTTTCGGCAATCCACAAGTGTGTGTGCTCGCCTCCTTTCTGGTGCGCCTGTATGCGTGTGCGAGAGCTCTCGTTACATTTTCGTGGAGCGGGAGCGAGTGCGACTGCGCACTCGTTGTTGATATTACAGGGGTTGCTCGACTTGCTTGGGGGCTGCCGCTGTTGTTACTGCTGCCGCTTGGCTACTTGTTGTGTCTTTGTATTAAAAACTAGCCATAAAAGCGCGGCTTATCGATCTACACATAAGTCAGCAAATGCTATTTCTGCCAAGCTGCCATCACTAACCCGGGGATCTGCAACCCTTCTCAAGCGCTCACCCTTTGCCATTTACTATGCTATGGCCATTAATCGACGCCACCACCACCACCATCAAAATCGCCAGCAACAGTGTTGCCGAATGTCTTGCTAAAAAATAGCTACATGTCATCTTAGAAGTAAGCTGACTCATAAAGATGCCAAAAAAAAGCTAAACCAATTTAAAATTCTACCTCAATTCAGCTAGAAAATAGCTGGCATCTTAAAAACAGCCGACTCCACTCTCTAAGCACAAATTGGCAACAATCCGGGATAGTGCACATAAAGATGCCAAAAAAAAAAGCAAAATCAATTCAAAAGTTCTCTAAAAATAGCTAAACTTAGCTGGAAAATAGCTGGCAACGGCGAACAGCAGCCAACACCATCTAAGTGTTGCGTTGCCGTTGTTGGATTTGGTTTTGCTGCTGACCCGAAATCACGCACACTCGCTGTAAATTACACACACACACACACACACACAGACACACGCATACTCTCACGCTCACATTCATTTTGGCTGTGTGTGTATCACAGTCACGACGGCAACTGTGACGTGACGGTAACGGTAACGGTAACAGCAACAGTAAAAGCAACGGCAACGGCAACGAAAAGCTGCGAACACGAAGCGCACAGAGTAGAAGAAGGGAGTGGTACGTCAATAACTGACGCACAGCGGCAGCAAATTATGTTTAAAACCAAAAGTCCATAGTGTTTCCAATATAAATATATTCAATTCAATTCAATTATTCAGCTTAAAATAAAAGCAACTGTAATATATATAAATAATAATCGTACAAAGTGCAAAACTACGCCAGCAAAAAAGAAAAAAGAAGAAAAGTGCAACAACAAATGTCAGCGAAAAAGAAGGAGGTGTGCAATTTTCAACAGGCTTACAAAAATCCAATTTCCAAAACGAGTGCGTAGAAAATCAACTGAATTTTCGGCAAATTTACCCCAAGAGAAACAACATGAAATTCGTGTAAAACTGACAGAAAACTCAATTTATGCATGAGTTGTTTTTTCGCTGCTGCGGCAACGTTCAACTGTAAACTTTTGTTGCATGTGACGTATGCAACAAAGTGCCGAATGAGGTGCATGTGTGTGTGTGTGTGACTGTGAGTGTATCGTATACCGAAGGCTCTAACGGTACTCGCTGCAGCAGCGAGCGCTGCAAAGTATGCAATAAATTCGCGCATTGTTTATGTGCAACGCTAATGGGATGGAGGGGCTGGCGAGGAGGGAGGACTCCGATCGAAACAAGAGTGAGAGAGAGAGAGATAGAGAGCGGGAGAGAGGGAGTGAGGCACAGTGAGGTAGGCTAGGGCAACCAACAGTTGACTATTTGTTGCATGTATGCCTCACTCGCCACTCGCTACTCGCCAGCTTTCGCTCTCGCTCTCGCTCTCTCTCGCTCGTCACTCTCTTGCATACTGTATGTCGCGCTCTCTCTTTCTCTCTCTCTTTGGTGTGCTGCTCGTATTCAATTCACACAACATTCGACAAGTGCAGAGTGAAACAAGTTGTTGTTGCTGAAACACAGCGAACAACGAAATTTTTTTCACTTATTCTTGTACAATTTTCAACGATTTCGAGCTTCAAAAAAATAACCAAAAGTGCGTACAATTAATTGCAATAAGTGTACACAAAATAGCAAAGTTTTTAACAGTATTAAATCTATAAACAACAAACGGCAAAGGCAATCGAAGTCTGCATTTCCTAAACAAAGCCAACGAGTTCACGAGTATGCGCCATTTTAAAAAGTGGGATAGGGATAGATAGTTTCCTTCCAGTGGAACAGCATACAAATTCCCATTGCCCACCATCCCCAACCCCCCACCCCACCCACCTCAACCAGCCCATACTCGAACTTCCACTTTCGGTATATTAAATAAACTGTTTCTAAAATGTTGCAAGCAGAAAACAAAATTAAATATGATATCCGCATAATAAAACGTTCCGAATAAAGTGTTGGCCGTGCTAAGGGTGGGCTAGTTGGGGGCGTCTATTGGAAGGCAGCTTCTTGCTCCAATCGTTATGTGAACAGCATCCGAGCGTGAATTTGTTTACAAAATTTTGGTGTATAAACTTAACATATCCCATAAAATGAACCCGAACCAAACACAGTGATAAAATTAAAACAACAAATTGTGACAAATATTAAGTTCTGATAAACATTAATTATCTCATATCTGATCTTTGAGGGAATCAGTTCCGCAATATTTCTATCTAATCTATTATTTAATCTTCGAGATTTCTCCTTCCATTTAACTCCAATACTATTAAGTTCTTTAAGGGAAGAAGTTGCCCAATATTTCTATCTAAGCTTTAAAACAATTAATTATCTCTTATCTTATCTTTGGAGGAAGAAGTTCCTCAATATGTTTATTTATTATTTTATTTACTCTGATAATTAACTTTACAATTCTATAGTAAATCTATTTGAGTGAAAGCAAATACTATTAAGTATATTTTATCTGATATTTAAGGGAATCAGCTCCGCAATATTTCTATCTAATCTATTACATAGTCTACTAGATTTTTCTTTCCGTTTAAGCCTAATAATTTATTTTACATTTTCAAAGCTAATTCTATTATTTTTTCCGTTCTATAAAGAACTTTGATTAATGTACACGGAAACGGCAACGCAACAACGAGAGCAATTTCTCTAGTGATTCTTTCCAAGCGAAACTACGCGTATTAAATAAAGTGATATAATCAAGTAACTGCAGATGTTATAGGATAAGCGCTTGGAGTGCTTGGGCCTGTGGAGGAGAGCCAAAGCCAAGTGTCGACGGGATCAAGATCACGATCAAGATCAGGATCAACGATGCCCGCTAGTCGCAGCCGGCACAGGAACGGGCACAACAAAGCAGCAGCAGCAGCAGCAGCAGCAGCAGAAGCAGAAGCAGAAGTAGGAGTAGGAGTAGGAGTAGAAGTAGAAGCGGAGCCGATATCCGTATACGGTGCAGAGGAAGCGCTACTCTCAAGGCAGCTCATGTCAAAGTCGAAGTCAAAGTCGGAGTCGGAGTCAAAGTGAAGCATTTTACTCTGCAGACCACTCTGGAGTCGATGTGAAAGAAGGTTGTGCTATATCTAAATATTAAACAAATAATCTAACTAAATAACAAAACTAAACATAAGTAAAAAAAAAAACAAAAGGAATATATAGAGAGAAGGATATACGGCGTGCGTACTCATAAGTAGTTTATAAAATTTTATTGAACGACCCAAACTGGCAACGGAGACGGAGACAGAGACGACACAATGTCTGTGGACTTTATACTGCCCAATCGCAACAAGATACAAACGATTGCCTACGCGAGCAAGAAATATGCGCCAGCCACTGAATCCCACAGCTGGCGACGCCCCAAGTCAAAGCCGAGCAGCAGCAGCAGCAGCAGCCGGAACGGAAGCGGGAATGGGAGCGGGCAGCAGACGCTGCGTAAACTGAGGCCGGCGGCCACATCCAATGTGGACAAATCCCATCCGGTGCTGCGCAATGCCAATAACAATAACAGTAACACACACAATGGCAAGATGACGCTCAAGTCTGGCCCCAAGGATAAGGATAAGGATAAGGAGTCTAAGCGCGGCGGCAGAGTTGCGCTCAAGCGTGAGATAATCGAGCTGGACGAGGATGAGGGCAATGTGCTGGCCCAGCCGGACGACGAGCAGCAATTGGAATGGTCGGCAGCACAGTCCCTGGTGCAAATGAACTCTAAGCAGGAGCGCCGTCTAGGAACGGGAGCAGCAACAGGAGCTGTAACAGCAACAGGAGCTGGAGCCAAGGCAGTCTCAGCAGCCGCAGGTAGGTGCAACAGTTAACCACAAATCCACTTTCCGTTCCTGCCCAGAAATTGCGTCACAACAATATGAACAGGTGGCTGCGACAATTTGTGTACTCGTATTTATTTTTAGTAGCCGCTGCCCCAATGTTCGCCCACATTTTATGACCGCCACCCACTTGGCCACTGGACGCCTCTGCTCGCCCGCCCTCTGCCTTGCTTTCCGCCGTGCTCCGTGCGCGTGTTTGACATTGTTGCCGTTAGCTAATCTTTTTAGCGTATGCTGGCATTTTTCATGTTTGCCTTCTTGTCGATGTTGTCGTTGTTGTTGTTGTTGTTGTTGTTGTTGTTGTTGTCGCTGCTTGTTGCTCTTGACAAAGGCTGTGGAGCAACAAATGCAAACACGAAAGCCAACACGCGCCATTGTCATGAAAGGAGCAAAACGATGGGTAGAGGGGGGGGGGCACACTTGTAGTCGCAAGTCTTATCGATTCACCATACGAAATGTAAGAGGCCAGACCTAGAAATAATGACATCCCCCTATTCGCACCACTAACGAGAGGCAACGAAAAATACTAAAGAATGCGGTTATGGTATATTTAATCATGGGGTGTCACATATTAAAGCCCAACTGGTCACACTCATTAGGAATCGAATTCGGCTGCACAGCTTTTTGCAGCTTAATTTAAACTCTTTAAAATGATTTGCATGCTGCATTTATACGTTAATTCGGAATTAAATGTATATTCAACGAGTTAGAGTGCCATATTCGGCAGTGCTCGACTAGCAGATACCCTGTAGCCGAGCGCCGAGCTGTTGCAAGCTTTCGAACTGACTTTGATGATTTTTGTACTCCGATACTTATCGATATTGAGGAGGAAAACCAACATAGGATATACGAGAGATTAACGAGCACCACGGATCTAAACAGACAATATCAGACATGGATACATATTCTGAGCCCTTCAACCTGATCACGAATATATATCTATACACATGTATGGAATAGAAAAATGTTTGGAAGGGTGCAGTAAAAATTCGAAAAAATGTAACTAGTTCTTATAATCTTCGATTACTCAGCCGGGCTATTGCCAACCATAGATTTATCTAAGGTGTATGTTTACTAGATCTTTAACCAATTTCCGTTATTTGTCACACATTTGTCAATACTGGCCACGGGATACGATAATTAATTGCTATCTGGAGAAAATGTCAGCAAGTGCAGTTGACAGATAGCGTGATGTCAACTAATTTTGGCACTTTTCCAGATTGTCAAAGAGTTCAAATATTGTGAATTAGATTAATTATGGAGTTAACAATCAATGGAGATAACGTGCAAGGAGAGTGCTGTGATATGCCCTTAGATTGTCAGTGGCTTTTCAGGCAGTACTCGAATTTGTTGGCAATAATCCGTTTAAACCGCTTTTTACAGTATCTATGCGCCGTCCAGTGGCCTTTGGTCGCGCACCGGCCGAGGATGGCAAGGTGATCTTCTATGCGCCGCCGGCAAATGCCAACGGCTCCGCCAGACAGCCCCAGCCCATAGCCATAAAGCGCGAACGGGAGCAACAAGTGGCAGCGGCTGCGGCTGCGACCTCGGCCATATACAGGGGACGCAGCGTGGAGGAGACGGAGGCGGCACACGATCTGCTGTCCTTGTCGCAAAGTCTGCCGCCGCTAATTCCGCCCTGTGTGGTAACCATTATGAAGCAGGAAATTTTGCAAAAGCCGCCGGAACATTGCCTGCCCGTTATGCAGGAGATTTCGAACAAGTCACCGCAGTCGCCGCCGCCGCCGCCATCGCCAGCGCCGTACCAGAGTAGCAGCAGCAGCAGCAGCAATGGGGCCAGCTCCAATATCCGGTTCATTGGCAGCAGCTCCTACGACTTGTTGAGCAGCGCGCCCGAAACATCGAACAATTGTTCGCCGCTGACGCCGCCCAATTCCGATCACAGCTCCGATGTGGACATCGACATGTCCTCCTCGTCCGAATCCGGCCAGCTGCACTGGAACAAGCAGCCGCCGCCGCCGCAGCAGCAGCAACAGCGTGCCTCCGCTTTAAAGATGTGTCTCAACATGCTCGACGGCCGCACCAAGGCCAGCAAGGCGGCCACCAAGGACAAGGAGCAGCAACAGCAGCTGCGTCCCAAGAGTGTCAACAGCAGCCAAAGCAGCAGCAGCAGCAGCGCCACCAGCGAGCCAGTAACTGGAGGAGCAGGAGGAGGAGGAGTAGCTGCACCTGCTGGCGAGAACTATGCCAAGCGCAAGCGCGGCTGCTACAAGTGTTCGGAGTGCGGCAAGCAATATGCCACCTCGAGCAATCTGTCGCGCCACAAGCAGACGCATCGCTCCCTGGACTCGCAGTCGGCTAAGAAGTGCAATACCTGCGGCAAGGCATATGTCTCGATGCCAGCGCTGGCGATGCATCTATTGACGCACAAACTCTCGCACAGCTGCGATATCTGTGGCAAGTTGTTCTCGCGCCCGTGGCTGCTGCAGGGTCATCTGCGTTCCCACACCGGGGAGAAGCCGTACGTGTGCGTGCAGTGCGGCAAGGCGTTTGCGGATCGCTCCAATCTGAGGGCCCACATGCAGACGCACTCGGGCGACAAGAACTTCAAGTGCCTGCGCTGCAACAAAACCTTTGCGCTCAAATCGTATCTGAACAAGCATCTGGAGTCGGCCTGCCTGCGGGATGC